>NC_081155.1:42721552-43046909 GCF_012432095.1 Onychostoma macrolepis
CACCGGTTTCGAACAGTGGACATCATCAGGCCTCTTCCATGAGCAGGACACCTGAGTGAAATGCTGATGCTTCCCAGCGGTGGCGGCCGAAGACAGGTGCCTGCGCTGTTCCTGACAGGCTCGGTTAGAGAGGAGAGTGACATGTGTTACTGAGATTATCTGGGGCTCAGAGTGAGTGCTGATAAGAGACAGGAAGTGCAGACTGCCTTTATCTGACTTTTCAGGAGTAAAATGTGAATGTCTGAATACCTTTAAATCTGTGTCAGTCAGTGGGATCGACTGATCAAAAGCTGATATATTTTAGATCAGATGTGACTTTGTAGCTCAGTGGCAGGTGACGCATGGATGGCAAGTGTTAAAACAGCTCCCACAGCTCATTATTATATGTATTTATTTATTGTTGGTCATATATATATATATATTTCTATATCTTTAATTTAATTATTATTATTATTATTTTATGTTTTTAAGCATTTAATATAATATTTATGTTTTACTTTATCTCAGCTTTATTTACGTAAAAATTGGATTTGGAATAATTTTAGTTTTAGTTAGGAATAACTATTTAAGAATTATTCAAAAAGCAGAAAATTTTGTTAGTTACTCAATAATCAGATTGTAATATTATTTTTATAATATAACATAATATTGCTCAACACAAAACCCTTGACTATTGTGTATACTGTAAATAATATAATGTGGCACAATGATATTTGCTAACTAATGAATTACTTTATAATCTTATCACACACTAAAATTATTGCATGTTATTAGATGGTACTGATTTTCAACCCCAGATCATTTTGAATGTACCAGAGTTCCCACAAAACATGTAATATTACAGGTTATTTTATTTATTTTTCAATAGCACAATTACCACAATTTACCCTGTCATGTATCTACCAAGCTGTGATTTATTGTGAAATTCAAATAACAACACCTAGGTGTAGCCTGTAACCACATATTTTAATAATCAACCTTTGAGAAACTTATATATGTTGACCCCTATTGTGAATTTTGAGGGACACTTTTTCTCTACGGTAAACAAACATTCTGTATGTTGGTTAAATACCTAATAAATATGGGACTTTAAGTGAAAAAAAAAAAAGAATCTGATTTGTTGTTCAACAAATCCTTGTCAATGACTAATCTAACGAGTTGGATTTCACAAAACCGTTCACACATGTATCTGTCACATACTACTTTGTAGACCAGCATTGAACACATATTTATTGCCAAGAGAATGTGAGAAACTATTAACTGTTTGCTGAGCTTATCATTTGGCTGAAACTTCGAGAAAGTCTCTTATAAAACCACCAGCATGTTTCTGGATCCACAAGGGCAACAAAACATTGGATCGCTGCTTCTTCATCATTAAAGATGTATGCAGTGCACTTCCTCTGCTTCACTTTTGGAAAGTTTCATGACGAAAACACACTGTTGTGCAGACACAAACAAAGACTAACGCACTCAACTCTTTCCTGCTTGAGACAAACAAACAAACAAAACTCAGCTCCGATAACGCAATGGCAGACAGACAGAGACAGACAGACAGACAGACAGACAGACAGACAGACAGACAGACAGACAGATAGATAGATAGATAGATAGATAGATAGATAGATAGATAGATAGATAGATAGATGATAGATAGAAAGAAAGAAAGAAGATAGATAGATAGATAGATAGATAGATAGATAGATAGATAGATAGATAGATAGATAGATAGATAGAGAGATAGATAGATAGATAGATAGAAAGTCAACTATACGCACATGTTTATTTCTCATAAGGAATTTTGGGAGGAACAGCAACATCTGAGAAATTCTGGGATGAGTCAGTCACAAACAGGTTCCTGAATGTGTGTGTGTGTGTGTGTTTTCCCATTGAATAGCAGAGAATCTGGTACTGGAGCTGTAAATTGACAAGGGGCCAAAAACACGTCTTTCTCTCTCTCTCTCGCTCTTTCAAAGCTCTGCTAATTCCCCTCCCCATCTCCTTCCCCTCCCCATCTCTTTTCTTCCTCGCCCTCTCTTTCGCTCGTCTCTCCATTCATGGCAGACTCAAGGCCCACTGTAGCAGGTGCACACATCCATTAGCAATTACCTTTATCCCTTGCTCTGTGACTTCGGGAGCCTGTCCCTGGATAGCCTTACCAGTGCACAGAATGCTAATGTTGTGGCCCCTGGGCACGGGCCAGAGCTTCCCCTTTCACTCCAAATCCCCCAATACGTGACCAAGCTACTGGAACACAGGCATCAGCAGCGGCATTTATCCCCCAGCCTAAACGGTCTCAGGTGGGACTTCCGATGAAACAATTACAGCATTTTATCTTCAGCTTAGTTTGAGTTTTGTTGAAAATGGAGGTCAGAGACAATGTTGACTCGAGACAGACTTCAGTGTGAGGGGAAGGTAATCATTTAACGGTTTGATTTCCAGCAGAAAGCCGCCACCTGGAGAGTGTTTGCTGCCGTGAGACGGGAGGTTTGACAAAGCTGGCTTTCTAAGGGTACACAGGTTTGTTTTCCTCTGTGAGAAAACGGAATTTACACAGATTCAGGAGACATGTTCCACAACATTACCAGCCAGTCGTTTTGAAAATAGCAACGTTTATATTTCGAAATTAAACATGCAAATATTATGCACATCAAGGCTGCATTAATTTGATCAGAAATATTGGATTATTATTACCTTTCAAACTTACCATGTATTACTATTTAAAACAACTCTTTTCTATTTGAATATATTTTAAAATCAAATTTATTCATGTGATGCAAAGTTGCATTTTCAACTCTAGTCAGTGTCACATCATCCTTCAGAAATCATGCTGATTTGCTGCACAAAAACATTTCTTATTATATATATATATATATATATATATATATATATATATATAAACACTTATTATATGCACTGACAGAAGAAAGATTTGAAATTTGAAATTTGAAAAAACAAACAAAAACAAAAACAGCCTCCATCTTTCTTTCTAAGGTCCTCTTCTCATATTACAAATGTTGTGTGAGTTCAGCGACATGGTGAGTATTATAATAATACATTATATATGTATATGCTCATATTTTCCATGTCATCATTATATGTCAATAATTGCTGGCCTCTTTTAGACAATTACATTTTAAGCAGGTCCAATTTTACAACCTGGCAACAGGAGAGCAAAATGACTTCTGGATTTAAAACAGGCAAAATATGATCATTTGGAATTTGTTTGTTAAATATGGTCAAATGTCATCTCTGACAGCTCAGGTGTCTTTAATAGATGAAGCTTGAAAGTTTAATGCTAGAATTATTAAAATTCATAATAAATATTTTACATAACAGTACAAATTGTATTTGTATTTGTTGGTGTAAATCACATTATTGGTTCAGTGACAGACCAAAATAAGTAATATTTACTTATTTGTTTGTGAGTGAGTGAGTGAGCGAGTAGCTTTTAAATGGCTTTTGATTTTTTAAATTATTTTTTTTTTATTATTTTTTAATTAGGCTGTGTAGTTAGAGGATCTAAGTAGGGGTTAACATTAACCAAAACCAAAACTTGACCCCCCTGGTCCAATCCTCAAGAATCAGTAATTAGACTTTTGTCAAGACAAAACACCGTATACACCTTGTAGAACTTGAATCTGCCCTTGTTGGGTGACAAAGTCCTCCAAAGATAATGAAATCATCTCATTAGAGTAATGAGCGGAATTAGTAACGAGAGTTATTTGCTTGCGCTCTGTTAAAGGCTGCGATTTGTCATCTAATTATCAAATAACACAAGAAAATCATTATGTAAAATATGTTTGATAACTCACTTAATGGACCCTGGGTCATGTTCATGATACCGAGGCATAGAAAATTAAAAAATAAATAAATAATAAATAAAAACAGATGTCTTGCCCCTTATTACAAAGGACAAACATCGCCCTCGTCAGATTTGTGGGGAAAATAAATAGACACATAGAAGAAACATAATTACGTAGTCACACTTGGCGACTTTGTTAAACTTTGCATTAATTTATGACAGAGAACAAACACTGATCTCGCATGAATAATGGAAGAAGTTGCTAATTAACTCAAATTGCTTAATAGAAGCTTGTCAAACTCGTCCTCTTGCACTGACTTTCCCTGTTACCTTGAGCATCACGGGCATTGCTTGACTCTTCGGGGTGCTTTGGGCAAGAAATGTAGAGAAATAATTATAAGCCAGTACCCACGGGAAGGTTGTGTGACAAACAGTCAGACAGCAGCGCGCATGTAGGTGGAAGCAGAAGCGCGCGCGGCCCGATGGACAAATAACAGCCTCTGTGATGAATGACCACAGAGTTTTATTGTATTGCTTTACCTATATCAGCAGATAGGACACACATATTGCATTTGACATCATATAATTCTATACTACCTGTCAAAAGTTTGGAACAATTAAGATTTTTAAATGATTTTTGATACAAGTCTGCACCAAGGCTGCATTTATTTGATCAAAATGCAGTAAAAAAAAAAAAAAACAGTAATATTGTGCAATTTAAAATAACTGATTTCTATTTGAATTCATTTTATAATGTAATTGATTTCTGTCATAAAAAGCTGAATTTTCAACATCATTACTCCAGTCTTCAGTGTCACACTGAAATCATTCTAATATGCTGATTTGCTGCTCAAGAAAGATTTATGATTATTATTAATGTTGAAAACAGTTGCCCTGCTATGTACTTTATTTTATTTTTATTTAAAAATGAATACATTTATTCAGAAAGGATGCATCAATTATGTAAGTTGTTCAAATATGAAATCAAAGTCATTTATAATGCTACAAAATATTTTCATTTTATATAAACACTTTTTTAAATCAAAATACTGAAACATGTATAATGGTTTCCACAAAAAAAATATTAAGCAGCAAAAAAAAAAAAAAAAATAAATAAATAAAATAAACATTATTAATAATTTAGTACTAATCACTCTCACATCTTTTAAAAAATGCTGAAATGCAGAAACCCACAGTAATGCATTTAAATCCTGTTTTTAATGTATGCTTATTGTAGTTTCCACTACCAAATGTGTATGGTATATAACAAAAAAATATATATATCTAATAGAAAATATCATAAGGTTAAGTGTTTGCTCATAAAAAAATAACAAAAATAAAAAAAAGTAATGTCTTTATAACTACTGTTTCGGTGCAGTACCCTGTATAAACACTAGGGGGCACTGGCGTTGTTTGGGAAATTACTCATTCACACTATCATGCTTTTTGACGTTAGGAAGCACTATATTGTTCATTAAAGGTAAGGAAACTCTACAAGCCCTGAATGTTAACGACAATAATTATTATAATAGGTCTAACAATTACCTGTGTTTTACTTGAAGTAATTTGTCTAGAATGAACTTGTGAAGGCAGGATGTTGCCTCTTCTTAATGTATCCATGATGTGATCTCACATCAAGGCCAAGCAGCTTTATGAAACCGTAGCAGTGAATCTGATTCAGGGTCAATGCGAAGCTTTGACAGCCAGACATAAAATGAACAAACACAGACGACCCACTGAGGAGACATTCACAGACCACCGTGGTCATCTGAGACCGCTGAGCTCATCGACATACAGTACGGCCTGCAGGAACAGACCAACTTCAGACAAATACACAGCTAACAGGGGACATTCTCAGAACGTTCCGGCAGTAACATTAATAGAACATTCGTTCAAATTGATCTGGTCTTTATGTTCTCAAAAAAAAAAAAAACATTCATCTGACATTTAAAAAAAAAATAAAATGTTACTATTTGTTTGGAAATGTTCAGAGAACATTGAAAAGTAACATTTCAAAAGTGAACATTCAAAAATGTTCATTATTAGCTCACTATTCATTCACCAAGTTCAAAAACAGCATGAACAAGGAGGTTACTGTAATATTTATATAGTAGTTCAAGGTACTTCAAAGACATAACATGTACATCAGTATAATCACCATGTTATCAAACCAACCTTTTTTTTTTTTTTTTGTATTAATGCTTTAACACCAGCCTATTTTTATAGGTTTAGATTATATATGCCTGAAGATCAGAGAGTATGACATAAAAAGTACCCAAAGCAGAGATATGTTGTTCACGTTATCTTCTCTTTTTTTCCCCCTATTCTCTTTATTCTCTGAACCTGGAAACCCATTAGCTGTTTAAAAAAAAGAAAAAGAACCAGCTACATTTCGTTGTGAAATAGTGCATCATATGGCGTGAGAAACAATTATGTAAAAAGCAGTCTTCATCAATAAATCTGGGTAAGTGACATGCCTTTTATTTTTTGTGTCCGGACTGGTTAATTAATTAAAAAATAGACTGACAATGTCTTTCATAAATACAACAGCTTCAATACACCTCTTATTTGATGAATGTTTGCAATTTCTTAACTAAAATATATTTACATTTATTAGGCATAAAGTTTGTCATCCTGAGATGACCAGTCTGTAATACATAGACATATTATAAATATTAATATGTAATCAAAATATATATTTTTCATTTATTTTCAAAATAAATTTTACATTCAATATTATATTTTTATATTTACCATATTGTTATATATTTTTATTATTATAGTACTATATAAACTTTTTTTTTTTTTAAATAGAAAGCAAGTTCATGAAACAATGATTAATACAAATATTAAATTCCTAGACTTTCACAAATACATTTTCATCCAATCTTTAAAAAAGATTTTTCATTTTCTTCATCTCAGACATCTTTATTTGTCATTGACTCGTCTGTCACAGCAATATATTCCTGATATGTGTTTGATTGCTAGCAATCCACAGTCTGCGAGTTTTTGTATCGTTCTTTACAAATTATGTACAGCTTGATCATAACATTCTGATTGACTTGATGTGATTAAAAACAAAACTAAAGTGTTTGTTTTTCAAGTGAAAAGGGCTGAATCTATGATCTGCCGTATGCTGCAAAACATGCATTAATCATTCATTTCAACCAACTTGGACTTACAGAATGATATATTTTGCCACGTGAGTCTTTTTATTCATCTATTTATTTCCATCACCTCTGTTCGATCGGTTTCGAAAGGCTACGAATGCCTTGCATTGAAATGCAAGCTGAGACACCGTCACTATCACAAATGCCAATTGACTTGGTGTCTTGGTGTCAAGGAATTGTTACAAGGAAGAAATTGGTTTGCCTAGCCCCTTTTCTTACAGTGATGTATCTGTCATCGAGTAATCTATGCACAGCGCTGACGTCCCACACTCTTCCTTGACACCGGCCAGGTCAATAGACAATAAACACTCGCCACAACGTCCCACCATGTCTAAATTGCAAAATTGATGTTGTCCTGTCACTCACAAAAAGATTGTCAGTGCACAGTGGATCTCTTATACTCGTGTTTTGTTTGGACCATCATTATGTGACTCATTAAAACTATTGACTCCATTAGTATAAAGACCTCTGATTTATAAAGAACACAAACATAAATATGCAGACAGTCGGTATTATAGAAATACATTAGCCTGAAATTGTATTTCATTATTCTATTGTATTAACCCTCATCACGTATTTGGGTCCATTTTGACTTGGAAGAGATATATAAAAATGTACAAAAATAAAAAAATAAAGCATCATTTTTAGTAAGGTGTTAAAACTTGTGCTTTAAGACCCTCAAAATACACATAGTTTATTTTTGTTTCAGATTTTTATAATTATTTTTAAGGGATATAACCATTTCTCACAGTTTTTGAGTAATATTTATGTGGGTTTGATGTTTTGATAGAAATAAATATGTATGTTTCATAAAGTTAGACTTATGTCTTAGGTATGGAGGACCAAACCTGCAAAAACAATAAATAAAAAAAATAAAAAATACTCCATAGTTTTGAGCAAGCATGAGTTGATGTGCATAATAAATGTGTTTGTGTTTGTGTGTGTTTTTTGTGTAATTTGAAATTCCAAATAATTTATTAATTAATAAAAAAGGGGTAAATGCAGCAATATATATATATATATATATATATATATATATATATATATAGTTTTAAATGTTACCACACTGTAAAAAAAAAAAGTTGAGCCAACTTAAAATTTTAAGGCAACAAACGTCAGCAGATTTTTGAGTTTTCTCAACTTGTTGTTTTAAGTTTATACAACAAAAATGTGAGAATCTCCCACAAAAACAAGTTGAGCAAACTTGGTCTGGTAAAAAATGTTTTTTTAAGTTCGCTCAACCTTTTTTTACAGTGCATGTTATTGCTGCATTTACCCCTTACACGTAAGTGTTGTTTTGTCGATTTAGTGGAAAATAAGCTGGTTTGGCCTTCATTTATTAAGAAGCTAATTCTTTTTTTATATATACTTTTCGAAGATATATTGAGAATACAAATTATGTATTTTCATATGTGCACCAAACAGTTACAGGAATAAATACGTAGTGATATGTTAATGGTTGAACACTGTGTCTACTTGAGTTGTGACTAATTGTTTGCACTTGAATCTGAACCAGACTATTTTCAAAATAATTAGTATTCAGAACACCGCTTTTACATATTTATGTGTAAATCAGGTTATATTTGAATGGATAATTCAGTGTTCTAGCCACTGTTTTCATGGGTCACTGACTGAAATACTCATAACGACATGGAAGTGCTTGAAATGAATCAATGTGGGCAAATTGAGATGCATTCTATGAGCCGGTTTATGTGCATGAAATTGCTGCGCTCCCATTGGTGGAGAGACACTTGAGTAAACCAAAGGTTATTTTAGGTCAAAGTGCATTGTTTGAGGTCAGTTGCTGCTCAGTGCTTTCTATCTGAGGTTGCATGTATTTTTCCAGACATGAGCTTTTCACAAATGGTTATATTTGCTAAATAATTGCTATATGAATTCCTGTAAAATCACTATAGTGGATTAAGTTTTATGAATCAGATTAAATGTGTTTTATTGCAATGTCGGCAAAAATAATGTAACATAATTTAAAAAGGGAATATCGTGTCAAATGTTTGTTGACATTGTTTTAAAACAGTTAGGGCCTGTCTATAAAGATGCATTGTAACACTTAGTTTACATTATCTGTAAATATCTGTTCTTGTGATGAAGGGAAGTGAACTGGATTAATGGCTGCTAAAACAATTAGTTTTGCACCATAGGGATAAATTAGATTTTAAAATATAATCAAATTGAAAACATCATTTGTAACTGTAATATTTCACAATATTACTATTTTTATTAAGGTTTTTTTTTTCTTTCTCATATTGTCTTATGAAAATAAAAACACTCTTCTTTTTTCAACTTTATTTTCCTTAAAATGTTGACATTTATTTTCATTAATAAATTATTATGAATTAATGAATAATTCCAGGCACACACACCCAATAAATGAATAAATGATAATATTTCAGTTTTTTTTTTTTTCAACTTTATTATTATTTTTTTTTTATTTTTTTTTTGTATATCTAAATATACAACAAATATATAACTATCTTAAATATATTTAAAATAGTTTTCCCTGTAAGTGTCTCCACAATTGTGGATTAGCTTGTTTTTTAACTACTTTTTAAGGGGCAGCTTGTCTGTAGTTGAACTTTAGATATAGCTTGTAGCTCGACAGGCTACAGTTTCAAAGTAGCTTTTCCAACAATTGTTAAACCAAACTATTCGGCCAGTATCCGAGACCATGTATTGTGGGCACAAGCAGCTTATAGGGGTTAACATCTCTCATCAGGGGACTTAAACATGCATCTCACACAAAACCAGACACTGGCTTCTCTGTGAGCGAGTGAGAGAGACAGACAGAGAGAACATTATAATGCATGAGAAGAAACCCTGTTGCACTTGAAACCTGGCATCATCAGTCTCCCAGGGTCTCATAACAGCGGCACAAACCTAATTCTTTCTGAATCGAAATCTTTGTCTTTCCCTTCAGGTTTTGTCTTTAGCTAAAGCGCTGTGAGTAGTGGTATGCTAGCTGGCAGGCGTTTCTCCACTTTGCTTAACTGCCCTCATAAAATTAACAGCAGTGATAAAACACATACTGGGAGAGTATGTTTCTGATGATACCTGCGGGCCCTAGGTCATTTGTGTTAGAAATTATATAGTAAAAGATTATTGAGAGTTATGCTTGAGTCCCAGCAGCTTCCTAATGGCACATGTAGTACAAATACTTACTATAATGAGTCAGAAATAATGAGCGTTTGGTTTCCCACAAAGAGTAAGATAAATAAATGTTTAGATGTTTATATAACTGTGACCTACCTACATGAAGATTGCAATTAAACTATCTTGGACACTTTTTACCCTGCTTGATTTTATTTATTTATTTATTTATTTATTTCAGATGCAGACTACGGAATTGTGATATATGACAGTTTATAAAATTGAAAATTCAATAATAATTCAATTAAATAAAAATATATATATATAGTATTACAATAATTATATATACAAACAGATTATTTTATTATTTATGTTTTGCTGCTTTTCAAATTAGTTTTATGTTTATATTTTATTGTTTACTGTTGTTCTTGGTGCAGTATTGCGATTTTAATATATGACAATTAATCAAATTCAATAATTCACTATATATGCTATATATGCTGTAAACAATCCAATCAACAAAATGTTGGAAGGGCAAAAATATTTAAGTCGAACTGTAGCTATTGCTTGGGCTTAGTTGAGAAGACATATTATATTAAGTCTGCACAAATATATTTTGGTCACAAATATACAAATGGTTATTTTCAAATCCAGTCCACATTCAGAATGCAAAGTCATGCATGTTGACTAAACTAATGAAAACAAATCCAGCCAACACCGAGATCATTCCTCATGTGCACGAGCCTGAGTGACTTCGCGGGAGAAACAGCGCCGCCATGTTGTCAAGTTCACGCGTCAGCTAAGAGCCACTAAATAAATGTTTTTTTTTATTTATTTTTTATTTATTTTTATAAATTTAACGAGAAAATCATGCAACATTATTATTTGTTTTTTATTAATTTTTTTATTTATTTATTATTATTATTTATTTATTTATTTTTTTTGAGTGGACATTTATCAAGTGTTTTATGAGTTGTATATCCGAAGAAAAGTGGAAATAAGACAGTGCAAGTTATGTCAAGTTCAGGCGTCAGGTAAATCCAGTGGCACTGAATAAATATTTGTACTTAACGTTAGACTGAATTTATCAAAACATATATTTAAAAGGTGTAAATGTTTTATTTAAAACGTAGGCTATATATAATACACAAACGTACAACCTATGTAAAAACATAGAATAAGCATTGTATGATATCTCTGAGGGAAATCTAAATGAAGGGATTGTGGTCTTTCACTTTGTTTAATCCATAAAACACTTAATATCAAAAGCTGTGTTACTACAATGGATTTTAGCTAATTTTGGCGTGTTGTGTGATATGAAGATATCCGTGAAAAGATATGAAGAGATCGCGCGGTCTTTCTCTCTTTTATAAGCCATTATGCTTAATATGACTAACGTTAACCGAAATCTATGAAATGTATAACTTAATGTATCCCACAGTAATGCGGTCATTTGAAGTTAACATGGGCGTGTTGAATGGGTTTTTGCACGTTTAAACTTCTGCAATTGTCCCGTGAAATAAAAAGACATTAAACGTGACCAACAACAAACCACGGTGAAATGCCGCTCTTTTCAAACGGGGCGGATTAACATTACACGCCGTTTCTGGGCTCTTGAAGGCGCTTCGCGAGAGAAGTTCGTCGTTCCGAACGAAAATGAACAACTGAATCGTTTCACAAGTCCGTTCAAAACAACAGGCAGGACTGTTATATTTTGATATTATTTTTATGCTATTTGAGGCAACTTACCCCTATAACATGAAATTTACATGTTATATTACAAATCCAGTCAGCATCAATGTTCCCTGTTGTGCAATGGATTTGTGCCAAAAAAAAAAAAGGTTGCAACTTCTGATTTATCACAAATTTAATTAACTGATAATCATTGCAAATGATTTAAAAGGCATCATTTCATTTTTTGAACTTAAATGTATTTTTCTTTCTCCATCAGGGTGTGGCCAAAGTTAATATTAGTTTGTTTCTGTCTTACACCTAAAGACGACCTCTACAGCCCTGAATGTCAGAGGAGACCATGTCAGCTAGATGAGCTCCAGAGACAGATCCCCTCCGAAGACCTCGTTGGCCATCGGGACAAGACCACGAGAACCAGACAAGTCCTCTGCTCAATCTGACCTGTGTTGCAGCCTAGAATTAAACCACACCATGCTGGTTTCGTCTCGCCAGAGGAGATCCAATCTCTGTCACCGATGGAGTTTTGGGTCCTTGCTGCTGTCGCCTTTGGCTTGCTTATTTGGGGACGCTTGGCTGATTGCACAGACATTATTGGAAGAGAGCTGAACTGGATGATGTTATCACTGAATCACCAATGAACTGACTTTAACTGGAAAAATGACTTGTTATTGTTCTCTTGCATTACTGACAAATTATTTTCCTGTCTGACTCTGTAAAGCTGCTTTGACACAATCAGTATTGTATAAAACACTATGTAAATAAAGGTGACTTGATTTTATTTTTATACTGTAACACCTGGTTCATTTTTATTTATTTATTTTTTTAATCCTGCCTCATTTTAAAGATGTAATTGTGAAAAGTAATAATATTTGTAAATGTTTGCTTGCTAACATTTTGTTTAGCTTGTTTAGTTTTTTTCTTAGTTCATTAAACAAAGTTTAAACTGAATTTTGCAGTTGTATTACAGATGTCAACTGGAGCTTTAAAGGGATAGTTCACCCACAAAAGAAAATTTGCTGTTAATTTACTGACCCTTAGGCCATCCAAGATGTAGCTGACTTTTCTTTCTTCATTCCTGTATGTTTAGTTTGTATGAAACATTTCAATGAGAGACTGTTATTAAATAAAGGCTATTGTGTGTTGTAATGTGTGTGTTTTTAGTGATTGATAAACACCAGTTAATAATTTTTAATAAATTTTGTTAAACTATAAATATATATGTTTATGTAGTTCCCCAGCTATTTCTTATGATGCCCAAATAATAAATCTTAGTTGAGGTAACATATAAAACACATAGGGTAAACGGTTAAATTTTAATTGACATAACTTGCTATAGTTTTCTAAATGTTTGACCAATTAAAACATTTTAGTTGAATGGACTATAAAACTAGTTCACTGAAGGTTGAGCTAACTAAAAAACAACAATTCAGATAACACTTTGAAGTCAGAAATTTCTGTGGAACTAGTTAATAAATAAAAATTAGTTGAAACCGCTTGAAATTATTTACAGTGTATACTTTACATGAAATTTGACACAATACGTGAGGGAAACAAAGAAAAATCAAAGTATATATCACTTTAAAATTACAAGAAAAAATAATCAGTCATTTTATTCTAAATATATTTAAAATGTATTTTTCACTGAGCAATAAGTGATGGTTTCTGGAGCCTTTGGAT
Organism: Onychostoma macrolepis; assembly: GCF_012432095.1. Lineage (NCBI taxonomy): Eukaryota > Metazoa > Chordata > Actinopteri > Cypriniformes > Cyprinidae > Onychostoma > Onychostoma macrolepis. The sequence goes on from NC_081155.1 coordinate 42,734,999, forward strand.
ATTTTTAGAAGAAGTGAAGCAAATAAAACATCTTTGTCTGCACTCACACGTCTGTAGTGACATAGAGGTTTGTTTATAGGTGGAGAGGTAATTTTTAGGCAGCAAGGCATACTAAAACTTTAAAGCAAATGTGTCTAAGCAATAATTACACTTGTCCTCTGTCTTTTATTACTGGAGAGAGTGTCACCGATAGCTGGATGTGTTTGCCAGGTTGTACTGAGAAGAATACTAATGTTAGAATAATGATTGCTTGCCAATGAAAAATTGTTATTTATATCTCAAATAAAAAAGCTGTATATGAATAAATAATAAGCAAAACAAATAAGACCACAAAATATGCCGCAGAGCAACTCAGTTTAAACTCAGACGTTTTAATATTTAAACATCTACACTTCCAAGATATTAAGGGAAGCCACAAATATGGCTTTAAAACCACAATGTGTGTCCTCTGAATTACAGCAGTGAACATGCAGCCTTTTGTATTGATACAAGGTACCAAGGGAATGCAAATGTAAGAGACTAAGACACCCTGATGCCAAAGGAAACACAAACTCAACCACAGTGTCCACAGTTCGATCTGTTTAAAACACAAAACACGGCATTGTGTGTATTTCTCTTGCTCGTCTTCGCATAACATTGATTCAAGGGAGGATGAAGTCCCATTATCATTAAATCTGAGCATTCAAGAAACCCTGTAAATCCTCAGCACTCTCATAGTACTTAAAGGGGTGGTTTACTGTTTTTTTTCTAGGCTTGATTGTGTTTATGGGGTGCAGTCTAACATGTGTTCATGCTTCTTTTTTTTTAAAAACGCATTATTTTTCATATAATTTACCTTTATTCCCTGTTTTTATGAAGCCCCTCCCTCAGAAACACGTGATGGGCTCTGATTGGTTAGCTGGCTCAGTGTGTTGTGAATCACTAAACTGCCGAGCGTGCGTCTAAACGTCCCGCCCCTCAGCTCAGCGGCATGTGCTCCGGTTGTATTGTAAACAATGGCTTCGTCTATATTGTTTATCAGTTTGAGCCCGATTGAGACGCAGAGGATATTAGTGAAGAGGATCACGCAGAACCTGTGCAAGCACGGCTCTTAATGGTATGTTTGTTTGTTTGTTGTCTCATACTTTTAGATACGCTGTTATTATGCTACTGCTTATGTTAGCTTTTAATATACGGTTTTATTCTGATTAAAGCTTTAATACAATACGGCAACTGCACACGCGTCCATGTATAACGCTTCTCATTGCTATGTGAAAATGTATAATTGGAACAGTTTGTTGGAGCTGATCTGACGATCTGAATGAGAGAGAGAGAGAGAGAGAGAGAGAGATGCAGAGCAGGGCGACGCGAGGAACAGTATTAAGAACCGCTGCTTTAGAACATCGATTTTGAAACTTGTGAATCCATTAGAATCGTTAGAAGACAGAATCGTGATTCATATATGAATAGATTTTTACGTGCACCCCTAGTTTTCTCTTCCTCTTCTCTAAAGCAGCACAGCATGGCCTCGCCCCTTCCTTACATGTTCCCGAGGGCGGGGTTTATCTGGGTTCGTGACATAACAGACCCGGGAAGAAACTCGTTGTAGTCCCTTACCAGCCGTTTTTGTAGGCATTAAACTTCAAGAATGTTAAAAGACGATATCTCTGTTTGCATTGAACTTTCAGCGCTGCAACTTTGCAGATATTGTTGATGCTCAAACAGCAACATTACACACTAACTAACGTTAAAAAAGTGAAATTGCAATCAACCACCCCTTTAAGTGGAAACACAATCGTGATTAATTATTAATTAATTAATTAATTCATTCATTCATTCATTCATTCACCAGACTGTGAATATGCACTTTTGGAGTTCATGAGAATTATTGTATTGATGTATATTGTATGTCAAATATTATCATATTGTATTCTATTCAAAAATGTATAAATATATAAATTAATCTTCAAGAATATATATTTATTTTTAATTTAATTTAATTTTTTTTGAGGATTCATTTACATACTTATAATTCATATATTTATACATTTTAGAATATATATATATATTCTTAAAATAAATAAATACATATATATAAAGTATATATGGACATAAACATAATTATATATAAATACAATAAAATATCATTATATAAATATAAAATATTATAATATAACAAAAATACTAATCAAACAATTAACCGACAAATATAACCAACAAACGAACAAAACAACCAACAACTTGGAGAAAAAAAAAAAAGAGTAATTTCTCATCTAATGATGAAAAACTATAATCTTAAAAATCAATAAATTGTCAAATAATATATATATATATATATATATATATATATATATATATATATATATATATATATATATATATATATATATATCTTAAAAATCTATAATCAGGACAATTTATTGAGCTGATTATAGATTTTTAAGATTATAGTTTTCATCATTAGATGAGAAATTACTTTTTGGTAACACTTTACAATAAGGTGTCATTTGTTAACATTAGTTAATTTATTAACTAACATAAACAAACAATGAGCAATGCATTTATTACACTATTTATTAATCTTTGTTAACGTTAGTTAATGAAAATACAGTTGTTCATTGTTTATTTATGTTACTTCTCAGTGCATTAATTAATGTTAACAAACACAACTTGTGATTTTAATAATGCATTAGTAAATGCTGAAATGAATATTAGCTAAGATTAATAAATGCTGTAGAAGTATTGTTCATTCTTAGTTCATGTTAACTAATGTTGCTAACTAATGTTAACTAATGAACCTTATTGTAAAGTGTTACCGACTTTTTTTAGGCCTATATTTAAACTTAATATATGATTAAAAAAATAAATAAATAAATAAAAAAATTTAAAAAATGTAATGATGATAACAAAGAATAATATATAAAATATGTATTTTTTTATCTTTTTATTTTATCTGACACTGATCTGACAGCCATTCTTTACGACAAGCAACATGATTCCAACATTAGCATTCCAGCGCAACACCTGCTAAACACATCAAAGTATCAGTGACACCATCTCGCATGCATAATAAATGACAGGTTTAATTCAGACAGAGTGTCCGCCAACTGAATAATATACAACATCTAACAAACACAGTAATTAATCAGTCAAAAAGACTCCTCATTCCTAACACTGATGCCGTCTGATTGCATTCATATATGTGTGCACGCTTGCACACATCAAACCCTGTGTGATTGTAGGGGGTTGTCTGCACCACATGTCATATCAGAATTCACAGCATGGGGGCATTAAAAGATTAAAGAATGGCCACATGGGATTGTGTGTCACTGCATAGGGTGGAGTTTGCTTTAAAGACATAGGAGTGGAAAATTAGATGTCAAAAATTATGCATTTAATGCCATTGAGACGTACAGTGGGATTTATTTAGCATCTAACCATGCACGTGTAGACAGACAGTGACAGAGATAGAAAGGGCTTTCTGTGCATTAAATGAGAAAACTGTGATCCAGAGTTAGAAGAACCTTTGCTGTTTCCCTTCAGTAAGCAAATCCTTGTTATTGTTTTCTATTTTTTGTCCTTTTTTAGGACATACACTTCTAAAATCTGCAGGATAGACCTTGCCTAAGGCGACGTGATTTATCTAGCAGACGAAGGGTCAAGTATTTCTGTATCATAAAATACAGTGAAGAATATCAGATTAGGAAGTCATGGCCTGAGAGTGACGAAACGCTGTGACAGAGCGTCTCAGCCTTTGTTGCCTGCCCTTAGGGGTGAGAATGATTCAGTAGAAACAGGGGATGAAAGCTGAATTTATATAGTGGACATATAAGGGATGTGTAAAATGTATATGTGGTTCAGCAATGTAAACCTTACTCTAGTAAACTGCTCTTTTTATCACATCGCCATATTTACAAAGAGCACATATACAGCTGACTGCGACTGAGAGATGTTTTTTATATAATCTATCTATCTATCTATCTATCTATCTAGTTACTAAGGTGGATTTTTTACAAATACATATATTAATATGTGTTATTTATTATGCACAAAATTATTGAAACTACATCAGTCTCACCAAGTTTGGGAACTGGAAAGAAGAATAATCATTTCATATATCACTTCAGTCTTGATGGATGGCATGTATAATAATAATCCCTTGGTTTGTTCAGCCCTATAAAGGACACATTCCCCAAAGAACTGAATTTACAGCGTGAAATGATATAGTTCTGTCACTTGACACAAGATGTGTCTGATTTCAGCTGATAGCAGACATCCTGAAATTTATGAGTATTAGTTTCACCTCTCATTTCAACTTCCTCGACTAGAATAATAGTTCAATCAAACATAAAAAGAAAATTATGACATTATTTATTCATCATAATATTTTTCCAAAACCTGTGACATACAGTATATATATATATATATACATACACACACACACACACACATACATATGTATATATATACATATATGTATAAAATATAAAATACATATATAAATTGTATATACAGTATTTTACTGTAAACTGCAAAGGATTATGGGAAAATGTATGGTCACTACAGTAAACTACTGTAAATTTACAGTAGTGAACTTGCCCGCGAAAAACTGACCAATGGCAAGGGAGATTTATTTTGTTTGCTTTTTGGTGGAAGCAGCGGTAAAGGACGAAAGAGACAAGTTGCACTGTTAACTAGACAAAAAGGTTAGTAGGCCTGTATTATTTCTGTTTTATGAAAAACTGAGATATTTGAAGATGTTTTAACTTATTAACAGCAAACTAACATTATTCATTGTGTCGTTTTTCATGTCGGGAGTTGGGGCCTTTTTTTCTAACTGACGGCTGGATTAACGCCACCATAACGGTGATAACATCGACTGGTGAGTAAATTAAGGTCACCTATATTAGTCAAAATAAACCTTATTAAACCGAAAAACACGTTTGTAGGTTTGGCTGCCCTTTTAATGCAAGTTAGTTCATCTGGCGAGTCCTTACTTAACCTTAACAACGAACTAACGTGAAATAATGTTACTGAGGTAAAGTGCGTAAGGCAACACCAGTGTTTCAATTCAGTGGAGATTTTAAACAGTATTTTCAAGTACTTCTTTTGTTTGTTCTTTTCAAGTTTCTAGTCTAGATTTCGTCGACAACGTCGGAGGTGTATTTTGGAGCCTCTTCTTGTGAAAGTTAATAATGTCAGTTAGCCGAAGTTAACGAACACAGAGAAGCATAATATCTTTTGTACACTGCCTCTTTGTCGCAAGTGTAATTCTCTTCAAATGCTATTTAAGTTAGAAACGTGTGTACCAATGTTGTATGTAACTTTAAAGACGGTCCCTATTCAGTGAGAGACATAAAATAGAACCGTGAGCTAACTTGAAATACTGAGGAAAACTGAATTAAGAAATACCACTGTAAAGTAACGTTACATCTTTTGTATTTTATTTTCAAGTTTGTGGTCTTGTGGTCATGTCGTCTGCATCGGAGTATTGGAGTCTTTTCCTGTGATTGTCGTCGTAACAGCAGGTGAGCTTTCATCTAATGTTACTAAAGGAGCCAAATTAGCCACGGTCTGCTGTTCTCCACTAACTTACTTTTTAAAGAGAGGAACGGGCTAGCAATATATTAATATAGTAAGTATTGCTTATAAATATAAAAAATGTGGTAACACTTTACAATAAGGTTCATTAGTTAACATTAACGGTAGTTTAAAACATTAATGAACAATGCTTCTATAGCATTTATTAAGCTTAGTTAATGTTAATTTCAGCATTTACCAATGCATTATTAAAATCACAAGTTGTGTTTGTTAACATTAGTTAATGCACTGTGAACTAACATGGAATAAACAATAACTGTATTGTCATTAACTAACATTAACAAAGATTAATAAATAGTGTAATAAATGCATTGTTCATTGTTTGTTCTTGTTAGTTAATACATTAATTAATGTTAACAAATGACACCTTATTGTAAAGTGTTACCAAAAATGTTTATTTTATTCAAAATGTTTGTATTACTGTACGGTAGTTTTTTTTCTGATCATAAACTATAGTAACACTAAAAGGGTGTTGTGACTCTGTCTGTTACAGGAGATTTCTCCAAGCAAAAACAGGATCCTGGGATCATGTGACACTAAAGACTGGAGTAATGATGCTGAAAATTTTGCTTTGATCACAGGAATAATTTACATTTTAAAATATATTCAAATAAAAAGCTGTTGTTTTAAATAGTACAAATATTTCACAGTATTACTGCTTTTGCAGTAAATAAATGCAGGCTTGATGAGCAGAAGATAATTCTTTAAAAACATCAAAAATCTTACCGTTCAAAAACTTTTGACTGTTAGTGTACTTACTTGTTTTTGCTTTTTAGTATGTGTATGTTTTGCCATGATACAAAGTGCCCAGGGGACTGTTGACTGATTTGTTGACTCATTAATTCAACCTACTGAAGGAAAGAACAGTTTTTTTTTTATTTTTTTTTTATTTTTTATTAGTGAGTCATTGAATCATTTCCTCAACAGATTCCTTTATAACTGACTCATTTGGGAACAAAATACTTGACTAGCCTATATGAGCGAGTCACTGAATAATTAGTTCAACCAATTTGTTGTTCAAAAAACACAGATTCATTCTGGATAGAAAACAAATGACTCTTTTTGAGTGAGTCATTGAATTATATGAAATTTTACTATATACACAATTACACAATGCAAGCTATGTGTGTTTTTTTTTTCAAAATTTGAAATTTTCAAAATTTATGATGATGATGATGATTATGATACTAAATACTAACATCTGGCTTATCCTTTCTTGGCTCATTCATGAGGGAAGTAGTTACAATTTATAGATTAATCGTTTGAACTTCAAGATGAACCAGTTTCTGAATCAGATCTAAACTATTCGTTCACTGATCCGATTCTTGAATTCAATTCACTGACTCAAAGATCTGGTTAACAGCCCAATGGAGTCGAAGTACAGTGGCATAGATTAGTTCCCTCTCCTTCTCATAAAATAGTGAATTCAGACCGTGCATCTCTTTTAATTTTTTAACACTCCTGGGTAGCTTTTCCCTGTTCGTCTTTTTGCTCTCATTTTTTTTTTTTTTTTAATTTTGCTGTTTTGCTCACATTCATGCAAAGATCCGGATATCCAGGTGGGTTTGACAGCTCTTTCGTGTCGTCACTGCCTGAGTTTGGATAGGATGTCAATGTAAAAAACAGTGCAGGAATACATATGGAATCCCCTGTCCTCCCTGAGGGCTCTCCACAGCTTAGATATGTCATTTTAAACTTGTCACTCCGTGTATGAAAATCGTAAAAAAAAACATCTGCACTTCTGAAGGAACGTCAGAGGATTCAATACAAGTTAAGCTCAAAGGCATCCGTCTTATGCTACCGATTACCACCACAGGAAATAATATCGACTTATTCCTCGGTAAAAACAAAAATCACTTTTAAAATGATTTTTGTGCAAAATTTCACTGGAATAAATGTTCAAATACACACAGTGAAATCCACTAAGAATGAATTGCATCCGCAGAAGAAGCCATTTATTGTCACATGCTATCTGCATGCTTTGATTCAGTCAGGTAATGAAAACACATTTCAAAAATCTGCAATTTACAACATTTTTAGGGAATGTACAAATCTCAATGTTTGCACAATAAGCCCAGGAATGAGTGTCAATATTAATTTCATGCTGACTTTTAAAATGTTTTTGTTGGTTTCTTGTCTGCCTGAGACCTAGAAGAATGAGGGCTGAATTACCAGTACAGTAAAATACTTTGCAAATCTGCCTTAATTTAGTACAGTTAATTGCTATTTATCTGTAACTTGTTCACTCGTCTGAAGTTATAAATCGGTTTTAATGCTCTTTGGCAGACACATGAATTCATTTACAGTTGCCTGTGTTCATACAGGGAGTGGTGGAAAGTCTAAAGAAGATAAATCCCGCCTTTTTAGAAGATTAGCCTTATCTCAAATGAGCATAAATAATAATTAGAGTAGTAAGATAAATGGACAAATTAAAACTGCCATATGCTGAAATACTGCAACATAAACAAAGAGTTTTGTGCGGGCCTACAGTGCTTTAATTATCTTCGTTTACTGGAAAGTTGCTGCTCATTTGTGAGAAACGTTCAATATGTTTTTACTTAGACATTTTGCAGGCTAAATTTAGAACAATATGTTTCATGCTGGGTTCCTTAATCATGAGCTTTATACAATGATTAACAAAGAGCAAAGGAACAGATAAAAGGTTTTACATAGGGGATATGAAACAAATAATTCTCCCAAAAAACGATTACTCTGCCAATTTTGGGGTTTGCAACTCCAAACCTGTGTGCTTTTGTTTACTCTGAGAAACAAAAAAGTAATTTTCAGAGAATATTCCTTTAATGATCCCTTATTCCACTTTTTGCTCTTGTGACACGATATTGTAGCTCAGCAAAGACACAGCCACACATCTTATACAGAACCACATGAAATCAACACTCATCCCTCAATCACCCTCCACATGTTTGTCCTCTGAAGACACAAATCTCATCTATACCTCTGGCGCAAAACATCTCCCATGAACAATTTTATTTGTTGCATTTTTTTTTTGCTAGGTAAACAAAGCAGGTGCTGAACAAGGTCAGTTAGTGTGGGACCAGGGTCAGGAAAACAGCAAGCTTCCCGTTTCTTGCAGCGACCTACTTTTTTTTGGTCTGGAACTGGAAGAACAAAGGTTGCTGATGTCGATCTGTTGAGTGAAACAGCTTATTTTATGCCCAGGAAGATATCCGGTGCATCGTTCTGTAAGGAAAAGAGCAAATGACTTAAGCAGCAGTTTTCTCTGGATGGATGGGCATTCTAGGTCGAGGTACTGTAGAGGTTTTTCATAATGGTTGCTGAATCATTTTCAGATAAATGCATCCATAAATGAAAAACACTACTGGTTCAATTTCAGAGAAAAAAGCTCAGAATCCAATAGAATCAAGTATCTAAATATGTAATGGAATGCAAGATCTTTAATATAAATTCCAGTAATACTACTACTAATAATAAATTGAGCATTGCTCAAAAAAATTGAAGAGACTGGACTGAACTGAAACTGAAGCAGCCACAGCAATCTCTTACTCTCATATATTATAAGACATAATATTAATTTTATATTGCATAATACATTATATATAAACAAGGCATATTACTCTTGACCAAAACAATGTGAAGTAATCTGAATTAGCATAGCTAGTGTCTTCACAGCAGAAGCTCAAGGCTCAGACATTTTCAAGGTTCCAAAGATGAGTCATTCAATTTAATCTCAGTCTGAACTGTATAAGCATTCACCCTTCAAAAGATCCATAGCCGTGATCTCTGGTCTCTTCTCATTCCTAAACTGGCTTTAGTAAAAGTTGACATAAAAAAAGATGATTTCCTATCTAAGGGTCAGACGAAAACACGCCGCAACTTTCATTCTTCAAAGGCAAAAGGTTTCCTTTTTAACTCGGCAACACATTTTCAATGACGTTTTGTTACTCTTTTATAGTTCTACATCCGGAGGAAAGGAACCTTGGTGTGAAGGCAGTTTTCCGTATCTGCTGCTTTTCTACAGTATTGTCCATCAAACTGACATCTTTGTGTCCATATGGTGAGTGAGGAGGCTTATTTTACACTTAATCAGCTATTTGTTGGCATATGTAATGAATTAAAGCTAACAAACCATCATAGGTTCACATCCCTTGTGAAGCTAACTCCATCTGAACACACATTTGTCATGTGCAGGCACCTAATATAGACGTAATACATTCTGGATATAAGTACCCAGTGGGGTTGACATAATTGAAAGCCTCTGTCAAATCCTAAATTTCATAAAAATAAAAAAAATAAAAAAAATCTCCCCGGGACTTGGTAATATTAATTATCTCCCATTGCTATATGTCCTAGTTTTATAATTACTGGTCCATTCAAGTGCATTACATGAGCAGGGCCTCCCCACGGACAATGTAGAAATAAGACAAGGAAAAAAAGAGAGAAATTGAATTATTAAATCAATTGTGGGCATGTCAGATCTTCAAGAGCATTGGGGAGTGATTAACTAAAAGTAGCGACGCTACTAACTTAACCAAAGCATGACAGAACCTTAATAAGTGAAGCTTTTGGAAGTCAGATTCATTTTAGTGAATTGGTTCATTTGGATGATTCGTTCCCTGTCCAAACACCTTTCTTTTTTGTGGTGATACAAATAAAATATAAAACCCAAAATAAACTGATTGAAATGGAAACGTAATCAAAGAGACTCAATTAAAGTGGTGGTTGATTGCGATTTGGCTTTTTTAACGTTAGTTAGTGTGTAATGCTGCTGTTTGAGCATAAACAATATCTGTAAAGTTGCGGCGCTAAAAGTTCAATGCAAACGGAGATATCATCGTTTAAAATCCTGACAGTTCAATGCCTACAAAAACGACTCGTAGGGACTACAACGAACTACTTCCCGGGTCCGTTACGTCACAAACCCAGATAAACTCCGCCCTCGGGAACATGCAGCAAAGTGGGCGAGGCCATGCTGTGCTGCTTTAGAGAAGAGGAAGAGAAAACTAGGGCTGCACGTAAAAAATATATTCATATAAGAATAACGATTCTGCCTTCTAACAATTCTAATGGATTCACAAGTTTCACAATCAATGTTCTCAATCCTGTTCCTCGCATCACCCTTCTCTGCACACGCTCTGCTCTGCATCTCTCATCAACTCTGCTCCAACAAAGAAATGTTCCATTTATACACTTATTTTCACACAGCTATGAGAAGCGTTATACATGGACGTGCATGCGGTTGCCATACTGTATTAAAGCTTTAATCAGGATAAAACCGCATATTAAAAGCTAACAGAAGTAGTAGCCTTTACAAATAACAGCATATCTAAAAGCATGAGACAACAACAAGCAAAAAACATACCATTACGAGCTGTGCTTGCACTGGCACTGGGGTGGGGGGTGGTGGCAAAAGGGGGCATTGTCCCCTCAGAAAGAATTTGTTCCCCCTCAGTTTTCTTAACAAGCTTATTTATTTAAACCGTTAATGGATAATTAATTGGAGGAACATGGGCGCACCGTCTGCAGAGTACATAAAGTTGTGTACGATTTGAGCAAATCAATCAGCATCTGACTTGAAGCAGCATAGCCTATCAAAGTAGGCTACCGCAAGAGCGATTCGAGAGCACATGCGGGTTACGGTCATGGCAGTTTCTCCAGCGCGGCTGGCTGCACGAGCTTATTTACGATTTACCAGACTTGCTCACTGAACTTTTTCATGTTATATTAATGCTATAGCATAGCCTAATGTGTCATGTTTATCAAAATAAAACCAATAAAAAAGTGAATGAAGATTGTTCTACATTGTTCCAGGGCATCATCCCACTCCCTGCTGAACGTTTGCATGCTTTCGCGAGCATCTGTAACTGCATGCGATCACAGATTGCATTACACAACCCCCCCAACCCACCCCCGCGCAACGTGGTTTTACCCCCCGTAGAAATTGAATTGCCCCCTATACTGAGGTGCCCTGGCGCCAGCCCTGGTTCTGCACGATCCTCTTCACTAATATTCTCTGGGTCTTAATCGGGCTCAAATTTATACGCAATATATATGACGCCATTGTTTACAATACAACCGGAGCGCATGCAGCTGAGCTGAGGGGCGGGACGTTTAGACGCACACTAGAAGCGGTTTAGCCAATCACAGTACACTGGACTAGCTAACCAATCAGAGACCATTATGTATTTCTGAGGGAGGAGCTTCATAAAAGCAGGAAATGATCAGCGCATTTAGAGGAGAAGGGATTGAGCAGTGTGGAATAAAGGTAAATTATGTGAAAAATAATGCGTTTAAAAAAAAAAAAAAAAAAACACAAAGCATTAACACATGTTAGACTGCACCCCATAAACACAGTCAAGCCTAGAAAAAAGAAAAAAAAACAGTCAACCACCCCTTTAAATAGTTGAAAGCTATTGGTCAGCTAACATAGAACATTTTCAGAATTTTGTCTAACATAAGGTTCTCTCAAAGTTACTAACAAACATTCTTCCAGTTACCCTAATAAAGAATTAGGGTATTATTCAACATTATTTATTCATCATTCATGAAACATTTTCAGAAACATTTTAGTTGGACAATCATCTAACTAATTTCAAACATTAATACCCAAAACTTTACTTTTTCAAGGGTTATGTAATTGGTTAGAACAATGCATTCTTAAAATAATGTTTGTGAAGCGTTCTTAATATATGTGGAGAGGAAACGTTCTTAGAACAAACAGCTTTAAATCTGAAAATGGGTGTTTTAAACTTTGAGAGAACATTCAAATGCAACATTCTCATAACATTTTCAAAATAATAGAAGATAATTATCCCCTAACGTGCACCTACATTTTAATATTTTGAATGTTAAAAAAACAAAAAAACAAAACAAAAAAAAAAAACATTAAGAAATACTGGAATGTTCTTAGAACATATTTTTGTTGGCTGGGTATAATCTATACTTTAAAACTAGAATGATAGGTGGATTCAAAGCAGATTCCCCAACACTGATCCTGAAGTGATAAAAAAACAAAACAAATAAAAGTAGCTGGTAGTTAAACATACCAGTACCGACCCAAGTTTTTTTATATACTAAAGACAACCTAAAGGATAATTAGGGTCACTGTCTGAGAACAGAGTTAATTTCTGTGTTTATGCAGAAGTCTAAAATTACTTCAGTTCACGTGAAGAGTCTATGTTGGCTTGACCTGATGGCTTTTCATTTATTTAAGCCCCTAAAGCAGAGGAAGTGATGTCCCCTGCCTTTAAATACTGAACCTATTCTTTTCACAGGCCTTCCCAATAGGTCTTAACAAAGTGAGGCAGGCAATCAAGGCCCCGGCTGATATGATACAGTGCAAATTCATATTGACCTTTTTAGATTATCATTTAATGACATAATTAACCCATTAAACTACAAGATCTTTATTGCAATGCTCAATTATGGGCTACTCCAATATCAATTTCCATTTCGGGATATATGTTAGCTAAATATAGAATTAAACCATCCAAAAGAATGAGTTCAAATGGATGTGTAGAGTAATTAAAAAAATTAACACAAATTTCATAATTTCTTGTATTGGCATGTGTCTTTCTGTTGGTTTATTGACAGCAGCACTGAAACTACATGAACAGAACCCGATGTTCTCCAAGATTATTTGAGATGTTCAGAACATTATGAACTTCATTGGAAACAAGTAGCCTACATCTGACCTTTTGAACTCGGTCAGTGACTTTTGACATGGTCAGTGTCTCTAATTAAATGCAGAACCTTAAAGTTTAGAAACAGTTTTCGCTCAATTCATTTCCAATTAACATTGGATTAAGCATGACATTTTAAAGTACAAACTCTGAAAGTACTTTCTTGTAAAGCACAATCTAATAATCTTTATTTAATTTTTTTACTGTATATATACTGTATGTTGCAAAAATGACTTTTGATTTTTGAATCAGCAAAGCATTCGATCAACTACAAATGAGTCTTGATCATGCGAACATCAGCTTTCTGAAACCATCAGTAGAAGCTACATCAATATCAGCTTGAGCTCAAAAAGAAACTTTACTGAGAAATTATTGTCAATCCTCTCCAGCTGCGAGCACAGTCGGGCCGTGATATCATGGAAACTGTATTTGCCTCATCACGCATTACGGTAAGCCAATCTGCACACATTGCAAACCGTTACACGACACAATGCTGATATAATTTGCGTTACGGATGCATCACATAGATCTCACCAACAAAACTGTTGTCGAGTTGAACCCCATTTACCTTTTAATTCCTGAGAAGAACAGAGGCATTTACAAAAGACTGCTTAGACAAAAGATGTTGGGGTGCAACATCAAAAAGCAAAGACAAATTAGCCGGTTGGTTTCACACATTTTGCTTCATGTACACTGGAACTCAGTCAGGAACCCCCGCTGTTTTTTCCATTATGATATCAAAACTGGTTTTCGGATTGTTGACTTCCTTTGCACGGTGTAAGATATGCATGAAAATGAAACCTGGCGTGTTTTCTGATCAAATGTCATGCTGAACAGCTCGCAAGCCCTAAAACATATATTTGAGGGAAGCATCAGCTAATAAATAAGTTCTTTAATGTAGCTTTTCAACACGTCTCCATAGTGAAAAATATTACCTGAGCTGCTTTTATCCTGCACCACCAAATGTCACTCTGTTGCCATATTCGACTCCTATCTGTGGATTTTATTAGTTTACCTTTAAGGCTAAACTTTCAAGGTTGAAATGAAATTTCTTTCATAACGCACTAGCCGTCATGTCATACCAAACCATAGGATTTTCTGTCTTCCCAGATAATAAAAATATCCTCTAAAAACATTCCCATTAAGTTATGAAAACGTTATTTTTGGATTGTTCACTGTATGCTGAAATTGTCAAATTTTTTATACGTTTTAAAACATTTTTTTTTCATGATTTTCTTGATTTTTTTTTATTAAATTTTTTTTTATTTTGCAAACTTTGTTACTTTTGAACACTCTAAAACAAGTAGTGACATTTAAGAAATGAATGTCCTGAAAACTGATTTCCATAAACAATACATAAATAATCTAATGTAAATTTTGATTTTTTTTTTTTTTTATTGTCTGAGCTGTTCTTTCTAAGGCTTAATTCACACTGCAGGTCTTAATGCTCAGATCTGATTTTTGGCTGAAATCTGATTTTTTTGCGCTGTTGTTCACATTGTCATTTAAATGTGACTGCCATCAGTCTCATGTGTGTACTGTATACGGCCCTGAAGTGACCCGCATGCGCAGAAGAAGACATGATGTCAGACACAGCACACTGTGTTTGCGGAAATAAAAATGGATGCTGCTCGTGTTTAGCAATTTTTAAGTTAATGTGCAATCAGAGCCTAAATAACGAAGTGATGAGAAGAAGAATATTAAGAAGAAGGAGAGCATGATTTCCTCCAGCGGAGAATTGTAACGTCTGTCGCATTTCAATGACGTAAAAATCGCATGAAATGCGACATGGCCGTTCAGACAAAAGTCACATCGCAAAACATCGGATATGTATCCGATTTAGGACCACATATGAAAGTGGCCTGGGCCTGATTTGAAAAAATCGGATTTGTGCTGTTCAGACTGTCATAAGAAAATCAGATATGGGTCACATTTGGGCAAAAAGTCGGATTTGGGCCACTTTAGCCTGCAGTGTGAACCTAGTCTAATATACTAGTGATGAAAATGAACCCAATATTTTTATTATTAGACATCAACCATTACAAAAGTAGTCCATTCTGCTTGTCTGCCTGTTTTTTTGAAGTCATACACAATAGCTTTGTGTGAGGAAAGTCTGAAAGTTAAATTTATATAACCACATATTTATATAACTCTAACAACTATGTTCGTGTTTTGTGTCATTCAGACACATGATAATGTCCAGCGGCTTTGACAGAATTAGTGATGTTTGTGGTGCACAGATAAACGTTACTATAGCTTGCCGTCACTTTATTATTATTATTTTTTTGCAAACATATGTCTGCGCTGTCAGTGGCAAACTGTGGCACCACGCTATTCTATCCCTCTCTATCATGCATCAAAAGATACGTGGCGTCAGCCTGTTGCCACAGTCACATCTGGATGCTTGTCGGTATTCACTCTGCCAGGTCATGCTGGCTGCATCGTTTGTCAGCTGCGAGAGCTCTTCTAGTTCACCACAGCCGAGGTACGGGATCCACAATTGCTCTCAAAGACCCAGTTTGGCAAATGCTTTTCCTCGACCAGGGGTTTCCACTTACAGCAGGCATTGTGACGCTTTAGAGGACACAGTGGAAAAGCTTTTGAGAGACAAAAAGACCCCAATAAATCTCAGCTGTCCCATGGACTGATCCATCCATGTTGGGAAACCAGCCACATTATATTTGCCATACGATTACTGTTCCTCATAAAATAAATGAATTAGTAAACGGATAAATCTTTAAATACTGCATGCATTTTAAAATCTCGCGCCTGTGTCAAGACGATAACTTTTAATTCAGGAATTCTTAAGACTGCATGTATTCACTACTAAAGAGATATTGGAAATGTTACAAAATTATTCTTCTGTAAGTATGGTATAATGGAGGAAAACTATTTATAAATATTTAGCTTCATGCCTGGGGAACCTCTTAGCAGTTCTCTCTTGAATTTTAGCAAATGGGGTTTTTCGTGACTTAAGGCTGAGCAAGACTTGGGATTTGTTTTGTGAATTGCCATTTTATGCTGATTTTGTACAAGATGCTGTTACCCGAATTTAAATCTTAACCATACAATGCACACCATACCACGGATGTGTCTCTTTGCATATACTTTGTGTTGCCAGTGCAGCATAACATTTTCTTTTTGTTTTTTTGGGGGGGGTACTGACAGAAAGTATGAAATGCTGACGAATGGATAATGTTTTATTATTGCTGACAGAATTTTCCACAAACAAAAATGATTATAGTAGAACAACAGGCACTTGAAGTTTGGACACTACTTTCAGAAGGACTATTCTTATACATATTTGTTCACAATAATGAGATAAAGGCGCAGATGAAAGAAATGGTTTAAAATGAACCAGTTGAATAAGAATAACCAATCCAGTGACTCTATGAGTACAGAACACACAAAATTAAACTTTCTTGTCTCCACCCACTGCATTAACTGTGTAGTAACCCTCAAAATGAGTCAGTGAATCTGAATGAATTTTTAAAGTGAAGGGATTCAACAGATTTGGCTTATTGAAATTAATCAAAAAAATCTCATCAATATTAGATGTTAAACTTTTTTTGTTTTGTGCACCAAATAAGCATATTTATTCATGAAGGATTACACGACACTGAAGACTGGAGAAATTATGCTTTAAAAAAAAATATGCATCACAGAAATAAACAAAATTTTAAAAGAAATAATAATAAGAATACAATTATATTAACATTATTAACATTATATTAAATTGTAATAATATTTCACAATATGTATTTTTTTAAATGCAGCCTTGGTGAGCATACTGTAAGAGACTTTATCCAGAAACATTTTTAAAAAATCATTCCAACCCCGACGTTTTGAGCAGCGTCTTGGAGGAAATATACACAAATAAAAACTCTTCTCTATCTATTTAACCCAAGGAATATGCTGCCCTCCACAGCACTGCACTCATGTCTTTCTGGATTACCATATGACAGAGATATTTATATCTTAATGCGTTTCCAGGAGGGTGAAGTGCACACACATAATTGAGTAGTCCTCAGCTTTATCATCCATCTAATTGAATGTCTCAAGAGTTGACTTGAGCATCTGACATTTTCCTGGTTAACACTGTCATTATCTCTGTAAATACACATGCAAATGTTTTCTTTTCAGTTCACCCCAAAAAAAAAAACACAAAAAAAAAAACAAATAAATAAATAAATAATTCTGTGAAACAATGACAACAACATATGTAGATGGTTCATTATCAGTCCGGACCAGTTGGTTGTTGGTCTGACCTGTTTTGTGGGAAACTCACTGATGTGTCTCTTGTAGATTATTCTCTAATCTCATCTCTGACAGGGAATGAGCGGAATATGCTTTTAAACGCTGCATTGCACAATAATATGGGGCTGAATAGAAATATAAATTGGCCATAATTTAAATGTATAAAGCTGAAAATGCATGACAGCTTCTCCTTCTTTAAATGCCAGTGTGTTACAGTTATTTGCACAGAACTGTTATTTATATAATGCCATTATATTGAATTAAATAATTGAAGCTCACAGAGGTTAAACGGCTTAACATTTTATGTTCTCATTTGCCTGAGATGTTTCGGGAAGTTAATTATATTCAGATTTAATTACACTTATTAGAGGGTGAGTATTATTATCATCATGTCAGATTATGTGATTTTATGCAATCTGTTTTTGATTCTGCTTCTCACAAAGACTATAAATAAAAATGCGATTCACCCGTTGTTATTTTTGTGCAGCAATTAAAAAAATAAAATAAAAATTGTATAAATAACTTGAATGATTCCATAAAAAGCCATATACAACATAGATGAGTTTATTTCTTCATCAGAACAGATTTGGAGAAATTTTGTATTACATCACTTGCTTTTTTTTGGGTGAAAAATTCCTTTGATAAACTAAAATGGCTTAATATTATTACCCTTGTCATGAGAATACATCATATGAGTTTTAATGGCTTCCTTTGCATCGCAGCGTGAAAAGCTGTTGCTACCTGAGCCAGATGTGTTGCTGACATGCAGAGTATCTGTTGACAATAAATGGCTTTGAACACACGCTCTTATGTTTCAGAATCAGCCTGCTCAATCTGCCACTGATGCAATGATCTGTTTCAATTACTTTAACATCATCTGTGCAACAGTAGCGTACAGTACAATCTGAAATACCATGATTAAAAAAAAAAAAAAGCGTATGTTTCTCACTTTGTGTGTTTAGTTGTCGTGTGTATGTTTATAGGCTAATATGTGTTTGATTTCTGTTTGTGTGAATGCTAGTGTGGTGTATTTTTATTTTATGTAGACAATATAAATTAAAAGTTTAAAATCTTAATAATAATAATATATATATATATATATAACAATACATTTGTACCATTATTGACATTATTGCATTGTTTCATATTTTAAACTTTTATTTATATAATGTTAAATTCAATAATTTTAATTATATATTGTTTTAATGTTTACAATTTTTAACTTTGCATTTATAAAAATAGAATATATATAATTATAATTTTACAGTTTTAATGGCAATACTGGTTGGGTTATAATTATTAATTATCATTGCTGAACAAAAATTAACAGTAGACAGTCACTATGCTATATGAAGCATTGCAAAATTGGTTTCTCATGAAAGCTGGATAATTATTTCTGTTTGGTGTTTCTATAATATACCATGATTAACTCAATTGCTGTGCATAGCTCAACAGCTGTATAATCTGTCTTATTTCCATATTTCATAGATCTAATTGTAACAGTTATAAAAATATACTTTGTGTTGTATATTGATTTGAAACTAGGCTTTTGTTGAGTTCGGGTCATATTCAAATTTTAATGATAATAATTATCTCAGTGACAGCCTGTGGGGGGTGGGGGGATAAAAAAATAAATAAAACAGCAAAGTCATCAGGTATGGTGACATGACATTGTGATCATTGTAAAAATCAAACCCAGGCAGACAAATACAGTGCATTCAGAATATACTGCAAAGCCTGCAAACTTGGAGGTTGTAAAACCACTTTGGTCTGTTACAGGTTCTAATTCAAAATATGTCAAATACTGCTTGGCCAAAGGCCCTGTGGGTCACTATTTAGACATCAATACCCTTAGTGTCTTTATAGTGATATGTCCTGTATGTGCTTTCAGCTGTGCTTAATATTTAAATGTATGAAATTAAATGTAGAATATAGCTTTATTCAGAAATAAACATTTTTTTTTTTTTTTTTTTTTTTTTTTAAATAGCATGCACATTTTAGATAGCAACTTCATCAGCATCATGTTGCTGTAGTATCGTTGATATAAGATTAAAGTATTTCTTAATATTTAAAAAAAATATATACGGTATATATATATTATTTTTGACTGATTTTTCTTAGTGATTTATTTATTAATTCGTTTTTTGTATTTTATTTATATTTGTTTATATGTGTATATTATAAGTTCTAGTTATCTATAACAACCCTGATCAGGATATTGTGAGAGATTATAACAGATTTTGTTTTCATTTTGTCCAGCAAAAGAAATACTATTGCGAGTATTTCTTCATGTAAGCCAATTGTGGTTCACCAGGGCTGAACGAAACCGATCAATCTCTTCAGTCTTGTGACTTGCACTGTCATTGGTAATTGGATTGTAATTGGAAGCTTTGCTAATCACTTAATTGTGTGTAGAGACTTTCTTGAGATGTCACACTGAAACATTTAAACTCAAAAGCAAAGTTATCTAGCCTAGATACATCTTTGAGTATTTTGTCACATACAAAGCAAAACTGATGTAGTTTGCAGTTCCTTCAAGGAGAAGAGAATCATTTTAGGCCTATACATCTTCTAGTATACATGCATTTCAAGGTACACAAGTGTAATTAATGTTAGCCTACTTACCTTCACACGAATTTAAGACAAAGTGTCCTGCCTTCCGGATATTACCCTCAAAATTAAAACACCTAATTCCCATGAGAGTGTCTTATGAATTATCTTTGTTTAAAAAGGAAAGAAAAGCATTTTTTTCACCTTTTTGCTTAAAACTTTAATTTCCGTTGAGTTTCCCTCTGTGTTTTCCCAGCGGGGTGTTTATAACCAACTCAAATCCCTTGTTGTGTAATGCTATTAAAATACAGTCAGGAGTTTGCTATCGTTTTAAGTCCTAGCAGGTTTCCATAGCACTTAATATAACTTTAGAGGAAGAAAAAGGAATAAGTAAGAGGGAAAAAAAGAAAGAAAGAAGAAATACTCCCACTAAGCTTTATCGTGATCACGTCAACTTGCAGCAGACAATGAAGCTAGATTACACAATTCTGAGCAAGCGAAATATGGAAAGCTCTCATTCCTGCCATGCATAATGTTTCTATTAATCTTTAAAAAGAGCTCTTTTATGTTATTATCTGGCCAAGAGCCAGTCATATACTACTTTCTTTTTTTTTTTTTTTGTATCAAGAACCATTTTGTAATGCACTGGCAATACCTATGGTGGAGTTATATGTCTAGTCTAGTTTTTCTTTAGCTATAGGTATGTTAAAGATGTATGATGCTGTCTTTTGTTCATTGTTTATCTGTAGTCGTAACACAGCAACAGTCGTCTTTAAAGAACAATGATGGTTGTTGGTTGCTGCAAAGAGCTTTGGAGAGTTTTCTCCAGACTTTTTAGTGAGGGACATTAGTGAAAGACGTGAGGCTCGCTGATTTATCGCAAATAGGGGTGGGGGTCAAGAAGAGCATCTTATTATAGCATTTGAAAAGAAGAGTGAATTGGAAATGAGATGTTAAAGGTGTAAGGATTTACAACGTTTAAATGTTGGCCCTGAAAGTGCTCCAGCAAATCATTGGAAGGTCTTTGAGAGGGAATTAAATTTGAATCTCACATTTCAGTTTAATTTGTGTTAAAGTAAATCAATTGTGCTTTACATTGGCTTGTGTGTATCTCTCTCTCTCTCTCTCTCTATATATATATATAAGATATATATATATATATATATATATATATATACACACACTAGGGATGTAACGATATCAAAATCTCACAATACAATAATATCTCGATATGAAGTCCACAATACGATATTTATTGCGATATAAACATTTTTTAAAAAGACAAATGGGTACTTGGAAAAAATGAACATTTTAAAGTTATGAGGATGTTTTTTACAAGTTAACACTACTAGTTACATTACGTTTTCTTCACGCTCCACAGAAGTTGCAACTTTGTATCTTCCACATATAATTCTTCTAGAATGTTACTAACAACATATTTCTGCCTCATCATTTGACCAAAATCCACATCGGATCACAGTTAGAAGTTATTACAAACACTCAATAGTGACTGATAGTGACATTCAAGTAGAAGTGTTGTATTAACCTCATTAATTGTCATGTGTAGCTTGAAGCTAATTGTAATTTCTCAGTTACCCATATACGATTATGGTAATATAATGTACCACATGCTGATCAGAGGGATGTGGGTGGGATGTAATGCCAGAGTAAAGTAAAGCCACAACAGTGTTCAGATCATCTTTTTTTCCTGACAAAATCAATATAATGCAATATTTATATCAGCTGAATGTAAGCTTTTCCATATTCCAAGCTTGCCTGCTGCACTGGGGACATCACATACATGTGTGAGTCGTGAAAATTATGAAAATAAATCAAGGAATTATGTGATTGTTGGATTTTAAATCAGCGGGGTTGAGGCATCAAAAGTAACTAAGCTGTTTTATGGATTGTAACTATAATATTATTACTGAAATCTTATTAGTAATTAGTTTCACTAGTTACTGCAAAAAGTAATATTATTACAGTAACTAAGTTACTAGTAACTAGTTACTGCCCAATACTGCAAATTAGAATATAATAATGATAATAATAACAATTTTATATTATTGTTATTCTTATGACAATAATAGACATGTATTGTAAAACAGCTGCACTGTAAAATAAATGAAAATAAATCTTTCATAGGTATGTTATTTTTGCTTAAAACTATAGGGAATTTGCATTTATTTACTCATTTCTACACTTGAAAGAGATATTAACTGATAACTGATAAGACATAACTGTCAGCAATTCATATTGCACTTTTATTTTAGACAGCTTTTAGTTTGACAGGGCAGTAGAGCTTTTATTTATTTATTTTTTTGAAGAAAAGCTCCAGCTTCAGTGAAAATAGACTTACAAAAACGTGTCTCACTACAAATCTAGTGAAATGCTGTAATCATCTGTCCATTAAAATGTTGGGAATTATGGAAATGTGAAAATAAAGCCTAGCTGTTGGCCGTTGTGTTCCGAAACGCACACTAAACTCACAGCACATGCAATAAACGAGTTAACTGCATTCACTGTGAACTGTGCCGTTCTTAGGCGCGGAAAACACTGATCGTGTGAACGAAGTGCGCATTGGGATGAAATGAAGATCTACTAAACAAAATCACTATCCTGGCTGTAGAAATATGTGATGCTGTTCTGGTTTATAAGTTCAGAAAATTTAATTATGACTGGATGTAGGAGTCACTGAACCATTTGTTATATTTCTCTCTTATATCCTGAAAGAGGCGGAAAACATTTTTGGTGCTTAATGCAACAGAACAAATTGCAAATTAGGTGTGTAAGTAATGCTTATTTTCTGTGCGATTTATCATTCTTTATCTTTTTCAGAAGATCATGGGAAATTTAGTTTGGTTACACAAACCTGTCGTATCATTAATCAGATGAATGCATTATGTATATCAACTAATTTCCGTCAACAGTACACCAAATGTGAAACCTGTACTATACCAGTTTGTTTCCACCATAATTATTTGAAACATGCCTGAACGTGTAAGTTGGCCAGTGGTGAATTCATTCATTCATTTGGAATATGCTTTATCCAAAGTGGCTAGCTGGCTAATTTCCAACTAGTCCTTTGGTCAGAAATTAAAACAATCATCAAAGCAAAAAAATAAAAAAATAAAATAAATACAAATATAAAAAGAAAGAAAGCAAGAAAGAAAATACATGTGCACCATAAAGTTATAAAATGCAGATCGCCTGGCAAAGAGAAAAACCTCCTGGTTTTTGCATTATTATTATCATAGTAACTAAAATTGTGTTTTATAGCTCAGTCTGGGTCCTGTATGCAGTCATTCATGTCGTTTAGGCCTTCAAAGATGTTTGTTTCAGCGCATTTTTATTATTATTATTATTTTTTTTTTTTACAATAGCACTCTCTGCTTTACTCTCATTCTCTTTGGCAAGAGCACATCTTTAGAGAATATGAGGATGTATTTGCAGAGAGTGATGAATGGCTGTACAGGAGAGGGGTTGCGGAAAGCCCTTATATGGACAAGTTTTGGGCGTGTATTATGCTAATTACTTATTGTAAGCAGCCTTCGCTCATTTATAATAATCCATTTTTATCAACATAAGAATGAAGGTGAAAACAAGTTTATGTGCCTGCAGTGCATCCACCAGATATTTTGTGTGAGATCCTTTTCAATGCACAAAATAAAGAACATTTTTGTGCAGTTATAAGAGAGTGAAACTGGAATCCTTGTAGAAGTGATCCAATCCAACTTATAGTATGCAATTCATTGCTGACCTTGAATTTCATAAATGTTATATTCACCGCTGCAGGTTGTTGGAAATAAAGATACACACTTAGAAAATCTTCAGTGAAACCTAAACTCTGCAAATCCAATAACCTAGCAGGAGATACTATTGCTTATGTGATTTGAGCGCTCATTTTTATCGATTGTTTCACCGGTTTGAAAATCTTTGTCCTGTACAGTATGTCCTTTCTGAAGATAACCGTGTTACCATTTCAGGCTTTCACATTCGCACGTTCCCATTGAGCCGGTTGTTACCCTTAAAGGCTTTAAAAGTCGTCACGTTGCTCCAAGGACAAACGTTGAAATAAGAAACCCAATCCATAGAGTGAGGTGCCCCTTCAATCAATTTCTGCGATTTAAATAGACTCGCGCCGCAGCCTGAAGTTCTGCCGTACGAAGGTGCCCGGGGACTTTTTTGTCTCGAAACCCACAAGAACGTTTTCTCGCACCAGTAGGACGTTAGGCATTCAGTTTGAGGGGTGCTCAGAGCAAATGCCCCTTTATAGCTGAAGACTTTCCAAGAGGAAGTGGACTAATAACCTGCTGTACGTGTGTGCAATACATAATTTAGCAACAGGGTTTTCTTTCTGAATACTGGAGGAGTTGACCCAGTTTTTTGGCACTTCGTAAAAGTAAGTAAAGATTGTCCGTCCTTATCGCCGTTCTTCTAACCAAGGACGAGTTCTTTATGTGTATCATCCATGTTCATTAACACAAACATTAACGAGATGTCAGTTGAGCTCTGTTATCTTCTGAACTAGGTGATTTGTTCATTATTCTGTGCCTGTCATATTAAAGTACTTTATTAGATTGTGTCACACTGATGTGGTTTACAAGCGGCACGTGTAAATTCGCACTGAGCAAAATGCTCTTCTGCTAGTTTCCATAAAGTCCAGGAGCTATAATCTATGAAACAGGGGTTTCAAATTACGAAATGATGGGCTGATCGCTATGCATTCGTCTTCCGGGGAAAATGATTTCCATTCTCTTTAGTAATTTTCCATTTTAAGGCCTCAATGTTAGGTATCATTTACCGTGATATTGATGCTTGGCTTTATAGCGAATTGCTCTGTCCTGTTAAAGAAACACCGGTGTAATTGCACACTGAAATGAGAACTCTTACTTCTCCGATTGTCTTTTCACTGCTATACTATGGTAGATTAAGACCTATAGAAAATATTTGCATTTAATTATACGTCTCTTAATGCAAAGGCATTATTGGCTCTTCGTTACAATGAGACTCTAAGCAAGGAGTGTGAATCAGTTTCCTCTCGACCTCAATTTTCTAGCAACGCTCATTAACATCTGCTTTTACTAATGTTATGAGTTACAGGGTGATGCACTTTTAAATATAAAATTGTGCCTCTGTGATAGAGGAAAGCAATTCTACACTCTAGGAAAGTGATTTTAAATGGCACCGGAGAGAAACCTGCTTTTAGGAACCAGGTGAAGTGGAGTAAAATCTTAAAGAAATGAAAATTGTGTCACTATTTACTTGTCATTTCAAACCTGCGTGAATTTTGTGGAACACAAAAGAGAAATTCTGAACGCTAAGAATGCATTAATGATACCATATTGTTTGGCGGTATTAGAGTTTTGTTTTTGTAATATGAATTTCACATGCTTTTTTATTTTTATTTTATTTTAATGTTTTGCTTGTACATTTCTTTTGCCGTCATCATTGGAGCTCATAAAATGTACATAGTGATGGAGAAAAAAAATATCAATGCTTTTGCAATCTTTTGTGTTTCACTTGCAAAATGTTTGCAGTATTGACTTGAGAAACTGCATTTGTCCATCGGCTTGTAATGGAAACTCTATTTCAATGGTTCTGCAAATGAACAAAGTTTCTTGGGGAACACAGTACTTTAAGTTTTGCAAGCGAATGCAAGTTTCTTGATGGAACGCAAAAGTATATTTGAAAATATATATTTGTCCTACAATCTCACCCCCCCCGCCCCAATCACTGGGCCTCATTTACAAAATGAACGTACAACAGAAAAGTGGGTGCACTGTCGTTTCTACGCAAAACTTGGAATGTATCAATATGGACGTGAGCGGTGCCTACGATCGAATCTCTCGTCAGGTCTCAGCTAGTGTACGCACGTTTTTGACTTACCTGAACTTGCATGCAGCATAGTAAATCTGGCAGAGAATTGTATAATGACAGCATTTTGTTAATTTAGATTATTTACATGTAAATTAATGTAATTGTTTGCAGTTACAAGGTTAATGGGTGTTTTTGGAGTAAGATCGATTTCTTTTTCATGAGATTACTTCCTTTTTTTAACGTTTCTCCATGTCGTAAACTCTAGGTGTAAGGCTTCTAAACTGGGGTGTTTTTAGGGGCATGATATTAAAATGACGATTGTTTTCAGCCGCCACATTTATCAACATACGATCATTTGTACAGTGAGACTGGCGGCATGCGAATGTTTCATGAATCACACGTCGTAAGTTGATTTGTGCACACGGATCTGCACTCGTTTCTACGTTAGATTGATAAATGTGACCCACTGTGTTTTCTTGCGGGCTTTGTAGTCATCTAACACTCACTTAAAGTTAACTGTTAAAATAATAATCTCATTTAATAACTGTAATAATAAATGTAATCTTTAGCAAATCTCAGCGAATATGCATGTTCATGCTGCACAATCTAATGTTGCTAGGTAGGCCTAAATCTACTTGTCACGTTTCAAATTATTCATATTAGTGTATTTATTTAGTTTTTTTTCCTATGTACATTTTAGTCAGATTTATGCAATCAATCATTGATTCAGTTTACAAAACTATTCTATGGTTTGTTTGCAAATCAAACTAATCAAATTTGATTGATCTGGATTACTGCATGTCGGTATGTTTAATATACAAAACCATATGATATATCAATGATGTATTTGGCTGTAGCAGCGCTCCATCAACAATTGATTTTAATGCAGATGACTAAAGATTAACATAGCACACACAATTCTTGGGTAAAGCAATGCTTTTATTGATGTTTTTTTTTTTTCAGTATTGTATTAATTCTGATATTTATTTTTAATTCCATATCATTTAATAACCTTTACTATAAATGCTATTCTATGCAACCTATGCAATTAGTATTTATTTATTTAGATACCTTATGTTGCGGCCAAAATAAGGCAGCTTACAGAGAGCATCATTAAGTTGCCTACCTAAAAACAGCCTTTTGGTACCTTTAAATGCCTAATTAGTTTCAGAACAGAGTCATAGTGACATTATTTAGTGATATTATTATTTGGGGGGAGGGGACATAGCTAAATATATAAAACAGCAAAAGCAATTTTTGTCAATTTTACATCATTTTCCCTCTGCATGTTACTCTGGAGCTCGCATCTAACCAGTCTTTCTCACATGCACCCAATATGAAAAAAAGCAATCTTGGCCATTTCTTCATTGGGTTTGATAATGTTTTGACTGAGAATTTGTGATTTGATGGTCACATGCAGGGGAGGTCACGGTGCGCTGGAGAGACATCAATCTGGTTTGGGTGACTGAACTTTAGTTGACTCTCTGTCACTTGGACGAAACACTTAGGCACTGAAGTTTTCCACCATTAGCTCTGTGCTGAGACGGGTTGCTATGGAAACTAAGCTGACATGAAACTGGTAATAACACTGCATAAGGGAAAGAGTGAGAGAGAAAGAGAAGTTATCGCTTTTCACTGTGCTAGAGGTCAGCAGCCAATCAGATTTGCAACGAATAATAATTTTGTTTATAGAGTGTTGCTGTATGACATATGCACAGGGAAAGGAAACCTTGACTGAGGTGAATGAGCGAGAGGTTGAGTCACTCCAATATACTCTTAATAGACCGGCTGATATGTAGCTCTGCTGGCTGACTTCAACTAAGAAAGGAATATGAGTACAAAAAGCATATTCTTCATAAAAACCGTGATAAATGAAAGTTTAAAATCATGGATCATTTGTGATCGACTTATTCGTGTTCCTCTGCCTCTGTAAGGGAGCAAATTAGGAGAATAGCTAATGATTTGGCTGCTTTTACCAGGGAAAAAGGAATAATGTCACATCAGGTCTGATTTTGTATGTGATTTTTAGTTATATATACTGTGTATATATATATATATATATATATATATATATATATATACTGTATATATATATATATATATATATATATATGTATATGTCAACAGAAAATGCTTGCCCCACCTTCGAGTTCTTCTGATTGGTCCACTGCTTTGGAACTGACAAATATATGGATAGCTTATGCACACCTGCTCATATTTACTGTATGGAAATACTGCTCTGGAAATGTAGAATATAATGATAGAAGGGCACCAAGAGAAAGTAACTGAGAACCGAAGCTGTTCTTAATACATAATGAATATTCTGTTGCACTCAGTCAGAGAGGTAGATTTCCTACTGTGCAAACAATTCCTAATTGCCGCTCGATGATTAATCCAAGATTTCAGAGATAAAGGCGACGTTAACTGTACATCAACCATACGATTTATAGCTGTCTCACTGTGCAAAGACTGAAGAGGAACAATTACTCTGATCCTGCAAAATGTGTTTGCCTACCTGCTCCAAATTTGCATAGAAAAGGGTTTATGAATGTCAGAGCTAGCATACCTTCAAAAAGTTCATAAAAGTTCATTTTGAGGAAGAAGATTCACATGTTTTTCAAGTATAAATCACACCAGACTGTGATGTTGGATGGTGGGAGGAACAAAGTGAAACGAAATTATTTCCGCACACAAAGCTATCGTATGGCTTCAGAAGGCTTGGAATATAGTACACAAATCATATGGACTTCTTTTATGCTGCTTTTATGGCGCTTTTTGTCATTTTAGAGCTTGACAGCCCCATCCTCATTAACTTTTATTATACAGGGGAAAAAAAGGACTTCGGCATACTCTTCCAAAACTAACCTTTTATGGTCCACGGAAGTATAAAAGTTTATATTTACATGATTTTTTTATTATATATGTTAGGCACAGGGGAGAAAAAATCATATTTTATTTAATCAGGGCACAACAATAATTCAATCTACAGGAATATCTGTAAAATGTCAAAGATAAATATTTATTTATTTATTTTAATAAGCATGTGCCTACATTTTTGCTATATTATTCTGCCTCATTCTGCCTTTTTTATTTACATGTTTTATGTATTATTATTATTATTTTTTTAAAAGCAAAACAGAGTTACATTTTCTGATTTAAATATAATGCACAGGAGAGAAAAAAAAAAATACTTTCCTTAATCAGGGATTTTTACCTTACAATAATTAAGTATACATGATAATAAACAAGGATATCTGTGAGATGTCAAAGATAAATATTTA
Source organism: Onychostoma macrolepis (assembly GCF_012432095.1). Lineage (NCBI taxonomy): Eukaryota > Metazoa > Chordata > Actinopteri > Cypriniformes > Cyprinidae > Onychostoma > Onychostoma macrolepis. The sequence goes on from NC_081155.1 coordinate 42,764,148, forward strand.
TTTATTTATTTATTTATTTTAATAAGCATGTGCCTACATTTTTGCTATATTATTCTGCCTCATTCTGCCTTTTTTATTTACAAGTTTTTATGTTTTTATTTTTTTTTTTTTTAAGAAAAACAGAGTTAATTTTTTTTATTTAAATATAATGCACAGGGGAGAAAAAAAAAATACTTTCCTTAATCAGGGATTTTTACCTTACAATAATTAAGTATACAGGATAATAAACAAGGATATCTGTGAGATGCCAATGAGAAATTTTCATCTTTTTTCATGTAATCGTTTTGTTTTAGGTTTATTTTAAATATGCATTTGCTAAAATCTTTCGCAAATCTTGCTATATCATTCTGACTTATGAAGTTATTTCTGCACACAAAGCTATAGTATGGCTTCGGAAGATTTTTAATACATACAGAAACGATATAGACTTCTTTTACATTGCTTTTATAGTGCTTTGTGTCATTTAGAGCTTGAAAGCCCCATCCTCTTTAACTTTCATTCAAAAACACGGAAGTAAAAAATGTCCAAACACAGGTGTGAACTGACATGAAGGCAAGTAAATAGTGACAGAACTTTTGTTTTTGTGTGAACTATGCCTAATATTCCTGCGTAAAACTTAAGTTTCACTACATCTGCAACTTCATGAAACATTTGCAGGTTTCATCATCTCGCTTCTAGCATATTCCTGAGATTCGAGCACTGCCCAAGGTAGCAGGTAATCTCGCCACACACACCATGTCCTATTCCAAGTGTTTTCTCAAGGTTTTTATAGCATCGGGGCATTGCTGGCCTCGGGATGGCACAAACATTCATTGATCTTTCACGGTTAGAATAGCATCAATTATTAAACCGCAGTTTACAATTCCCACTTCATTACATTCTAACAGCCTACTGAAGGCTTTAAAACATGTCGCAGCATTTTAAGTGTGCTTCTCGTGTTGCAACCTCGTCTCGGCCAGCATTGCACTCCATGTCCTTTATGCCACCAGACGAGTAGTTCTCACAATTAACTTGTCATTTGTAAATGCTATTGAAAGCGTTCATTTTAATCTCGCTCCTTGGGGCTTCGGTGACCCATTTCTTGAATTCCCAGATGGATTTAATTGTCAATCGCAGTCCATAAAGTATATTGCAGAGGAAATTGTAATGTTTGCCGAGACTGATAACATTCTGTCTCCATTTTGTTCCGCTGAAATTAAGGGAAATGTTTGCGTGTGGTACTCTCCATGAAGCATGAGAAAACATAATCTTGTTTATTTATTTATTAGGTGTGCCTACATTTTTGCTATATTATTCTGCCTCATTCTGCCTTTTTTATTTACATGTTTTTATGTATTATTATTATTATTTTTTTTAAAGCAAAACAGAGTTACATTTTTTTATTTAAATATAATGCACAGGGGAGAAAAAAAATACTTTCCTTAATCAGGATTTTTACCTTGCAATAATTAAGTATACATGATAATAAACAAGGATATCTGTGAGATGTCAAAGATAAATATTTATTTATTTATTCATTTTAATAAGCATGTGCCTACATTTTTGCTATATTAATCTGCCTCATTCTGCCTTTTTTATTTACATGTTTTTTTTTTTGTTTTTTGTTTTTTTTAAAGAAAAACAGAGTTAATTTTTTATTTAAATATAATGCACAGGGAGAAAAAAATACTTTCCTTAATCAGGGATTTTTACCTTACAATAATTAAGTATACATGATAATAAACAAGGATATCTGTGAGATGCCAATGAGAAAATTTCCATAAAGTATATTGCAGAGGAAATTATAATGTTTGCCGAGACTGATAACATTCTGTCTCCATTTTGTTCCGCTGAAATTAAGGGAAATGTTTGCGTGTGGTACTCTCCATGAAGCATGAGAAAACATAATCTTGTTTATTTATTTATTAGGTGTGCCTACATTTTTGCTATATTATTCTGCCTCATTCTGCCTTTTTTATTTACATGTTTTTATGTATTATTATTATTTTTTTTTTTAAAGCAAAACAGAGTTGGAATTTAAGACATGGACGTCTTAAATTCAAGTTTTATGTTACCCCACAGTAAAATCTGTGCATTTATTTTTAATATCACATGAACATGTCTTATACTTTTAAGTGTTTTTACCACAAGTACAGATATTTTCTCTTTCTTTCTTTTTCGTTAATTATTTTTTATTAGACACAGTATGTACGCATTACAATTTCAAGTGAGTTTTTTTTTTTTTTTTTTTACAACAATCTTATTTATTCATAGATATAACTTGAACATGTTACTATACTACATTACTATACTACATAACACTAATCAACTAAATTTGTCTTTGGATTTTTTTTTGTTTTTTTTTTCTGAAGAAAATGTGAATGGTGATTTCTTACTGGTTCAAGCAAAATGACTTTGGTGGCTCTCTGGACTGATCACTTGCAAAAGTAATAGCACAGCTCCTCTCAGTCGGCTGAATGATTTTTTTTTTATTTTTTAAAGGTATCGTTTATCAGCAAAGTTTAATACATTGGTTTGGGGTTTACACCAAAGTGATGTTGCTTTAGCAATCTCATCTCTGTCATTTGGCTACAACCTAGAAGATTTTATTTTATCAGTGTGTTTTAAAATGGATATAGTGATAAATAAATAAATAAATAAATACCACTGGATTGTTGTTGAACAGACCTGTTAAGTCTTGTTGTGGAGAAATTCCATTTCAGGGTTCACTGACCTTTCGAGAAGCGCTCACCCAGGAGGAAGTGTAATGCATGCCCACTCGTAAAACTTGTCAGTTGAATCAATTTCCCCATTTCAATTACTGTCCACAATACTTACTTGATCTCATTTTCAAACAGTCACATGTTAACATTCAAGCATGGCTGTTAATCTGTAAAATTGCATAATTTTCGCTTTGCAGCATAGGGAAAACAACACTGTTAAAATGTCACAGAATTACTACTAAACACTTGTAGCTCTGGAAATACTATCCATTCTCATCTGATTTACAAAACAACACACTACCCGCTGAAATGTACCGTATTTAGCTTTCAAACCGGTAAATACAAAGATCGGTTGTCGTCGAGAAGGACGAGCATCACCTCTGCTTGTAGGGTGTAATGGAGTGGAACCTATTTTTGTCAAAACTTTCCATTCTGTCAAATAAACATGTTTTTGATGAATCATGAAGTCTATCACAGCCACATATTCTCTTAGATGTCAAATTCCCTCTCGCATTTCCAGGCATATTTCTACAAATCTCTCCTGTCAAGGTAGACAGCTATGGAACTGCAGGCTCACAGAAACCTGCAAGATAAGAAGATAAATGCAAGATAAAACAATGAAGCAAGTCATAGAGATGAAATTATTCAAATATTTGTACCTTGAAACATGAAGAAGGGTAGAAAGCCTCCAGATAATGTTTTTAATGTTTTAAGGTGTAGTCAAATCTGACTGATTTGATGGTAGATGGTACATTTGATATGTCGATGATTATTTTTCCATATTTCCTGGTCTACTGTAAATGTGTTAGTTATTATTAATATTACATCATAAACCAGTAAAAAAAAAAAAATAGTATTGCATCCGTTTCTTTAGGTCTACAATTTTGCATTGTAGACGTGTGTAGCCATTTTCTAGATTTTTTTTTTTTTTCAAGGCATTACATTGACATTTTGTACTGTTATACCTTGGTCTTTTCCCCCCTGTATATTTTAATTTGAGATAGAGTTACTAACATGTTTATATGATCCTACTGTAGCCGACAGGTGATATATAGTTTTTGGTGGCATCCTGGCAATGATCACAGCATGCAGTACAGTGGAGGGTTCTTCTGTAAATTATTGATAAAATAGCATGTTATTGCATGGTGTGCAACCCCAATCCCACTTTGTTCGCTGTATCCCACATGTGTCCATTTAAAGACTGAGTGTTAGAATTCTGGCCCATTCAACGTCAGTTATTCATTGTTCTGAATCTTGTGCAGTATGATTATGTTTAGCTACAAATTAAATCACAGCAGAGTTGAATGCTTGATATCAATCAAATAATCCTGTCCTAAAATAGGCCGATTTTATTATATGCCAAAAATGGCTTAAAAGAGTCCTTGTTGCTATTTACAGTATAAATTATTTATGTTAGCTTGCAAGTACATATTTACGAGGATTGCATCATATATTCGGTTGCCAGATTTGTCTACATTAACATTTATGAGCATACATAGCATTGGTGTGTACAACAATATGCATAATTTAAGAATTAAAAGGGTTAGTGCACCCAAAAATGAAAATTCTATCATTAATTACTCACCCTCATGGCGTTCCAAACCCGTAAGACCATCGTTCATCTTCGGAACACAAATTAAGATATTTTTGATTAAATCCGAGAGCTCTCTGACCCTCTGTAGACAGCAATGCAACTGCAATATTCCTACGTATGTTTCCAACGTAGCAAGGACATCGGTAAAATAGTCCATGTGACATCAATGGTTCAAGCGTAATTTTACGAAGCTACGAGAACACTTTTTGTTTACGTTCAGCATGCACGCACTGTCTACTGAACGTAAACAACGCTGATTACGTTCAGAGAAAGCATGCACATGCCGATCATAAACAACGCTCATTACACTGTAAAAAGTGATAAGTTGACTTAACTTAAAAAAATTGAGGAAACCCTTAAAAATTTGAAGTAAATGATAATTAAAAAAAATGAGTTAAGTGAATTGTCAAGTTATTTACTTGGCAACGGGTTTCCTCAATTTTTTTAAGTTAAGTCAACTTATCACTTTTTACAGTGTATGTTGAATACATTCTGTGGTACTTTCCAAAATGGCAGAAGACGGTAACAACGGGGAGAATAATTGTTGAATAAATTATGTTATTATTGTTTTCTTTTCGAACAAAGTGTCTTACGGGTTTGGAACGACATGAGGGTGAGTAATTCATGACAACATTTTATTTTTTGGGTGAGCTAACCCTTTAAGCAATATTATTTACAAATTCATATCATAGTGGTTTATTGTCAACATATACTCACTTATAGGGTCTCCAGCTCCCTTATAAAGTGCTAATACATATTGTACCAAAGCATCCATCCCTAATGGTTTGCTCAAAGAGCTTTACTTTTCATCAAAAGCGGCACTCGTCGCAGTTAAATGTGCTTTTAGGCATATCAGGTTCTGCCATCTTTTCTCTTCTCTGGCGTTCTTCACAACACATATTCATTACATCTCTCTTGAGCCTCCCTCCCCGTACCTCCATTTCAGAGCACATTCTACTGTCAATAACTACACGGGATGATATGTACTCCTCAACCGATTCAATTTCCTCATGCCCTTAGAAGAGTGGTTCTTGCTCAAGCAGTGGCGGTGGAAGATGTATGCCCCTGTCGACAGCAAATCTAATCAAGTGCTGTCTTGGGTATATCCTCACTGTGCTTGTTGGCTGTTTGCTAAAACAGCATATGGAGCGTGGTTAAAGAGACTACAGGCGTGGGTCAGATATTGTGAAGTGAGGCTTGTTTCTCGTGGACTATTCAAATGGCAGCACCCTGAGGTCTACTGTAGTGCGAGTCGAGGTTACCTGCACCAAAACAATCATAATTTACATTCACATGACCATTTTCTACCCTCTCTCTGAATCCCAGGACATTTGTTTGGTGTTTTATTGTTTAAAACACCTATGCAGACCACATTTGTTGTGACTGGCTACACATTATGTAGATTCTTGGTAAGCCTAAACACATATTTTACTTTTATTGATCGTTTTATGCCAGCTGGGATTATAACAGCGATTTAAGGTGTTTAGGAATAATCATATTTGTCTTATTTTACTTGACCAGTTAACTTCAAATTCATTCATATAGCTTTTTCTGAAAATATAATTATTTCATTTAAAGGTCATGTTTAAAAATGACATGGATGTTGATTAAAAAAAATTAAAAAAAAAAAAAAAAAAAAAATGATGACGAAAAAGTGGAAACCTTATACATTTACACTGATTTTTATTTTGTTGATTACTTTTTTAATGCTTTCATTCAGTGAGCATGCATTTAAACTGATCAAAAGTTACAAAAAAATTAATATATATATATATATATATATATATATATATTAATTCTGTTCTTTTGAACTTTCTATTCATTGAATAATCCTGAAAGGGAAAAAGGCACATCTGTTTTCAATGTTGATAATTAATCAGAAATGTTTCTTGAGCATCAAATCAGCATATTAGAATGAGTTCTGAAGGATCATGTGACACTGAAGACTGGAGTAATGATGCTGAAAATGATGCTGAAAATTCAACATTGCATCACAAGAATAAATTACATTTTAAAATATATTAAAGTGAAAAACAGTTGATTAAAATTCTAATAATATTTCACATTTTTACCACTTTTTACTGTATTTCTGATCAAATAAATGCAGCCTTTGTGAGCAGAAGACACTTCTTTCAAAAACTTCAAAAAATTATTTTATACCTCACAGTAATTTTTACTTTGATTTAAATATAATTGTGTGTTAAAGTGCCTATTCTGACATTTTGGCCAGAAATATGTTCATGTTTTTGCAGTTTCATTTTCAATGGACTGTCTTTTTGGACTTTTCCCTACCTGGTCTCATGGCATTTACGTATCTGGGTGCACTTTTTAGCGTAACACGAAATACGTACCAATAAGCACATATCACTGCAGTTTCCAAAATAAATGAACACTTTCACACAAATTTACAGAGTTGCGATTAATAAAGCGTAATTTTCGCACAATTACTTGAAGGATATCATGCTATGACTTCAAAACAATATTAATATGCTGCGAGATTTGAAAGCTGATGCTTTTGAACGTTAGCATCGCACACATCCAGCTTCATATCTATGGGTTTTCATACATGATAAGTTTGTTTGGTGGTTCACGTAGTACGGAGACGGACTTAGGAGACGAGAAGCACCGGTTCGAATACCGTGTAACTACGGTTCAACAAAGCAGTTAAAATCTGCGTAAAAGGAAGTTCAAATGGCACAGCTGCATCAGCTAATACGTTTTTATATCAGTTTTGCATTTGTTAACACTATCGGGTAGGTTTAGGGCTGGATTTGGTGTAGGGCATATTTCAAACACGATAGAGCATTAACCTTTAGCGACAGTCCCCGGATATTTGAATTCTGAACCGCCGCAATACGTATCTGAAGCAACGTAATAAAAACACAGCAATACATACCAATATCTACGTAATAAAAATGTGCCAGGGTTTACATATTGAACCTGTGTTTTAGTGCCACTCAGTGGACATTTCTATTTCAAACTGTGGCGAAACGTGCAGCAAGGTATGTAAAATAGTGTCGCACAAAAAGTGCGCAGAGGTACGTATTTTTATGAGACCAGGTTGACTTTTCCATATACAATGGGTACGAAAAGTATTCAGACCCCCTTCAATTTTTCACTCTTTGTTATATTGCAGCCATTTACTAAAATCATTTAAGTTCATTTTTTTCCCTCATTAATGTACACGCAGCACCCCATATTGACAGAAAAACACAGAATTGTTGACATTTTGCAGATTTATTAAAAATAAAACTGAAATATCACATGGTCCTAAGTATTCAGACCCTTTGCTCAGTATTTAGTAGAAGCACCCTTTGATCTAATACAGCCATGAGTCTTTTGGGAAAGATGCAACAAGTTTTTCACTCCTGGATTTGGGGATCCTCTGCCATTCCTCCTTGCAGATCCTCTCCAGTTCTGTCAGGTTGGATGGTAAACGTTGGTGGACAGCCATTTTAGGTCTCTCCAGAGATGCTCAATTGGGTTTAAGTCAGGGCTCTGGCTGGGCCATTCAAGAACAGTCACAGAGTTTTGTGAAGCCACTCCTTCGTTATTTTAGCTGTGTGCTTAGGGTCATTGTCTTGTTGGAAGGTAAACCTTCGGCCCATTCTGAGGTCCTGAGCACTGTGGAGAAGGTTTTCGTCCAGGATATCCCTGTACTTGGCCGCATTCATCTTTCCCTCGATTGCAACCAGTCGTCCTGTCCCTGCAGCTGAAAAACACCCCCACAGCATGATGCTGCCACCACCATGCTTCACTGTTGGGACTGTATTGGACAGGTGATGAGCAGTGCCTGGTTTTCTCCACACATACCGCTTAGAATTAAGGCCAAAAAGTTCTATCTTGGTCTCATCAGACCAGAAAATCTTATTCAGGTGTTTTTTAGCAAACTCCATGTGGACTTTGATGTGTCTTGCACTGAGGAGAGGCTTCTGTCGGGCCACTCTGCCATAAAGCCCCGACTGGTGGAGGGCTGCAGTGATGGTTGACTTTCTACAACCTTCTCCCATCTCCCGACTGCATCTCTGGAGCTCAGCCACAGTGATTTTTGGGTTCTTCTTTACCTTTCTCACCAAGGCTCTTCTCCCCCAATAGCTCAGTTTGGCCGGACGGCCAGCTCTAGGAAGGGTTCTGGTCGTCCCAAACGTCTTCCATTTAAGGATTATGGAGGCCACTGTGCTGTTAGGAACCTTAAGTGCAGCAGATTTTTTTTTGTAACCTTGGCCAGATCTGTGCCTTGCCACAATTCTGTCTCTGAGCTCTTCAGGCAGTTCCTTTGACCTCATTATTCCCATTTGCTCTGACATGCACTGTGAGCAGTAAGGTCTTATATAGACAGGTGTGTGGCTTTCCTAATCAAGTCCAATCAGTATAATCAAACACAGCTGGACTCAAATGAAGGTGTAGAACCATCTCAAGGATGATCAGAAGAAATGGACAGCACCTGAGTTAAATATATGACTGTCACAGCAAAGGGTCTGAATACTTAGGACCGTGTGATATTTCAGTTTTTCTTTTTTAATAAATCTGCAAAAATGTCAACAATTCTGTGTTTTTCTGTCAATATGGGGTGCTGTGTGTACATTAATGAGGAAAAAAATGAACTTAAATGATTTTAGCAAATGGCTGCAATATAACAAAGAGTGAAAAATTTAAGGGGGTCTGAATACTTTCCATACCCACTGTATGTACATTTACCTTTTATTTCACCTTTATTTCAAAAGATCAATGAGTTTAAATTTATATACACCGATTTTCAGCATTTAAGAGTTAGATGTAAGATAAGTCAATTGTGGATATTTAGGGCTTGTGCCATTATGGACACTCCACACACCATCAAAATGAGGGTTATATGTAGGAATGAAGATCATAGAGCTCTAGATTTGCCATCCTAACATTGATGGCTGCAGGTTCAAAGATTCTTTCTACCCCAAAGGCACAATTTCTTAAAGCACTTTCTCTGATCTTCTTTGGCGTAATTCATGTTTACGAACCTGAAAAGTTGTAACATCTAAAAACATCCTGCTTGGCAAGGAAATGGACCCTCACACTAAATACATAAATCAATCAACTTAGCACCGAGACACAAATGACTTAAACAGATCAGACCGAGTTGGCGTTCTTCCTGGACCCTGATGTCCTGTGGCTAGAACAGGTGCATTGTTATTGACAGCTGGATCTCTGAAGTCATGGCCAAATCAAAGTGTGCCATTCCCACAGCAGTTTCTAGAATTAAACAACGGGGGAATGGACACAAGAGATACAGTACATGAATTCATTACATATGAATCTGAAGCCACTGAACACGATTTGTGAGAAAAATCAAAGTCATATCAGCAAATGACATGGAAATGAAATGTATTAATTGTATAAAAGTTGTCATTTCTTGTGTGATCAGTGTTTCTGTCATTTTTTGCATATTCTCTCTTCTATTCAGTAATCCGTCAAGCCTTGGCATATCATTGAATGTTGTGACTTGATTGAATGACACTGCAAATTGAAATCTTGCTTTTCAACGACTTCAAAAATTATTCAAACAGTCTTAAATGCAGAATGCGGAGATATTTTATTACATTTTATTACTGTTTGGTGTATTTAGTGGTGATGCTTTAGTCAGCATGACAACAGGCGTTATACAGTTATTTATTTGTCTTTAAAGTAAAGCATTGTTAAGGGTTTCTACAGGTCTTCAAAATGTCTTAAAACGTCTTATTTGCCCTTCCACAAATTAAGGTCTTAAATTAGAGCAGCTTGTCTTAAATTCATAAAGGTCATGGCATTAAATGTTGCATGCACTGATAAAAAAAAAAAAATAATAAAATAAAATAAAATAATAATAATAATAATAATGGAAATAAAAATTGTTTTCAAAACAGTTATCTAATATCTAAACATTCTTCAAGATAAATTTTCATGAGATGCACATTGTACATATGAAGTCTTGTTTTCTGAGAAATTAAACAAAATGAAGAATTAATTTATGCTTAAAACAAGTATAAATATCTGTCAGTGACATTTATTTTTCTCTCTCTCTCGAGCTTATTGGCTTGTATTTGTTCTTGTTTTGATCATGAACTCACTTTTTTATCAATTTCTTCTTATTTATATAATTTTGCTTCTTAAGTTAATTCAAATTGATTTAAGAATCTTTAGGCATTTGCACTAGAAAAGCATGACAAAAATACAGTTGAAGAGCATTATTATTTTTCTTTCTTTCTTTCACTCTTTCGCTCTGTTTTTTTGGCAATGTTACTAGATGCTACAGTAATAGTATCCATTCATTCATTCATTCATTTTTTGAATGCAATAAATATCTTGTAGTTTTTGACGTTTAACAGCTATGGTGTGCATTCATTGTATTTAATCTCAAAGGCAAAACCAAATCCAACAAGAACTAACCCCTTGAAAACCCGCTGACAGAAGATGCTTAATAAAACGCTTGTCATCTGCTTTTAATCTCACTCCCTGAATGTTCACTTCGCATTGGTGTATTTAACTTAACACTTCTTTTAACACAGCCATTGGGATTGATCCATGGCATTTTTACCAAGAGCAGGATTCTGACATGCTGTCTTCATGAATCGTGCGATCAATGATAAAGATTGGTACTTGGATCGATAGCAGTTCAGGCTCTAGTTGTGGCAGCAGATCACATGGAGAGCTCATGCTATAGTCTTCATGCCCTAGTTGTCAATAACATATAGTGCAGAAACGCTTTGTGAGATCCATGTAGAAAGTCTAATGTACAGTCACATAAGGTGAAATTTTCAGTCATATACGTAGGTTGCCCAGAAAAGGCTGTTTTATTCTACATATATATATATATATATATATATATTTATATAAAAAAAAAAAAAATATATATATATATATATATATATATATATATATATATATATATATATATCACCTTGATCACCTTGACCGACCAGTCTGTCGGGCGTCGAGTCGACACCGCTGGTCACAGTACGCTGTCCATTCCTTTCTGGATCGTGCCTTCCTCATCCATGTAGCTCCAATCGTTTTGACTATCTCATCTCTCCACCGTCTTGGAGGCCTTCCCAGTGGTCTTTTCCGCTCGCGCGGATACCGCTCGACAACTGCACGGGTCTACCGATTGTCAGTGAACCGTGCGACGTGTCCAGCCCATCTGAACTTGTTCTTTCTGTACTCGGTGATGACATCCCTCACGCCGGACCTCTCTCTGATCACCTCACTTCGGATATGCTCTCTCAACGATACTCCCAGTATCGATCTTTCCATGGCTCTTTGAGCTGTCACCATCCTGTGCTCCTCTCTTGTTGTCATAGCCCAAGTTTCGCTGCCATATAACATTGCAGGCAGAACCGTGCTGTTGAAAAGATTGGAGCGGGTGGTTCTGTCCAGCTTTCCCTTGAGCACATCCTTTATGGAGTTGAAAGCTTTCCATCCGGCTCTAATTCTCCGTGAGATCTCCTTTTCCATGTCTCGGCGCATGTTCACTGCTTGTCCAAGGTAGACGTATTCCTCCACCTCTTGTATTTCATCGCCTCCAATCACAATTCGGCCTCCTGTTGTTGAAAACTCAGACCGCATGAACTTGGTTTTCATGCGGTTCATTTTGAGGCCTACTGCTGGGCTTCTGATGTGCAGCTCTGTCAGCATGTTCTGCAGCTGATCCGTGGTTTCAGCAATGAGCACGATGTCGTCGGCAAAACGTAGGTGGGACAATAGCTCGCCGTTGATGTTCACGCCACCTTGCCAGTCGATGTCTCTGATGATCTGTTCGAGATACGCCGTGAAGAGCTTCGGAGAGATGGTGTCTCCTTGTTTGACGCCCTTCTCGACCGGTACTCGTACAGGTGGCGACAGCAGAGCGATGTCGGTGGTACAACCGGAATTCGCCTCCTGGAGCAGTTGAATGTACTGCGCCTCGACTCCTTGCATCTCCAACGACTTCAGCACTGCATTGATCTCGACGCTGTCGAAGACCTATTCATAATCCACGAACGCGATGCACAAAGGCAGCCTGTACTCTTTCGCTTGCTCCAGCAATTGCATCAGAGTGAATATGTGGTCCATCGTGCTATAGTTCTTCCGGAAGCCTGCTTGTTCTCTTGGCTGTTGTTCATCCAGATGTTGAGATAACCTGTTCAGGATTATCCTCATCAACGACAACGGTTCTGTTGTCACGGCCGACTTGAAGAGCTTGGTGTAGACGTTCTTGCAAACCTTTTCCACCTCACTCTTATCGTTGACCGGAACACCGTCTGAGTTCTTAAGTGTCGTCACCTCCGATCTATAAAGTGCCGTCTCCCTCTCACATTTCTTGAGGCTTTTCTTTTCCTCTGCGGTCTTCAGGAGCTTCTCCATCCTGTATTTCTCGAAGTCTCTCTTCAGATGTTGACATATCACTCTGCTGAGAATGGTGTATTTGAGGTGATCTTCTGCTGTCCTCTTCATGTTCTTCCTCTTCTCAAGCAGTTTCTTGGTTTCCTCCGAGATTCTTCCCTTCTGCTCCCTTGGACACGCATCCTTTGCCTTCGCCTATATTAATTCATAATCTGTACAAATCACAAAATTATAATTTTTATTTGTATTTTTAAAATTAATTTTCCCCATTAAAACTATAGGACTATCAATTATTTAATAAGATTCATTTGATGTTAAATGTATTTAATGTTGACTGTCAAAAAAAAAAGGATTTGCCCAAGCACCACACTGCAAAAATACTAAAATAAAATAAAACGATGCAATGGGATTTATATTTATATATTATTTATATTATTTAAAACACATTGTTTGCATTCTTGTTCATTACTTCCTCTGCATCTGCTGGCATCTGAGTGTTTTAGAAAGGTTACACATCTGTGTAATGACCATCTGTGTTATATTGTACATGAAAGAGGCTTAATGAAATTGATTGAGCTGGTGGAGGAAATAATCTAGGAGTGATCCATGACCATTGTGCCCAAGGGAACTGTCTGTACTAAAAAGTGATGGATAAGAAGGTTGGTTTGGGTAAGAAAGGGTCTGCGTAATGACAAATAAAACCATGCTCATGTAGCAGCTAATGCACAGTAATCCAGCCCATGTTAACCAGTGAAATAATTGCTTGAGCTGTGATGAAGTAACTGTCAGAGTTCAAGGGAAAAACGAGTGGGCCATCAGATATGTGTTTTACTAACCCTGTGGCTGCTGTGCGTTATATCAGTTATAGCTGCAGCAAAACATGTTATCGTGCTAATTGCATATAGTAGTCATTCATAGACACCATGCCTCGCTGTCACAAGTGCTAAAATTCCATGAAGCTGATGAAAATGAATGAATATGGCGTGCCAAAAAGTATGTATGATCTTTACATATTTTTTTTTTTACTTGTGATTTTGATTTATTTTCTTATGATTTCAAAGGCTTTCTCTCAATAATGACTTGTTAGTGAGTTCCAAAATGAAGTCCCTAATTCACAAGGTGTGTAATTGTAAATGCTTAACCAATTAAAGGACTCAATAAATATTTAATACTTAAAAAAATAATAATACATATATTTATTTTTTATTTATTATCATTTTTAAAGTAACACATTATTTTGTGATGCCATTTTTACATGTTCAATTTACTTACAATAATAATAAAAATAAATTGTGCATACTTACATGCAACTAACCCTATAACTGTCACGTTACGCAGTTGCAGGAAGACACTGGAGGCACGAGGAAACGTTTAACAGTCTTTAATCAAGGATACACTGAGAATAATCACAACAGGAGCTGAGCAAACACACGTAGAAACAAACAGACCCGACAAAACCAAACTTAACAGACTGGGGCTTAAAAACACAGGATAATGAGGGACAGACAGTTGCAGGGAATCAACTGATAAACTAATCAAGGACAGGAAGGTGACCAAATATGGCAAAACAGGAACTGAAACACATGACAAAACGGGTCCAATCCTGACTTTTCGCCCCCTCCCGGAAGGTGTGTCCTCGCACCGTAGACAACAAGAAAGGGAGGCATAGGTGGGAGCTTGGGAGAAAGCTCAGGAGGAGGACGACGAGCAGAGACCATGGTGGTGACGACGGAGGGAGGAGCCAGGGAGACGACAGGAGGGGCCCGGAGCAGGAGGAGCACAGCAGGTCCCAGGCTACAGCCATGATGACGGCCCATGGTGGAGCAGATGGAGGGAGGAGTCATGGAGGAGGAATGGCCACTGACTCCAGGGGGGTGACCAACGGCGGCAGAGCAGGTGAAGGAAGAGCCCGAGGCAGAGACGGAGAGCCGATGAGCTAGGGCGATGGGGAGGAACCGGGGGACCAAGGCAGAGCAGATGGCGCCGGCGACCGAGGCGGAGACGGGGATCCAGATGGCCGCGATGGAGCCGGAGCGACAGAGGACTGAGGGGGAGCCGAAGGGATGGAGGAGGCTGATGGAGGGATAAGGCACAGCCGGAGGAGTGGAGTCCCAAGGCACAGGATGGTCGACGACAGACCAAGGCAGAGCCGAAGGGACGAGGGAGCCCGGCGGAGCCAGTGGAAAGATGGGCCACGGTGGAGAGGAGGGAGCTAGGAGCCATGGTGGAGCCGACGGGTCAATGGGCCGAGGCGGAGTCAAGGGATATTCAGACCACAGCGACGATGGGGGATGGCAGTCCCGCAGATCTCACTCTGTATAGATGGTGATCTGAGGGCGAGCAGAGAGGCTGCCAGACGACAGTGGAGGAGGAGGCATTTGTGAGTCTCCGGGTTTTCAGGTCTGAACTCAGGAACGGGAGCCCTTTCTGGGCTTAACTCTGGAACGGGAGCCCTCTGTTCCTTGGTGTGGCACAGTCGCCGCGCCATACTCGGCTCACCCTCAGCCGCGGTGCAGGGGCGGACCTCCTCTCTGCGCTCTCACTGTCCGTGGCATTCTCCATCGAGGTGGGCATTGTTGCTGGCTCATGCACCTGGATTGACGTCACTAGCAGGCTCCGCCTCGATGCGTGACTCTGTCGCTCCGACGCTGGCTCTGGCTCTCTGTCAGCAGTGGGCTCCGCGACGTGGGCTCCATGACATGTGCTTCGCATAGCGGGGAGATGGTGGGCTGGGATCTGGGTCCGGAGTGGCACTGGCGAGATCCCCCTCGGAACTGACAGTGTCCACTCCACAAAGTTGGTGAAGTCCTCTCGAGGACCATTTTCAGATGATGGCGCTCTGCACGCAATGTTTCAAACTGGCGTCGTAGAACGCACGGAGTGCGTCATCCGGGTAGCTGGTAGTGTTAGCTAGGAGCAGGAAAAGTCCAGCAGGAGAAGAAGGAATTCGGGGCGAAGAAGGGCATCCATACGGGGAACACAACGGAAACAAAAGCACTGAGAGAAAAAATGGAGGGAACACACGGAGGTAACTGTGTCGGTCGGGTCTTCTGTCACGTTACGCAGTTGCAGGAAGACACTGGAGGCATGAAGAAAGGAAAGGTTTAACAGTCTTTAATCAAGGAAACACTGGGAATAATCACAACAGGAGCCAAACAAACACACGTAGAAACAAGTAGACCCAACAAAACCAAACTGAACAGACTGGGGCTTATAAACACAGGATAATGAGGGACAGATAGGTGCGGGGAATCAACTAATAATCAAACTAAACAAGGACAGGAAGGTGACCAAATAAGGCAAAACAGGAACTGAAACACATGACAAAACGGGTCCAATCCTGACAATACCAAACCTCATCCTAACCATATGTGACCCTGGGGGCGTATTACAGAAAGTTTCTTATCTTAGGTCTTAACTTAAAATGTGATATGTTAAATTAGGATTTTTGCAAATTTGTATTACAGAAGCACTTAACTTGATTTGGGATTCTTATCCTATCTTACAAAATCGTATCTTATCTCTAGTTAGGACAGGAGTGTCAAACTCAGTTCCTGAGTTTTGTTCCAACCCTGCTCCAATGCACAAACTATGTAGTTTTCAAATAAGCCTGGAGGACTTGATTAGCTGGATCAGGTGTGTTTAATTAGGGTTGCATCTAAACTCTGTAGGGCTTCGGCCCTCCAGGAACTGAGTTTGACACCCCTGAGTTAGGAAATCTTAAATGGCATTAGGGGTGTCCCCGAATAGTCGACGATTCGATGCTTCAATTCGAGGAGCCTGATTCGACTCCCGATCTCTCAGTCGAATAGTCGCGGGGTGTTATTATTATCATGCCATTTTGGCTATATGGGGGTGCAGTGTCTGATTTCACATCGAACTACCGGTTTTCTCCCAATAAGTTAATGTACAGCCTATTATGATAATGCTGTAAATAAGAATCTTAAAAGAAAGAAGCTTTACATAAATATTTTAAGGTGCGTGAATAAATCCAACTTCCCCTATAGATTTAAGTTTCGCTTTCTAATCCATCACCGACAGAGGAGCATTCTTGGCGACAGGGATTTAAATCTTCAATAAGACTGAAATTGACACAGGCAGAGTGAAAGACTGGATTTCTTTTTTTTTTTTCGATCAGGTAGGGTGTAAGTGATTTCAAAATGTTTCAGTCAGTTTATTTGTATCGTGTATATCTCGTATAAGATGCAATTGATTGAGTTACGCTACAGTAAAGCGATTCATTGTAGTACGGCGATTATCTCTTCAGCGCGCAGTGCGAGCAGGACAACAATGCAGAATATTAATAACTATGACTGGCACTGTCATATATTGTACATAGCACTATAATGAGAACACTATTATAATAAAACTCTGCGATTTTTTTTAGTGTTTAGTTGTGTTTCTGCATATTGTTGCGTGAAGAACGCGTCCACAAAAGCAGTTCATTCAGAGCCGCGCAGACGCGTTCATGTGCATTCGGGGCATTTTGTGCAGATAGCCTATAAGTGGTAATATTAACGTTATGTTATATAAATAACGAAGCGTATTCTATGTGAGATAAATGAGTTAAATCCCATTTATTAAAAACCTGCTGCTTCATTCTACTGGTCCTCTTCAGCGCGTATTGTAAAAAATAAATAAATAAATAAAAATAAATAAAAGTGAATTCTTAAGGGTTTCGCTGACGTTTAATGTTAACTATCTTTTAATCAAAACATAAAACATTATTTACCCCGTTTGTATCTGCGAGGCGTCCGTTACACATTTTCCCTGTGTATTTATGACTGTGGAATGTCTGACTTGATTCTTGGTAATGTATTTTGCCCCGCCCCCAAATATATGATTCGACTATCAGTCGACTATCGGCATGGTTCGAAAAATCCGATTCGACTATGAAAATCCTTAGTCGGGGACACCCCTAAATGGCATTATCAAGTTCGACAATCCACTCTCAGGTCTGTAACCAAGCAACCAACACTGCGTGAGCTGCTGATGAGGTAAACTTCTACTTCAGCTACTTCACTTTGAAAATCGCCTTTTGCAAAAAAAAAAAAAAAAACTTAAGGCATTAGTCACTTGCACTACACCTGATAATGCTTCGTGACGCTTTTGTTTGTCTCTGTAATGCTGGCTGCAGTTCCTGTTGCGCGGCAGTCTGTAATTACTTTTATAAGTGTTTTGTCATCAAAATGTAACACATCTTCAGGGTCCTCCAAGAGTCTTTCTACCATTAAACACCTCCTTTCTAATAATTAATTAATAATTTTCAATTATTAATAAATGGAATACCATTGTTGAACAGCGCAACTGTAAGCAGTTTTTCCGTTAGCTTTCAAATAATTTGGAAGTTAGGACAGCTGTGGGGTTGCCCTAAAGTTTAGACAGTTTTTAGGGTTTTTTGTCAAGTTAAGAGTTTTCTGTAATACCCCCGCCCTTCCTATCTGTAGTTAAGATAGGATAACACACTTAGGAAATGCTGTTCTGTAATAGCTTTTGTACTAAATGTGGTCCTAACTGAAATTACCATGGTTACCAAACAGATAAGATGAGATTTTAAAGTTAGGATATTTCTGTAATATGCCCCCAGGACCACAAAATCAGTCTTAAGTGTAAATCTTTCGAAATTGAGATTTATACATCATCTGAAAGCTGAATAAATAAGCTTTCCATTGATGCATGTTTTGTTAGGATCGGGTAATATTTGGCCCGAGATACAACTATATGAATATCAAAAAATCAAAATATTGAGAAAATTGCCTTTAAAATTGTCCAAATTAAGTTCTTAGCAATGCATATTACTAATCAAAAATGAAGTGTTGATATATTCATGGTAAGAAATTTACAAAATATCTTCATGGAACATGATATTTGCTTAATATCCTTTTGATTTTTGGCATAAAATAAAAATTGATAATTTTGACCCATACAATGTATTTTTGGCTATTGCTGCAAATATACTCCAGCGACTTAAGACTGGTTTTGTGGTCCAGGGTCACATTTAATAAGTACTTGTAGTTAACTATCATTATTCAGTACTTAAATGTGTAATTACATTGTAACAAGGACACTATAAAATAAAGTACAACTTTTTTGAATTATATCATATAATAATTTATTATCATCATCTTTTATTTGTAGTGTGACTGTTCTGTTGCACCACAATGAATACTACTACTAATATTAATACTACTAATGCTACTACTGTACTACTACTAATAATAAACTTTAGGTTAAATAAGTGACATTATTTATTTATTTTCTATTGCATGTATATTTGCATATGCATTTGGCCAACGCTTTTGTCCAAATCAGCTTGAATTGCATTCGGTATACATTTTATCAGTCCATGCATTCTCTGGGAATTGAAACCCATGACTTTGCTGTTGTTTGATCTGAATGTATTATGAGAATGTATCTGAATGTATTTGAGAACACATTATGTTTAGTAGGCAATGCAACCATGCAAAAAATAAATACAAATGTGACATAAGGAATTGCACTATAGTGCAAATTGTCACTTTCTTATGTCACATTTGTATTTTTTATTTTATTTTATTTTTTTGCATGTTTGCGCTGCCTACTAAGTAATTGCAAGTAATTGGAGCTTCACTACAGTACTACAGAGTTATAACTAAGCTACTATAACCTAGGAACATGCATACAACACAGGAATACACTATATACATTTTGGAACAGTTTGATTGTGGATAAATGGAGCCAATGTCCTTTCCTACTGTATGTGTATTGTGGCTTTTGAGTGTGTCTGGGCCACAGGTAGTGGCTCCTCGTGGGGATGGGGAATCATCCCCCGGAATCTCTTTGAAGCTCAAAGAGAAAGTTGACGACGGTCTGTGCTAGTGTTGGAGAAGATGGCAGAGGTGATAACGCTCTGTGAACCACAGGTGGATGTTAGACATGCATCTGTAATTGCATCTGTAATTTTGTTACAACAAGGGAGGAGGGAAAGTTTATGATGCCTAAAACCTGATCGAACATCTTGATTGCATTCAAACGCTACACACCATAGGACGTTTCAGACTTTTCTGTCAATTAATGACCTTGCTATTTCAAGCTAACCTATCATTAGCGGTTTGTAAGACACATTTTCATAATTCTCAATGCATTTTAACATGCATTTTTTTAATTAAAGAATATAATTTAGGGGTGTCACACCAAAGGACAACAAAACTTAACACTTTTGTAGTGATTCCAAAAAAGTTAAATATTTGAACAATTCTGATACAAAAATTGATCATGTGCACATGCCATAGGATTGACAGGGGGCTTCAGTAACACGACCATGAATGGGGTCCCTCAACTAATTAAAGTTTTCTCTGGAATTGGCCAATTTAAAATCCGGATATGGTGTCACACCATACACAGTAAATTTCCTGGCGTTATGTATATGTACACCAAGCGGTGTTGATTTAACACGTTTGAATTTACTGTGTAGGACATGGTTTTCAGAGATAAAAGGTCTCAAGTTCCTACACTTTCAGAAATATATAGATGAAAAAAATATATATTTTTTTTAGTAATGATTTACTAAAATATACACTTGTACAATTGTGCCAGTATTTATTAAAAAATTTTACATTTATATAACTTTATTATAACTTTATGCTTTTCTTTTTAATTTATAAAAGTTGCAATTTATTGAACCATGCTTGAGACAGTCACACCATAGGACGATTTTGACATTTGGCTCAAAAATGAAAAAAAGTAAAATAACACTGCAGCTTTTTTTAAAAAAAGAGTTCCATGTAAGACAAAGAAATGTTGGTAACACTTTACAATAAGGTTCATTAGTTAACATTAGTTAACAACATTAGTAAACATGAACTAAGAATGAACAATACTTCTACAGCATTTATTAATCTTAGTTAATGTTAATTTCAGCATTTACTAATGCATTATTAAAATCACAAGTTGTGTTTGTTAACATTAGTTAATGCACTGTGAACTAACATGAATAAACAATGAACAATTGTATTTTCATTAACTAACATTAACAAAGATGAATAAATAGTGTAATAAATGCATTGTTCATTGTTTGTTCATGTTAGTTAATACATTAACTAATGTTAACAAATGACACCTTATTGTAAAGTGTTACCGAAATGTTTAACAATTTACAGCATTTTAAATAACAACAATATTAATTATATTAATCTTGTGGGACAGTAAAAATGCCATGCCACGTCAACAACCCAAAAACACTTTGGAAACCTAAAAAGTGATTTAAAAATATTGAGAATTGCATAACTGATCAAACATGCTGTTGGAGTGGATATTTAGACCCTGTAGTGAGACCCTGTATTTAGACCCATAGTGGTCTCTCTCAGACACTTCAGATCCCTCTTAGTGTTACGGTTCAATCGGTTATAATGATGGCTGTAATTACAGCTGTAATTAATTATATTCAGATTGTATAATAAAAGAAAATAACACAAGGTGTTATCGCCTTTCACTTCTACTGGAGACATACTTTCTGTTTTGATCGCACAGACGCTCCGAGGTGCTGCTTTCCTCTCTAGACCTCATTGTGGATTCAGAACACACATCCACACAGTCCACAACTACCACAACAGGGACAATTGAGAGGGCTGATGTTGCAGCTAGACACACTTAATGGAAACTGCAAGCTTTGTCATATCTAAAGATAACAACTGATCTGATGTCAGCTGAAGACAATGGCCACTCATTAATCTTCGTGACAGGAGGTGTAGACAATATGTTCGCGCCTGGGCGTCTCAAATCATGTAGTATGAGACTTGGGCCGGTTACAGAATGCTGATTTAGCCTGGCAAGCTCTTCATTGTTGTGTGCGAGGTCTGGAAATGTATGCGAAGGACTTAAACTAGGAGGAATTACCCTCTTAACGGATATGCTGATAAAGGAGCTTTTTGGGTAAATGTGCAATGCTTATCTCAGACTAGACTTATGTTTGATCCTATATTAATCGATGTTATCAGCGGTTTTGATTGCACAAATGTATGGAAAGGCAATGGATAAGGAATCAATTAACAGATAATCCGCTTCCATCGCAGAAAGCAGAATTTACAAAGCAATTTTGGTTTCAATAAATGCAATATCTGAAGCCATTATTTATTATTGTCAATTAATTATAATTATTTATTTTTTTCTGTAATGAGAGGTGGGATTAGTGGTGACTTGCCTCAGGCTTTTTATTTATGCAATTAAAAAGGAGGTGAAAGGACACAAGGGGTCTGGAAAATGGGTTTGTGCATGTTTTGGAATACACTATTGTTCAAAATTTTAGAATATTATGTTTTTGTTCTTTGTTTTTTTTTTTTAAACTAAGCTTTTTTTCTGCGTATCAAGGCTGCATTTATTTGAATAATAATAATAATAATAATAATAATAATAAAAACAGTGAAATATTACAATTTAAAAATATTTATTTCTGTGATGCAAAGCTGAATTTTCAGCAGCAAATATTGCAATGATTTGTGAAGATCATGTGAATTCAGCTTTGCATCACAGGAATAAATTACATTTTAAACATATTCAAATAGAAAAACGTCATTTTAAATTGTAACAATGTTGTATAGTATTTCTGTTTTTACTGTATTTTTGAACAAATAATTCATGTTTTTTTTCTGTTAAAACATTTCTGTATTTTCCCTGTTTGAAAAGAATGACATCTGCATATGTAAGTTTTATGACATCAAATTTCTCTTTGCTGGTCATAACAGCTCAAGAGCACCCTTTCACTTTGCAGATGCATTGAACAGGCATTATAAGAGTATTGTGGCACTGAATGCACATTAGGTCAGCATAATCTAGTTTAAAACAGGCACGCATGATAATGAGATAAGTAAACATAAATGTCGATCAATATTCATCTGAATGTGTACACTTTTGACTAAAAGCTCTAATGGATGTAGCTTACGCATCAAACATGCAAAATCAAAACAAAATATAATATAAGTAAATTTAGCATGTCAGGCATTACATTTAACATAATAATAATAATAATAATAAAATCCAGTAATCCAAATCAAATAATTTATGGAAACATATTTATTTATTTTTTATTTTTTATTCAGGAAATGAAAACAAATAGACTTCAGGATGAGGGAAGAGATCATGTGTCCCAACAGGGACATCTCCAAACAATGTGTTTTAAGCTTTTATTATGTAAATATTGGCGTTATATCAGACAGTTGCTCAGATATCACCATCGACCATTGAAAAACCTGTATCAGTTGACCACTAATCCAGAAATGTGGCGCCAGAAAGTCATTGGTGTAGCGCTGTTGAAAATGGCTTGCGTATGCACTCTCCATGAAGGAGAGATATGCAATGCTAAATTTATAGCAGCAGTGACAAAGCACAATGCGTATCAGGTGTGCGTGCGCGCTGCCAGCACTGGTTCGTTTTGTTTCCCTCTTCTTGGCCGCAATCACCCATTGTAAGGCTGGATGTGGGCCAGCAACAGGACGGGCCCCGGGGACTGTCACACTTACTAACTGTCTTGTAATTTTCCTGTGATCCCATAATCTTGATTGGAACAGTCACATAAAAACACAAGCGCACATGCAACTTCTGCATCAATCTCTCAATGTTCAGGGTTTTCTACTTCCTATCCGCACCTCACCCTTCATTTCAATCCTCTTACATGCAAAAGTTTTGTTAGGGTTGATAGGATGTTCTGAGTAGTTGCTAGAGCATTGTGGCTGGTTGCTAAGGCATTGTTATGTGGTTGATAGAGTGTTCTGAGTAGCTGCTCTGGGTGATTGCCAAGACGTTGCTGTGTGGTTGATAGGGTGTTCTGAGTAGTTGCTAGGATGCTCAGGGTGGTTGTTAAGGTGTTGCTACGGGGTTGATAAGGTGTTCTGAGTAGTTGATCTGTGTGGTTGCTAAGGCGTTCCTATGTAGTTGATAGGGTATTCTGAGTAGCTGCACTGGGTGGTTGCCAAGGCATTGCTGTGTGGTTGATAGGGTGTTCTGAGTAGTTGCTAGGATGCTCAGGGTGGTTGTTAAGGTGTTGCTACGGGGTTGATAAGATGTTCTGAGTAGTTGATCTGTGTGGTTGCTAAGGCGTTCCTATGTAGTTGATAGGGTATTCTGAGTAGCTGCACTGGGTGGTTGCCAAGGCATTGCTGTGTGGTTGATAGGGTGTTCTGAGTAGTTGCTACACAGCAAATTTAAAAGAGTGAATTTAACTCCCTCAGAGTTAAAATGATCACTTAACACTTTTGAAAGTGTTAACATTATTAACACTCTGACAGTGTTAACTAACAAACGCTTAAAATGTTAAATATTATAACCAGAATGGATGATGAAAACATCAAAGTTGGTGTTCAGAGTTAACACTCATGGATTAACTAACTGGTCAACACTGCACCAGTGTCCAGCTGAACATATTAAAAAATAAGCCCACAAAACAATACACGTTTACATTTATTTATTTTTTTTAAATATTGTAAATATTTTTCCCTGCAGCAAAATGTCTTCACATTCAATGTTTTCAATACATGTGAAGAACATGTTCTTACAACAATTAAACATCATAATGTCAAAGCAAATCAGTGCAAAGACACAAACAACGTTCTTATTTGGTCCATATGTACACTTAATGTCATAAAGTTTATAATGCTGACATTTATCAGGTTAAACAACAGTATTCCATTCATTACCATAAGTGCTGAATGCATGTTAACGCTCACTAATCAAAGTCTGTGCTGGTGTTTGAACCTCCTTGGAGAGAATATAGTCTCATACAGAAGAAATACATGGAACCACTCTGATACATTTGCATCTTTTTTTTTAAAGCTTGATATTGATTGGCATATACTGACAATATAAGGACAAGCAGGTCCGAAAAAGAATGAAGAGCATACAGCATAGAATAACACAAGGGTGAGTAAATGATGACTTAAAGGGTTAGTTTAAGTACCCCATGATTTACTCACCCTCAAGGCATCCTAGGTGTATATTAGAGATGCACGGATGAGCTCAAACGTAACCCGAATCCGCTACTTCAAATAAATTATCTGCCCGCCACCCACCCGCACCTATATTTTTCTCTGATTCAGATAACCGACCCGACCCGCACCCGATCGCCACATTACAATGATTCTAATTAGACTAATTCTTAGTTTTGCACAATGATATGATGAATGGATGGTTCATTTTTAACAGCAGATTCAGTGATGTGAGAGCTGATCTGCGCACCACGTCTGCCGCGCATTACGGCTCCAACTCGGCCAACTCCAACAGCTGATCACTGTCGCTCTAGTCATGTCAGTGATTGTGTTTATACCCATAGATATGTATATATATATTATACCAGCCACGCCGTGGCACGTTTCAGAAGCATCCCAGAATCTTGTGGTCTCGCGAATCCAGTTGCTTTGCTCCTGGTGTGATTTGGCACCGCGTGAAGCACGGAACAAAACGTCATCGGAGCCGTAAGGGGTAACGGTAACAGTCTAATACAATGATAATAGGCTGCTTTTAAATGAATATTTATTTTAAAAAAACTAAAGTTCTTCTTTGGCCAGATTATAGTCTACACTTTCTTAATAGCATAGTCACACGCTTTACTCCATTCAAACTTTATCTGGAATGCCACTGTATCTGCAACTGCAACTCACTGCAACTTCCCGAACAGGCGAACACACACAAAAATTAAATCTGCGTGTCTGTCTGCCTGATGAAAAAATTAATTTAAAACACGTTCATATTTTAGAGAATATTTGCATCACTAATGATTTATCTCATCCTCCCGCGACCCACCCACAATTAATTAGAATGTATTTTTATTACATGACCCACCCGACCCGCGGATTACCCGCAGGCCTGTGGGTACAACCGCCATCTGCGCATCACTAGTGTATATGACTTTCTTCTTTCAGACGAATCCAATCTGAGTTATAATAAAAAATGTCCTGGCTAATCCAAGCTTTAAAATGGCAGTGGGTGGGTGTTCAATAGTCCAAAAGAAGTGCATCCATTCATAATAAAAAGTCCTCCACACAGCTCTGGGGGATGAATAAAGGTGTTCTGTGGCGAAACGATGTGTTTTTGTAAGAAAAATATACATATTTAAAATGTTATAAACACTTTTCCCTAGCTTGCATTAAATGTTGTACGAGGAAGCCCTTCCGAGTGGTTAACGCAGAACGTCAGCGTAGCGCATGGGCCGGTGAGAAATGTCGAACGTGGAAGAGCAAAAAGGAGAGAGCAAAACAAACAAATCACTAGAATTAGAATTATAAAACAAAGATTTGTAAAGAGACATGTTGGAGGATTTCGATGTAAGCCAAGAGGAGACTGGTTTTCCTTTATTAAAGTAAGGAAAATTTGCTTCCTTTGCTCCTGTAAACAAACGTTGGTTCTTGCAAGACTAGCATAGTCTCACTGGAGCTAATGCTTCTCCAAAGTCCTATGTCATCTGCCCAGAACGCCTTGCACACAAGATAGTTAGCACAAGCTAGAGGAAAGTGTTTATGTTTTAAATATGGATATTTTTCTTACAAAATCGCTTTGATTCGCTACAGCAGGCCTTTTTTCACCCCCCATAGCCATGTGAGGCACTGTTTATTATGGATGGATGCACTTTATTGCACTTCTTTTGGACTGTTGAACAGAAACACCCACCCACTTCCATTATAAAGCTCGGAAGTGCCAGGATAATTTTTAATAAAACTCAGATTGGATTAATCTGAAAGAAGAAAGTCATATACACCTAGGATGCCTTGAGGGTGTGCAAATCATGGGCTAATTAAAATTTTTGGGTGAACTAACACTTTAATTTTAATTTTTGGGTGAACCATCCCTTTAAGGAAAAGCATTTAATTCACTGTAAATGTATTTTGCAAAAAGAAAGTCAGTCTTACTAGAAAATGGGTCTTCTAATGACAGAGAAAAAGTCACAATTCCAAGTGCATCTCTCTGCGTTGAGGTTGGACGACTCCTATCCAAATGAATGCACATAAATAAATGACAGTCCAAGCATATCAAAAACATACAGTTGATATTTATTTAGAAAGATCAGACTCTTTATTATTGTATTATTGTTTAAAAAATATAAACATGACAATAAATTATCTTAAAATATGCAATTGTGGCTTACCCATGTATTGGTGGCGTCATACTCTTCAAGCACATCATCTCCTTTTGATTTTTCTATTCCATCTGTAACAATGTTAAAGAAATAGTTTACTTAAAATTGTGATTCCAAACCCTTACGACTCACTTTTGCTGAATACCAAACACAATTTAATGCTTAAAGATAATAAGATAATAAAGTGTCTAAAGTAGTTCATTGCAAGTCATGTGTTTTACTTCAAGACTTGTGAGGGCACACAATCACTTTGAATGATGAACAATGTAACTCACTCAGTATAGAGAATTTAAGTTTACCAAAATGTGTTACTTTCAAATTAATTCAATGAAAACATCACTCAAATCCAATATAAGGACACATCAACATCATGAAAACTCAATTCATGCTTAATGAAATGACAAAAATTGGTCATGAGACACACAAGAACAAATGACTTATATTGCCATTTAGGTTTGGGCAGTTTACAGTGGTTTGATTTGACAATATGACTGTATTATAAATGAGGTAAAACACTTCTGGCGTTTTCCTGCAAATTCAAATGTCATCTGTGAGAAACGTTTTGGATCGTTTAGGCACGCACATCATATAAATATCGTCATAAAGAAATATTATTTTATAAAATACATATCGCAAACAAAGTAAAACACTTACTTTTGGTGTTTTCCTTGTTAAAACCAACTTCCCCATCTGCACCGGAGCATCGCGAGTGAAAGAAAATATATCTCCAAGAAAAAGTTTTAAGAGTGCACAGCAGATAAATATAAATCAATATGATGTTATAAAATACATATTTTAAATGAGGTAAAACGCTTACTTCTGGCGTTTCCCTGTTAAAAGCGACCTCAGCGTCAGCACTGCATAGCAATTCAAATCTGTGAGAAACATTTAGGCTCGTACAGCAAATACATATCGTCATAAAGTAATATTATCTTATAAAATACATAATGTAAATGAGGTAAAATACTTACTCTAGGTGTTGTCTTTGTTAAAACCAATTCAACACCACAACTTTAAGTCTTCCTTTAAGTCTTCACTCCAAAAGTCCTTAATACCGGGATTTCAACACTGGAGATTTTATTGTGTAGGGTGCTCTAGTTGCTAAGGTGTTGCTATGTGGTTTCTACAAAATGTTGGGTGGTTTTCACTGTGGTTGCTTTGCAATGTTATTTCAGCATTATTTACATTTTATATTTGAAATGATTATATATTTTAAGCTTTTTATTTCATATTTTCATATTTCATTTTTAATTATAGTTTCAGTAATCTTATGTGCTTTTGTCTTTTTTTAGTTCTTCTTATTAATTTATTTTGGTTTTAGAAACCATTATTTAATATTTAAATGAAGCTTTCAGTTTTGCCAAGGCAACAAATACATTATATTTCAGCTTTATTTCAGTTAACACAATATTTTTAATAGCTTTAGGGTCTATACTGAAGTTAGTTGAGTACACAGTATTTACTGTTATAGATTCCTCTAGCTGGTCCAAGCTGGCCAGCAGAGCACCTTAGGCCAAAAAAATAAAAAAATAAAAACTGAGCCGCCACGTTCCACAATCCATCTTGACCACCTTAATCTGATTTAGACTTTTTTCCAGCAGGATTTTTTCACCTCAGCTTCTCAAAGCATTATCCACATTTTAACCTTCATCCCACCCTTACTTCTTACATGCAGAAGTTCTATTATTGTCAAATTTCTCCCGCTGCAAAACTTCTCCTGAAATCAGTGGAGTGTTTGAGGGAACTTTTAATGAACAGACTGAAAGATTTGCGCCCTCCATCCTCTGCTAATAATGTCAGTGGAAGTTCTCTGAAAATCAAGGCCTGCGTCAGTCTGGATGTGTCAGTGGATGAATTGGCTGTAATGAAGGATGGAAGAACAGCTCTTACCGGTCCTGAGGAGTGCTGAACAAGCGCTGTCGAGCAGCTTATATAGTACAAATCTTACAAATGATATTAAATGGCGTTTGCAAACTCTCGAAAATAACTCTGTGTACAGTGCTAGGGGGATATGAGTGGTTGCTAGGGCATAGCTATGTGTTTTGTAAGGTATTTTCCAGGTTGATCTGGGTCGCTGTGTTTTGCAAGGTGTTCTGGGTAGTTGTTCTGGTGTGAGTGGTGTTTGCCTGTAGTAAACTCTCTGTCTTCTGTGTAGTTGCAAGGGTGGTCTGGGTGGTTGCTAGTGTATTGTTATGTGTTTTGTAGGGTGAGTGGCATTTGCCAATAGGAAAAAGTGGCTGCTAGTGTTTTTTTTATATGTGGTTGGTAGGGTCTCTGGGTGGTTGTCAGTGTGTTGTTATGCATTTTTTAAGGTGTTCTGGTTTGCAAGGGTACTCTGGGCGTTTGCTAGGGTGTTGCTGTGTGGTTGATAGGATGTTTAGAGTAGTTGCTAGGGTATTGAAAGTTGTTTGACAGAATGTTCTGAGTTGTTGCCAAGGTTTTGTAAGGTGCTCTGTGTGTTTCCTATAGTGTGTTTTGCTTAATGGTTGATAGGATGTTCTGATTATTGCTAAGGTTCTCTATGTAGTTGTTAGAGTGTTCTGGGTGGTTGCTTAGGTGCTGCTATGTGGCTATATGGCCACAGCCATATCACCCTGCAGCCCAAGACAGGTTGCCCATGAAAGCTAAGCAGGGCTGAGCCTGGTCAGTACCTGGATGGGAGACCTCCTGGGAAAACTAGGTTGCTGTTGGAAGAGGTGTTAGTAAGGCCAGCAGGGGGTGCTCACCCTGCAGTCTGTGTGGGTCCTAACGCCCCAGTATAGTGACGGGGAAACTATACTGTAAAAAGCATCGTCTTTCGGATGAGATATTAAACCGAGGTCCTGACTCTCTGTGGTCATTAAAAATCCCATGACACTCATCGTAAAGAGTAGGGGTGTAACCTGGCCAAATTCCCTCCACTGACCCTTGTCAATCATGGCCTCCCAATAATCCCCATCCACTTGATTGGCTCTATGACTCTCTCCTCTCCACCTGTAGCTGGTGTGTGGTGAGCGCACTGGCGTCGTTGTCCTGTGGCTGCCGTCGCATCATCCAAATGGATGCTGCACACTGGTGGTGGTTGTATATTGCAATACACAATAAAGCGCTATATAAATGCCTCATTCATTGATGGGTGTTCTGAGTAGTTGCTAGGGTTCTCTAAGTGGTTGTATGGCCATTGCTATGTTGTTTCTGGGGTGTTTTGGGTGGTTGCTAGAGTTTTCAGGGTGGTTGCTTGAGCATTTCTTTCAGCTTTGTTTTAATACAATAAAACGATTTTGAGTAGATTTAGTTTAACAATAGCAACACTATTGATGTATGGTTGCTAGGGTGTTGTCCTGTGTTATCGTAAGCCAGGTTAAAATTGCGAAAATGACTCATCTCTCAGACTCACACTTCTTAACACCTGGCATAAATGGTGCTGATGTTTTGTTTTTCTTTCAATAAAATCTTTCTACAGAATCAGTTTGGTTGAACAGCTTATAAACGAGGTATTTTGTTGTTAGAATAAACATTGCTATCAAGTTTGTTTGATTATAGGCTTTCGCTTTTTAACAGGATTCATTGAATTCGGCAGCAGACATACACTTTACACGCATGTTTGCAGACATGCAACAAACTCCCGCTCAGGAACCCTCAAGCAAAACTGTCTGATATGTTGATTTGGCCCTTAATTTGAAAACAACGGCAAAACATGTTTAGACTTGAGTATTTTCAGTATCAGTTATGAATGAACAAGCCCCAGATCAAAGTGTTCTTGCATATCTCTTGTATATCAAAACCAAATTTATGTCGCTAATAGAAATCTATTGAAAAACATGATCATAATTCACGTGGCATGCCACTGGAGACACCATCTTCCCTTGTTTGTCTGGTTTTCAAAGTTTTAATGAGATGTTCTCAGAAAGCTGAAGATGACACAGCAAACGTCACCGCCGTTCCTCCAGGCCCGAGGCTTACGTGACACAGATACCAACGAAATTTGTTTTCCTCCGTTTCTCTTCAGCCCATGTTGTCACATGAAATCTTCAATCTTTCATTTTATATCAGACGACAAGTTTTTCCTCTAGCACAAGACTGGCTTAGTCACTCTCTGCTTTATTTAATTCTTTTTTGGTTCTATCTTTTCTATTCCTCTAACTCGTCCTCTAATAAGACATGTTCCACTTTTGAAGGTCTCATTTCACTGATAAAGTCGCACTCCTAGAAGACATTGACATCATCTGTGCACAGATAGTGACACATATCTCTCTCCTCTCCATCATTTTCCTCTTTTTTCGCTCTATCGCCTTCTGTCTTTCTTTAAAAACCCAGCTTAATCAGGTTAAGGTAATGTCCTGTTACTCACCGTCTCTGGCTATGCATGTGAGTTCTTCAGTTATATTTATCAAAATTAAATGAGATTTTTCATAATAAATGCAGCATATTGGAATATCAGAAATGGAAAACTGATGACTGAAAAATGACACATTCACTGAATTGGAGAATGGAGATCCATCAAATGGACCTCATATGGTTAGTGAGCTTAACAATGCTCTCCTTTCTCCTTTCTGTCTTTCTTTCTTTCTTTCTTTCTTTCTTTCTTTTAAAATAAAATGTACAAACACACCACATTTGACCCAACAATCTGAAGAAACATCTGTTTTTGTTTTCTTTTTTAAACGTATATGAACATCTCACCCCTCACACAATCACTCAGTTAGCGTTTCAACCACGGAAAGATGTCATTAAAACAGCTTGTAAATAAAATGTAAACAAAAATGTCATGTAGCATTTCATTTACCTCAGGCAAGTCATCAGTGTCCACAGCTCGATATTTGCTTGAGAAATTAAGTCTAGAGAAGAGGATTTTGAGGAATAATATATTATATATTTCATTATATTTTACTTTATGTGTTAGTGATGTCTTAATTATTTAATGTACATTTAAATACATATTTTATGAAACAAGTTATGACAGCCACTCTGTAAATTATTATGTTTCAACAACAACAACAAAAAAATATGTTTGCATACATTTTTTTTTTTTATATTTTTTTATTTGAGTGTTATTATGTTTAAAATTAAGTAGTAATTTAATTTAAGTTTGGGCTCTGTTGTTAATTGTAAACTTATAGTAATGTATATTTGTTATGCCTAATATATATACTATATATATATATATATAGATTTATTCCTATATATATATATCATTTTTACAGTGATGATTCTCATTAAATCCATATTACCGTAATAGTCATATTAGGTTGTTAAATGAATACTGCAATGTATTTTATTTTAATTAAAATGAGCATGAATTAAACTAATTGCATAAATACTTCTAAATGTATTATTTCATATCACAGTGTCAATTTTTTTGAAGGTTTTTGGGGTGACATGACTCAGATGTGGTTTTTGGCAGCTTTCACTGAGACCATCCTCTATAAAATGTTAAATAAAGGATTGTCCGACATCCTTTTTTCCCTGTGTAATTAAAATCTGGATTACACTGATGTATTATACATTGTTTAGATTGACAGTCTGGGCCCTCTGGTCAAAGTCTGGGGAGAATAAGAGGACTGTTAAACCGCCTATATACACACACAGAGGAATTGTCCCGGTGGAGCAACATCCTATTAGATGACTGCTTTTGTGAAGTGGTGTGAAAGACAGATATACCTCTGAGAATTAAACCAGATGATTCTGGAGAAGCGCGAGTATATGTGTGTGTGTGTCTAAGGCCTGTCCCAGATTATACGGCTACATCTCTATCTTTAGACTGATGATGTGCACCCATCGACTTCTGAACACTTCTGCTCTAAATCAAACCATCACTTCTGAATTCTTCTTCTGCTGTGACAGCTCAAACTTCATTTCATGGTCCTGAGTTTATCTTTATTTTTGGAGGTGTTAACAAGATTTAATTTCGTGAATTTTGATATGGATAGTGTTGTCGTGAAGTTCTTAATACTGAACCATTTTAATGTAGATCATTCCTAGTCCTGACATACAGTATATTAAACGGGTTTATATGCAAATGTATTTCTTATTGGATGTATTGTATGATCTTGGCTTCACGCCAGTGTTTCATTTGCTTTTAACTTGAGGGAGAGTCAGGGTTAGTTTTAGACATGTCACATATACTCCCAAGGGCATAAAATGTCAGTCAACATGATATTTCTGTTTTTGGTGTATAAATGTCCCTTTTCTTTGCCCAACATCAGTGCAAACACAGAATTCACTTGATCCCGACAAATATTTGGCTACAAGATCTCCACAAATATTTGGCCATTACTTTAGGGGATTATTCCCATTAATTCTTGTTTACTCCATCATCTGTATCTCAACATGACAATGTTTCTTTGCACAATTCTCATCTCTCATACTCCCCCTGGAATCAAGATGCCGATGCCTGCCATTCTTTGTTGTTCATGTTGGAAAAATGCATTTTCTGTTGTTTTACCTTTATTTTTCATAGAGAGTAAATTAACACACATTTGCATGTCTACCTTTAGCCAGTTGACTAGAGAAGTGTTTTTTTTTTTTTTTTTTTTTTTGGTGGAACTTGTAATTTGTAATATTAATATTTTGACAACAATTGGCATTTTTGGAATATTTATTTTAAAAATATATTTTTCAATATTTCACAATATTTGCTGATTTTTCTGTAGTTTTAAACAAAAGAATGCAGCCTTGGTGAGCAGAAGAGATCATATAAAATTTCAAAAAATCTTGCCGACCACATGTGTCACATACTCTTTGCTTATAATTAATTTACTTAATAATTAATGAATAAATCTACAAATTATTTTTGCACACTTCGTTGCACAATACCCTTACTTTTTTTTTTTTTTTTTTTTTTTTTTTATACTATTTTTTTTTTTCAAAATAACTATGGCCAGGCTGAAAAAAAATCTGTTTAGTCAATGCAATTAAGCATATCTTAATTTGTATTTCTGCTAGAAAAAGAAGATATGAATCAATTGTTAATGCAGCTCCTGTTGTATTCTTTTCAGAGCACAGAATTTATGAGAAACATATGCAGTTAATCCCTAGTGTCATATATGTGCGTACCACTATACTGTAACTTTGATGGCACGTCAAATATCGAATAAATATTTTATAATGCCATGGGATGTTTCTTTATTCAACAAGAAAATGTGCATTTTTTATTCTATGAAGAGATCTGGGAAGCTGACGAACAGCATAAAAGAAAAAATAAATAAAATAATAAAGGTTGATTCCCAAATCACCATTGCACAAACCAGTGAGCTCAGTTCATTTAAAAGACAGAATATTAATGCACAAATACTCAGTGTTTCAAATCTTTATTCTATACAATACGTGGCTAGAACTAATCATGTTCTGTACTACTTTCGAAAAGTTTCCTTCCGTCCTTTAGGTAAAGAAGCCTTCAAGCTGGTTAAAACTTTTATCATCTCCGTTCAGGATTCTTTAAGGTGTTTTTTTGTGCTTTGCGCCCCATGGCTGGCCCAGGGAGGCAAGGGGAGAAACCAGCATGGATTGATCCTGGTCCTGTTGTTCCTGAGGCTGTGGTGTTTTTGGCCCGCATGGGCTCCGATCTCACCTGCTGCTTTTGCCGTCTGACAATAGCCTGCTGTAGTCAGCTCTTGCTGTATTGTTCTCTGCTCTGCTCTGGCTCTCACCTGGACTTCTACTGCAGTGACATTCAGATCTGTGCCAGTATTCAAACGCTGCAGAATGGAGTTGCACCAAAACAGTCCCTCACTGTTTGCTTCATAAAAGCTGATGAGAGGGTTTCATTGCAAAGCATCAAGAGGGTTGTTTTGAATCTTGTGTGGCTGTTTGCATGACAGACAAATGGGGCTTAAAGCCGAGGCCTTCACATGGTTTGAGTTGGCAGTGATGCGATATATATGTTGTAAGTTTCGATGTTCTGCTTCGAGATGGATATGTTTTTTTCTCTTTTGAGCCAAATTTAGATTACAACAGAATTTTGATTTATTTATTTTTGAATAATTATAATAAAACAGCGGAAATTAAAAATGAAAACAAAAGATATTTAATAAATTATTTCAAAATAACACTAGTTTAAAATACATTAATTAATTAATTAATTTATGGGAACCAATTTTAGATAAATATTTGTATTAACTAAAAAAAAACCCAAAAAACAAGCAATACTACTAATAATACACATTAAAAAGCAAATAAAAAATGACAAAATTAAAAAAAAAAAATATATATATATATATATATATATATATAGTGGTTTAGATTCATTTAGATTTTTAAATAAATCATCAACTTATTAACTACAGTATATACATATTAAAAATAATATGTATGACAAACACAACAAATATATTACAACTTAATATGAAAATAGAAAATAAAAATACATCTAAAATAATTCAAAATATTAATAGAAACTAAAAGAGCAGTGGTTTGAAAAGCATTTAAATAAGAAAGTTTTTGCATTCTTTTTAAGCTCTTATATTTAAGCTACGTGACTGAATTGGTTCAGATGTAAGATATTGTGAAGCGTGTCCCGAGGCCTCATCAGCGTCGCCCTGGCAATGAAGGAGAAACACCTGCACGCCATCATCACCTGAAGCTAATCACCAGCCACCTACAAAAGCTGCCAACGCACACAGACTGACGAGAGACAACTCGTCTGATGAGATCGCTAACCTTCCTCTCATTTCTCCTTAGAAAGCAGCGTCTGACCGGCCAGCCCCGAGGCACTATCCCCACACTGGCACCCTGCACGCACCCACGTAGGCAGAGGAAAACATGCGGATCCTGGACCCCGAGCACTTTGGCACGACTCTCTCTCTCAATAAACGCACCCTTCGGGCCGCCCTCCGGACCGCCTCTGCCCAGCGGGTTCCGCTGCCTGATCCCCGCGTCCGAGCCACCACCTTGCTGCCGAAGATGACGGCCCATGACGACATCGAAAGCTACTTCAAGAGGGCTGGCAACGAGACAAATGGGTGCGCGTGCTGGCACCATTACTAACTGGGAGAACCCCAGCGGGCGTACTTCTCCATGCCCGCGGAGCTGAGAGAGTCCTACGAGGAACTAAAAAAAGAAATCCTGTCCCGATTAGGCCGGTCACCCATCGCGGCCGCCCAGCTGTTCCACAGATGGGAGTATTCTAGCCGGTTGCCAGCCCGCGCCCCAAGCCGCCGATCTCTCCCGCCTCGCACGCCATTGGCTCTTCGCAGGAGATCCCAGCGCCGGCCAAGTGGCCGAAAGAGTCGTCGTGGATCGTCTTCTCTGTGCGCTTCCTCGTCCGATTCGGCAGGCAGCCGGCATGCGGAACCCGCTCACCGTAGGAGATCTGGTAG
Source organism: Onychostoma macrolepis (assembly GCF_012432095.1). Taxonomy (NCBI): domain Eukaryota; kingdom Metazoa; phylum Chordata; class Actinopteri; order Cypriniformes; family Cyprinidae; genus Onychostoma; species Onychostoma macrolepis. The sequence continues at coordinate 42,800,169 of NC_081155.1, forward strand.
AGGCCATCGAACTGGCGGAGGTGGCTCAACGCCGCGAGGCTGGGGAGCGAGCGCCACCATTTCCCCGAAGGGTGCCCCAGGAGCAACGCTCACCGGAGGGCACCATTCGACCAGTGAGCAGGCCGGCGGCTCCCGACCCTCAAGATGAACCCATGCCAACGGATCCCCCCGCTACACCACGCCGGGCCTGGCTGGCAGGTTGTATAGTACACCGCGAGCCCCCATCAGCCGCACCAAAGGTGGAAGTGGAGGTCAACGGGCATCCGTATCAGGCTTTACTCGACTCGGGCAGCACGTTCAGCCTGGTCCAGTCAACAGTGGTGTCCCCACGGGCGGGGTCTTGAGCCCGGTTCTCCATTACCTGCGTGCATGGCGACACTCGCCAGGTCCCGTCTCGTCGGGTAACGATTGCGGCCGCCCCGGGCACTTGGCCCGTTGAAGTTGGAGTCATGAAAGACCTCCCCGTCCCGGTACTCCTTGGGAGAAACTGGCCAGGTTTTGACCGCCTGCTCGCCCTCGCCACCCAACCTGCCAGCGCTGTCGGGAACCGCCGAACCCGGGGACACAACTGACGTCCCCGATGGCACACCGCCCCGGCTGGCCTCGGACAGCCCCAGAGACGGTGAGTCCCCCTCCCCCTCCTCTAACCTCTTCTATGATGTCTTTCAGCAGGTCAAGGGAGGTGGGGCTTTCGCCAAGGATCAGCTCGGGGACGATCGGCTGAAGCACTGCTGGTCGCAAGTGCGGGTGATCGACAGGAAAGAAGAACAGCCTCCTCCACACCCGATCCCCCACTTCATCATGCAAGGTGGCCTGCTTTACTGTGTCGCTTCACTGTGTCGCTTCACGGAGGGGGGAGGAAAAACAATTCTTGGTGGTGCCGCTGTCGAAGACGGAAACGAGCTAGCCCATTCCCATCCGATGGCGGGCCACCTGGGGGCCCACAATACCATTCAACGGATCAGGGACCGTTTCCACTGGCCCGGCCTAGACACCGACGTGAAACGGTTTTGCCAAGCCTGTCCCACCTGCCAGCAAACCGCGCCGCGCACCCCTCCCCCCAGCCCATTAATTCCATTACCCATCATCGAGGTGCCCTTCGAGCGGATAGGAATGGATCTGGTTGGGCCGCTGCCGAAGTCCGCCCGGGGCCACGAACACATCTTGGTGATAGTGGATTACGCCACTCGCTACCCTGAAGCCATCCCCTTGCGAAAAGCCACTTCCAAGGCCATCGCCCAGGAGCTCTTCCTGTTGTGTAGTCAAGTCGGCATTCCATCGGAGATATTGACCGACCAAGGCACCCCGTTCATGTCCCGGACCATGGCGGACATCTGTCGCCTCCTACAAGTGAAGCAAATCCGCACCTCTGTATACCACCCTCAGACCGATGGGCTGGTGGAACGCTTCAACCAGACCCTAAAGCAGATGCTCCGTCGGTTGGCCGCGAAGGATAAGAGGGATTGGGACCGGATGTTGCCGTATGTCCTCTTCGGCATCCGGGAAGTGCCGCAAGCATCCACTGGGTTCACGCCATTTGAACTCCTGTTTGGACGTCAGCCCCGCGGTCTACTCGACGTCGCCAGAGAGGCGTGGGAACAAAAGCCGGCCGCCCATCGGTCCACCATCGAGCATGTCCGCGAGATGAGGGAGCGGATCGACAGGGTCATGCCAATGGTTCGGGAGCACCTTCGGAAAGCCCAGCAGGCCCAACAGCGCCACTACGATCGGGCAGCCCAACCACGGGAATTCCAACCAGGAGACCTCGTCTTGGTCCTAGTCCCAACCGCAGCGTGTAAGTTCCTGGCGAAGTGGCAAGGACCGTATACGGTGACCGAGAAAGTGGGGCCCATCACCTACAGAGTGCGACAGCCAGGGAGAAGGAAGGAGGAACAATTGTATCACATCAACCTGTTAAAACGATGGGTCGGGACTAGGACCCAACTGGCCGCCCTGGCCACCTCCAGTCCCCATGCCGCGGGTAGATGATCGGCTGGGGAGAGCCCGTTACATCTCGACGCTGGACCTCACAAAAGGCTACTGGCAAGTGCCACTGACAGATGAAGCCAAGCCCAAGACCGCCTTCTCCACCCCCAATGGCCACTGGCAATATCGGGTTCTCCCCTTCGGCCTGCATGGGGCCCCAGCCACCTTCCAGCGGATGATGGACATCCTACTGAGGCCCCACCAGTCCTAAGCCGCGGCCTACCTGGACAATGTCGTCGTCCACTCGGAGACCTGAGAGGACCACCTGGAGCGGCTGCGGAGGGTGCTTGTGGAGCTGTGCAGGGCGGGACTGACCGCCAATCCCCGGAAATGTCACCTGGCCCTCGACGAAGCGAAGTACCTGGGCTTCCAGGTGGGCCGAGGCCTCATTAGGCCCCAAGAGAAGAAGGTGGCAGCTATCCTCTCGGCCCCACGGCCCACCTCCAAAACCCAGGTGCGTACTATCGGTGTTTTATCCCTAACTTCTCCTCCTTCGCAGCACCCCTGACAGACCTGACCAGGAAGGGGCAGCCGGAGAAGATTGTGTGAGGACCCACCGAAGCCGAGGCATTCCAGAGAGTAGGTTTCTCTTCTCTCCCACCCCCAATCTCCCCTTTGGCTCGCAGGACCAGGACGGCGCTTGGGGGGGGGGGGTGATGCGTGTCCCGAGGCCTCATCAGCGTCGCCCTGGCAATGAAGGAGAAACACCTGCACGCCATCAGCGCGGACTGGCCGGCCACACCTGAAGCTAATCACCAGCCACCTACAAAAGCTGCCAACACGCACAGACTGACGGGAGACAACTCGTCTGATGAGATCGCTAACCTTCCTCTCATTTCTCCTTAGAAAGCAGCGTCTGACCAGTCAGCCCCGAGGCACTATCTCCACACCGGCACCCAGCACACACCCACGGAGGCAGAGGAAAACACGCGGATCCTGGAGCACGAGACTATCTCACCCGAGCACTTTGGCACGACTCTCTCTCTCAATAAACGCACCCTTCGGGCATTCATTGATTCACCCTGTCGTGTGATTCTTCCACCCGCCACAATATGTATAATTATTTTCATTAATCTAAGTTCTAGAATTGGACATTCTTGTCAAATGAGAGATTTTACAGGTGCACCTGAACTGAATCAGCACATGCACCTCATAACGAACTGTAAAATCCCCAGCTGCACTTTGACAAATGTGCTTTCATGAGAATCCAGGTGATTTTACTCAAAACTTGTTTTAATCAGTAATGGTAGACAAAGTGCACTTGGCTCTGTGGTTCATTCTAATTTCCAGACTATATGGAAGATTTCCATTTATTTTTTGTTCCAAATTTACATCAGTCAGCAGACTTCAAGAGAGGATTTCCTACACCTCACTATGTTTTATGGCCTGGGGCTCGCCTGTCTTACTTGCTATGTAGTTTCAGCTATGCCTTTCAATTGCATTATAGCAGCCTCTGGGGCAGCCTGAAGCCAAATGGTCCCATTTAGAAAATGTAAAAGTTCTCTAACTTTTGCAAGGAATTATCCATTTGTACCTTGAACAATTTCAGCAACGATTATCAATTAGAACCTTGCGTTGGCTGAGTGAAGAGAAAGGTCACGTCCAGTTAGTTTAATCAACATTTCTAAGAAAACAGTCAATTCATTAAACAAATTGTTCCTTGAAGCTTGTTTTAAAGAGAACCAATTATAGGGATATACATTCTAGATAAATAACCATGTTTCTGCTTTAGCTGAAAAAAAGGTCTTAGTTATTTAATTACCTTTTTTTTTTATTTTTCTTTGCAAAATTGTTTTGGATTAAAGGAATAGTACACCCAAAAATGAAACTTTGCTGAATATGTACTTTTTCTTGGGCCATCCAAGATGTAGATGAGTTTGTTTCTACATCAGAACAGGTTTGAGGAAATGTAGCATTCCATCGTTTGCTCAACGATGGATCCTCTGCAGTAAATGGGTGCCGTCAGAATAAGAGTCCAAACAGCCGATAAAAACATGATAGTATTCCACAAGTAATCCACACCACTCCAGTCTATCAGTTAACATCTTGTGATCTGTGCGTATTTTTCTCCTAATTCAGATGAGATGACTTTTTAACTGGAGAAAGCAATTTTATGGATAGAGGACTCATGTTTTAGGACCGGTTTGATGGATTTGTTTCTTACAAACACACAGCTTTTTACTTCACAAGACATTAATTGATGAACTGGAGTGGTGTGGATTACTTGTGGATTATCGTGGTGTTTTTATCAGCTGGTTGGACTCTCATTCTGACGGCACCCATTCACTGCAGAGGATCCATTGGTGAGTGAGTGACGGAATGCTACATTTATCCAAATCTGTTTCAATGAAGAAACAAACTCATTTACACCTTGAATGCCGTGAGGAGGAGCACATTTTCAGCCAATTTTAATTTGTGGGTGAATTATTCCTTTAAAACATCTTCTAAATAAATACAAGAATGTATTTGAATGTCAACCTACATGAATGTTTTGGTCTTATATTATAAATGATGATGCTTGTAAAGATTTCATCACTCTAATCCTAAAGTGGTAACATTGCAAAAGGTGTACCAAATGTACCTTTGTGATTTATGTACTAACATAAAAACCAAAGTGAACATCCATAAATCTACTTTCGACACCATAACTGTGGCACATCAACCTTTCCTGCTATGAATTCATTATGCTGTGAAGTGTACATATCTGTCATGGATACAATAGAGAAACGTACAGTGCAAACTCACTTTGAATGCTGTCTGATGGAATTGCAGGTGTATTCAAAGTGTTTTTAGCACATTTCGCTACAACTTTTCAAAAGTGTCTCCGATTGCCAAAGCCCACATTTTAAGTTATAATATGTCCTACTACACTCTATTTGCTTTTTAAAAAGGAAGCAACTTGTCAGTTTCTCAAAAGAGCCATATCTCAATGTCCTGGGCTTCCTACTATAATGATGTCTATTTCAGTCCAAAATGGCAGTCTTTATGTTCCTAAAGCAGCTATTTTGTGCGTATCTCCAGTTTCCTGCCTCCGCAAAGCTTTTATCTTCACCTGTGTCCTCTGTAGTGAAGCTGTTATTGAAAATACGAAAATTGCAGAATGACATATATGCACCTATAGATTCATCCAAGACATATCTGTTGGGACTGATAAATTCTGTGAATGAGAACTTGTCATATTTAATGCACTTTTTTGCATAAAATTGAGTTGATACATTTACTTTTCTTTGTGAATTTAATATGTAACTTCTGTGTCACCAAAGAGAACAAAAAATAAATAAATAAATATATTTTTTAAATATAGGTTTCCTGAACACAACCCCCAAACTCACACCATTGGTCCAGCCAATGTTGCTGTGTCCAGCTATCCAGGAATCTCACACAAATACCAAGCAGTTGTGTTTAAACAGTTTGGGGAAGCTTACAAATGATTTGCTTACTATTTCTAAATATTTTGGAGTTTTTTTTTTTCTTTTTTAACATCAAAAATGTACATCATTTATGTTTTGATAAATTGCAAAAGTAGTATTAATATCATTAATAGAGTGGTATTACTAAGCATTGCAATTTTTATTTTGCTATAGATCTAGAACATATTTGGTCTTTCAACTATTTATATTTTACATTTTAAAACTTTAATCCATTGAACTTTATAATAAGGTAATTTGTTAGCATTAGCATTAGTTAACATGAACTAACAATACATATTTATTATTTAAATCTTAGTTAATAAGCCTATTAACTAATGTTAACAGTTGCGATGTTTAATTTTCAAAATGCATTCAATGTTGAATTTAAGATTAATGAATGCTGTAGTTTTTCTTTCTTTCTTTTTTTTTCTCTTGTTAGTTCAGACTAATTAATGTAAATGAAATATTATTTCAAAGTGTTACTTGATTTTCATTTGATTTCCATAATGACATTCAAAACTTGTGTTTTATGTTTAGTCATAATATAAAAAGGACTACTTTGAGTACAAACAGCTGATTATTCGCCATATCTGATAAATCTGATGATGGTTTCAATAACATGTTAATCATGCTATCATCATGTTAAGCATGATTAGGGCTGCATGAAATCTGTGCAGCTAATTATGAGAAATCCCAAAAAATCTGCATAATGCATTTAAACATGATAAACCAAGCCACAAGTTAAAAGTTCCTGAAAGCACTGTGAAATTTAAATATTTTATTAAAAATAATGTTCTAACTCTATGGTTTATATGCAGGCTTCATTTTGTCATACATTTTACTTGTATGACTTCATCTCAATATGTAACCAAAGTTACTGCTGACATACCTCTAATAAACCCCCCATGAATCTTTCCCCAGTTTAGCATTTTAAAGCAGCTTACACGTGTTTAGTAGCGGGTCACGGCCTGTATTAGTTTTATTCAAAATAAATCACTTTAAACCTGTTAAGTCATCAAGCGCCGTTGGGTCTATCTAAACACCCTGCAGGAGGCAACGCTGGACATCGTTTGGGCCAGTGAAGCATAAGGTGCCCTTGCTGGGCAGTAGTATAAAATTACATTCCCCTTCTACTGCTTTTGGCGGGATGCCGAGGCAAGGCTATTGTCCCCTCTGTACAGAGCTTGCGACATGAAATAACACATAAATGAATTATTTGGTCAGAGGAGGGAAGCAGTAAAATTAATCAAATGTGCCATGGCTCTATTGTAGCTGTTCAGTCTTCTTGATGGCAGTCTGCATTTGGAATAAAAGGAGAAGATAATGGCTTTTGGAGACCTATTCTCTTGTTTTGCATTCTTACTTTCACCTAAACAAACTCCATGGCCTTGATGACTTTCAGTGGTTCACTGACGTTGGATGGAGACACAAACAAAATGAAGTTGTGATTCCTGTCCCTTCAAATTCAGTGTGAAAAGACAATATGTGTGTATTTACATGTTTGTTTTCTGAAGAGTATCCAGTTCATGAATATTTTATGCTATGTTCAGAAAAAAATACTCAAGTCATTATCAGTTTCTTATAAATTTGGAGGAATTAGTGCAGATGCTGAAGCAAAAAGTATTGAATTATTACGATTTATCAGATATTTATTTATTTATTTACTGCAGGAAAATGTCATCAACAACTGATTGGAACACTTTTTATTTATTTGTTTGTTTGTTTGTGTATTTGTTTGTTTGTTTATAGATCAAACATTCATTATAACATCTTTCAAGCAATCAAATGCAATTCAATGTTCAAAAATAAACAAGCAATACGGAATAAATGGATAGAATAAAAATCAACAATAAAATGTTGATAAAATAAAATAGAAATACAGGACAATGATGTTAATGAATACAGATAAAACCAGGAAGCCCCCTCAGAACATTTGGTTTTAGACCAAACGCATTTTAAAAGGTAGCAAGCTTTCCTATGACTCGATGTTCTGCTGGGCCTTCTGCCAAAATGTACTACTTCCAGTAGGTGTGATTTGCCTTAGGTAATGTAAATTAATGCTGCAAGAGGTTAAATGCATCATTTCTAGGTTCGCTTGGTAAGGGAAATCATCTTGTTTACATTAAAGGCTGTATAATTATTCTGTAAGAAGGGGTTTTGAGTAGGTGATTTCAATAAGAAAATGAAATTATATTTGAATGGCATTTAAATGAATGAATGAATTAATTAATTAATTTGGCTGAAGTGCTAATTAATGTTGATCAAATCACTTAACATTTCAGCTTGTTTGATATTTATATAATTGATAATTGTGCACACATATGCTATTTACCTGACATTATAAAATAGTCTTTATTATTAATTATTATATTCATTTATATGAAATGTAGTTTATTTTTTCTATATATTTGCAAGACATTCATTTCATCATTCAGAATTTCATGAATTCCTCAATTAACTTGTTTTTGATCATCACAAATCCTTATTTTTATAAATTATTCCTTAATTTTTGAATAAAAATCTTTTTTTTTGTGTGTGTGTCACTACCCTTCTAATGTACAACATGGGTCTAAAATGACCCGTATTCATTTCCTATGTTATTTCAGTTATAGATGAGTGTTTCTTTGCTGAATCTCTGAAATAAATGTTTTTTTCTATCATTATTTTTCAAGATAGTCTTTAAATATGTTGTTTTTAACTTCCACAAATCATTTTGTTTATTTTCCTTCCTTACTTTATAAACAAACACAATTTGTGTATTTCCACATCAGTTTTACACACATGGGTCTAATATGACCCATATTCATTTCCTATGTTATTTCAATCATGCCTGAGTGATTATTTGCTGAATCTTTGAAAGAAATGCATTTTCTCATTTATTATTCCAGGTATTCATTAAATATCTTTATTTGTCATTTCTTTGCTTTATAAAAAACACTGTTTTTGTATTTCTTCATACATTTTACTCACATGGGTCACAAATGACCCGTATAGAAACCTTTGATATTTGCTCATTTTTTTTAGCAAGTAGGAACATATTTAATGCAGAAAACTATTCACCTGCCCCACATTTCACAACTCAACTTGGCTGCTTTTGTATGGTTGATGTATTTAGTCTTATTGTATAATTTATTACCACAGAAAATGTTTGATATATTGTGAAAGATAACTGGATATAATATTTGAATGTTAGGCTAAGATTACCTTGACCTTGAAATCTATTACTAGTGAGACAGAGATACTTGTCCAATACTATTAGCTAGCTTGTTGTTGATATATTCTATTTTAGCTAGCTAATGTTGTCTAGGTCAACAAAATCAAAGTCAAAATAATATGTAATTATATAGTATTATATAGTATATATAATTACTGTCAGGCAGAAACCTCGTATCTCCACATTTCATCATTTGTATTATCTGATTGCATAGATGGGTCATTTTTGACCCATGTGTGTAAACTTGATGTAGTAACAAAAAATCTAGGAAGAAAATAAAATATAAATTTTTAGTCATTGTAAAAAGATATTTTGAATATTCATGTATCATGGAATATATAGATCAGGGAATATTAAATGCTGAAATAAACTGATTTCAAAAGAAAAAAAAAAAATGCCCAGTGAAGTATGAGATAACATAGGAAATGAATATGGGTCATTTTAGACCCATGTTGAGCATTAGGGGTTTTCATAGCTTGTGCATCAAAGGGTTAAGTGGATCATCATATTAAGAAAACCCTAATTCTCACCCTGTGATAATTTACAAAACCATTTATATTTATTATATAAATATACAAAGTATGTTCAAAGTGAAATTGCTAGAACAAGAGGTTGTGGCTTGGCATTTGATGCCATCTCACATGGATAAACATAAAATAGGATCTTGTACAGTTCATAAATGCAAATAGTGCATGCATAAGGAAAGGAAAAGTGTATTGCGTTCTTACATTTTGAAAACTGATGTGTTGATGTTGCACTAGAATGGATGAGAAGTGCAAGTGAGTCTAAATTTGCATAAATCTTCCAACATATTGCTCTTAGGTGAATGAATTCAGGTATTGTTTACCTCAGCGGTGATGTTAGGGCAATGCTAGGTTGTCAGTTTGTTAAGTAGGGCCACAACTTGGCAGAAACAACAATATTATTTTCACTTTCAACGTCTGGAGGTCCACTGACTGTGAAATACAAGCTAGAAAATATGGATGCAAAGGGTTGGCATCACTTTCTGTCTGGATCTGGTAACTAAAGTCCTCGGTGGGGGGAAGGTCACATCCAGTGATCTCTGCACCTGAACAGATGAGATGCTGTGTTGTGAAGTGGTTAATATGAACAAATGCTTAGAGATGATTTGAAAATGGCCTGTAATAGCTGAGCAGAACTGCATCATCGATGCCTGTGGCAAACTTTTCAATTGCCGCAGGAAGTACATACTTTATTGTTGTTGTTTAGAAGACATGAAATGATGGGGAGATGAGGGAAAATGATTGGGAAATGATGCAAGCCTGATTTAAACTTGCTTTGCCTGCATGAGTCTCAGTGTATCGGAACATATGTACTAACCACTAGGCATTGACCATCCTGAATACATTTTATGTAATACATTTATTTCTGATTATATTTGAAAACAATCATATGTTATATGGCTGCACCAGCAATTTGTGTGGTCTTACTTTAATAGAGATGTAAAGTTTACACCAAGGGCTTAGCATCCAGTTGGTTTGTAATTAAGCCTGTGCTTAATACAGTTTCACCATTTGTTCTTATAATGCAAGACTTATCTAGTGGAAAAGTGGAAAAGCATTTCAGATGGAGACATAAACAGGCAGGTCGAAGGCATGGCAAGGGGTGCAGCATCTTGTTCCTTCTCGGGGAACCATGGTTACATGTGTAACCCGAGACATTCCCCTTCTAGGGAACTCCGCACTGCGCCCCCTAGGGGGCACATTGGGGAATGAAATCCAACCAAGCCATGCCATTGACACCACGGGCCGCTCATGCAACTTGGCAGAAATGGGGGAACCCAAATAGATCAAGGGGAACATCCAACCCAAGTCAGGAAAACAGCTATCCTCAGATAGCTATGCTATGTGCTATGTGAGCATGTGGCGAGTGGGGCGGGGCCGAGATCCGTGGGAACGGAGGGAGGCCGGTGCAGTTAATGATAATGAGCGACACCTGCGCAACTCACCAGTCTCGAGTCCCACGGAGGAGCTCTGGAAGGATAAAAGGAGGAGTGACGACAGTGCACGGCGAGAGAGGACCAGGCCTGGACTTTGATTTATGTTTTGTGTGCGGCAGTCGTCCGTGAGGGGCTGCCGCTTTACTTTTATGTTTTGTTATTTTATTATTAAAGCCTTTTTCGAATGTTCGCCGGTTCCCGCCTCCTTCTTCCCAATCTATGAACTGTGTTACAGAGCAATATTAGCCTGGATACACAAGACCTCTGAAGAGGCTAACTAGAAAGACTCTAAAGGAGCTCAAAAAAATTGCTGCTTAAATCCTGGAGGAGAAATATCTGCTGAGCTATACCCTCAGATAGCTGTATCCTGAGGGTCTTATGAAGGCTTGTAGACCAGAATAACAATACACAGCTAGCCTAGATAGCCCGGAAAGACCTTCCTGCGGAGCTGCCCAGACCACGGAGAGTGGGCTATCTGCTTAGAACCCTAGCAGGGGAGACAGCACTGTCTAGGAAAGGGCTCAGGAGACCGCTATTTAAAAACCCTAAGAAGGGGAGCAATCACAGAGCTAGCACATAAAATCTTCAGATAGCTATGTACTCAGGAAGGGGCTACCAGAAGCGGGACCGACTACCCAGACCACAGAGTGTGGCCTATCTGCTTAAACCCAAGAGGGGAAACAACACTGTCTAGGTAAGGGCTCAAGAGACCGCTACTTAAACTCTAAGTAGGGTAAACTCTATCTCAGATAGCTATCTTTTCTCTAGGAAAGGGGACCACTGCAATTGCCACCAGCAGTGGCTGTCTAATTAAACCCAAAAGGGGAGACAGCACTGCTACCAAACAGAGAAAGATGATCAGGAAGTGCCAGCCACGGGACGTGGAAGATGACTGTGCCTCTTATCTAGCACTCCTTTTTCCCTTTGTTAGCGGTAGGCTTCCCTTGCTGACTCCTAGAGGGAGGAGAGGCACGGTTAGCGAGCCTCAGCTCTAGACCGATCATCCCCCTTAGAAGAGGATTTGGAGCACCGAGGAATGAATTTCCTGAAAGCAGCCAGTTGTGCTTTCGCCTCCCAGAACTTCTCCACAACCGCCTCGACGGAAGTGCCAAAAAGCCTGGTCGGCAAAAGTGGAGCATCGAGGAGAAAGTCTTTTTCTTTCTTCCTGATGGCCACAAGATTGATCCACAGATGTCTCTCCGTAGCCACCATCGTCGCCATGGAACGCCCAATGGCAGCAGCAATTTGCTTGGTGGCGCAGAGAGCCAAATCTGTGGTGCGGCGCAGCTCTTCGACCGCCTCAGGTGACAAACCTCTGCCCTTATTCAAATCCTTCAGCAAGTCAGCCTGATAGGCTTTATGGTGTGCAAAGCACCACCAGCCTGACCCGCTGCCACATACACCCTGCCATTCAAGCTCGAGGTGGTCTGAAGCACAACTGACTTAGCCTGCGAGAGATAGCGTGCAAACATCTCTTCAAAAGGGGGCACCCTCGTGTATCTGCGCTCGGCCACACCCTCAACATTAGCATAGTCAGTGTGTTGAAAGGGATGCAGCCGAAAGGAATATGATTTTCCCCAGGATTTAGATATCTCCGAGTGGAGATCTGGGAGAAACGGAAGACTCCCGGGGACGGGACGATCAAGACCGGCCAAAAAGTGCTCATCTAGTCGGCCATGAGCCGGCTTTGGCTTCTCATGTGTCCAAGCCAGATCAAGCCGCTTAATGGCATGATCCATCACATCCAACATATCCCCGTATGCGCGGCTGGGAGTGGTCGATGACAACTCAGTGCTCGCACTTTCATCATCATCAGCAATCATATCAACCTCTTCATCTTCGTCATTATGACCCCTAGGGGGCGCAGCATGGAGTTCCCTAGAAGGGGAACTAATGTCTTTTCACTTCAGCTGTTGCTCCCTTGTCGACTGTTTCTGTAAATATTTAGTTAACATGAAGGGTTGCAAATTTATTGATGCAATGCATACATATTTTTGCTATGCATAAGGTGTCAATTAGTGCCGATTTAAGTAATTTAACATAATAAAACTTATTTTCAAAAAGTTTATGGTCTCTCTTCTGGTTAAACTTAAAGTTGAGATTGACAAGCATCTCCACAGTCTTTAGAGAGATCAGTTCCAGTATGTTAGAGCTGCACCAGGTGTTCCCCGTCGTGTCTGTAAGCAGGCTCATCACTCTTAATTAATGAGGCCGATGAGTATTTGGCCCTTTCAGGAGAAGACTTGAGAAGCTGCATTGTCTGGTGCTGTGAGAGCAGAACAGAGGAGAGCTTCAGCGGCGTCAGAGGTGTGCGTTCACAGCCTCACACGCAGGAAGTCAGAGATCCACTGACAGATGGAGTCTGACACAGCCAGATGGGACAGCTCAGTTTATAGAAAGCTGTGAGATGTGACAGCGAAGTCAATGAGCAAATTCTGATTCGGGATCTTCCGCATGCAATCCAAATGCTGCAGAATAAAGTGCTGGTCCAAGCTCTTGCCGTTATCTGCTGACTTGTTTGCTCCGCAAGCAAATTTACAGAAGGTCTAGCCAGGGGTCAGGGAAAGTTTTGACACTGGCCAAGACCGTTTCTCAAGGTCTTCATGATTGTTGCCATCAGGGCAGCTGGTCTATAATAGTATTTGGGTGTGTTGTACTTGGATTTTAGGGGATAATGAAGATGATGGTGTTTGTGAAACGAATAGAGAATCAGCATATGCTGTCAGATTGGCTGAAGTTGACTGTCATTTCTGCATTTAGCAGATGATCTCATCTAAAGTGGTTCATACTGTATGTACATACGTTCATGCATTCTCTGCCAGTGCCCCCCTGTCAACAAGCTTGGCCCCCCTAAATTTGGAATCATCACACCAAACAATTTGGGTGAAATGTGCAGTTTGTCCTGTAAACTATATAAAAAGAAAAAGAGCTGCTAAATTCAAATCTGCGTTCGCTGGCTGGCACAGGGCCAGAGACACACACGTTATTAAACCACTGCTCGTTATAATCAATCACATACGATTCTGTTGAGCTTATGAACGCAAGGACCAATCAGAAGCGTTCAGATGAGTCATCGCCAAAGCGCCGCTGTTTCGTCACCGCGCGCTCGCTGACTGAATTATCTCCTTAGAAACAACAAGGTGATGTACGAATGTAAGTAAGATATTACTTTCACAGTGTAAACAGCTTTAGAGATTATTATGGGAGTTTTTGAGAGTGCTTGAACTCGCTGGACTGAAGTGGAAATGTTCTTTGATGATGTAAACGTTCTTTGCTCTTTTTGTACAATGAAAGTGTTATGGGCTAATTAACTTACAATGTTTTTATTAAATTCACATACAATACAAAGTCAGTTGTATTATATGTTTATGGTATGACACTCATTTTATGGTATGACATCTGGTACTTAAGTAAAAATAGGATTTTTATGCAAAGTTAATATTACAGTATTAGGCTACTTTGCCTATCGCCCATTATAGATCAACTAACATAATCTATAAAGGTGCAAAATGCATTTACTTACACATATTTGAGAATCAATATATTTCATGATATATTTTGGGAATATTTAGAATTAAAAAAAATAATAATACATAAGCCTATATCAGTTACACAGTGGTATTGTGGCTGCTGTGTGTCATATGACAAGCATGAGAGCCCCCACACCCCCACTCGTGCCCCCTCAAAAATGATGTGTGTTTATGTGTGTGTATGTGCGTGTATGTGAGAGAGAGAGAGTCTGTAAGAGTGATTAAGTGTGAGTTTTGTGCTTCTGCCTCTGCCATTCCTGCACAAGGTTGTAGCATTCAATTCATAAATGTGATCTAACAAAGATAAAGGGCAAATTTCAACCATATATGCTGTTTATATCCCTTGTAATTGGGATGAAGTAAACATCTGTTGAGTATTTTAACATCATTTTTTTTTTAATTGTGTTGAATTAAAAACCCAAAAATGCAGCGGGTCCACCAGACCCACGAACACTGGCTGAGTAACAAAAATATGAACACTACACAAGGGTTAATAATAATTTATATATAACAAATAAGATCTTTATGCTCACCGTTATACATTTGATAAAAAAAAAAGGATATTGTGAAATACTAAAACTGGAAGTCAATCAATCAATCAAACAAACAATCAATCATATAAAAATACATAAATATTGTTCATACATACATAAATAAATAAATGGTGGGGCAGTTAATTTTTGACAAAGTGTAAACTATTAGAAATGGAAGAAATAGAGGAGGAGGAATCGGCTTCTATATTAATGACTTTGGTTCCAGTATGCCGCACTGTTATTGAAACCTGTTCCCCTATAATCATATCCTATAAAATAAACGCTTCTGTTCCCCTCCAGAGTTTACATCTTTTATCTTGGTCAGCCTGTACAGCAGCAGCCTGTGCCAGAGGCCGGCTGAACAGATAGCAGGTGAGGAAATGGAGGAGCCGCTCTTCACTTATAATTTTGGGAGACTTAACAAAACTGTTGATTATTGCTACACCAAGATAAAAGATGCCATTTGCGTCTCTCATGCTGCTTTGGGACATTTGATCACGACGGGACTGTGTCATTATGGGATACAGACAAAAATACTCCAAACTGTTTCTAAGCCTAAATTATGGAGAAGAGAAAGAATTGCAGAGCTGCTCAGACTGACTTTATTGTCAGGGCAATGAACGGTGAACGACCTGAATTAATGCATAAACCAACCAGCGGTACTCAACTTCACAAGCCAAGAGGGCCACATTCAAACCGCTCTGAAACTCTCTGAATTTCAACATGGGTTTCAAGAATTTCACCTAAGGAGTGGGTAAAAATGAACGATATTGTGAAACTTGGGGCTGCAGAAGAAAGCGAGCAATTTTCATTAAGTTTCTGTACAAATAAATGTCAGTTTCATTTCAAATGATGTCACATTATTCAGCATCATCAGCATAATCTGAAGGAAATTAAGTTGATGTGCCGCATCAGTCAGAAAGGTTGCATTGTGCATGAATGTGCCAGTAAATTATATTGTAAAATATGCAGCCATCACAAAAAGAATGCAGTACTGGTCCATCAGTGTATTCACATTTTACATTGAAAGTGATTTATCTTTTAATAAACTTATGTGCCAGTAAGATACAGTATGTATAAAATTATATATATATATATATATATATATTATTCAGAAAGATTTGTTCAAAATTGACAGTAAAAACATTGATATTACAAAAGTTTTCTATTTCAATTAAATGCTCCTCTTCTGAACTTTCTATTCATCAAAAACCCTGAATTGAAATGTATCAGTTTCCACAAAAAATATGAAGCAGCACAACTGTTTTCAACATTGATAATAATAATAATAATAATGTATTATTATTATTAAATAAATAAATAAACATTTTAAAATATATAAATACAATAAAAAGTGTAATTAATTAAAAATATATTTGTTTATTTATTTGTTTAATGTGTTTATGTATTTAGAAATAACAAAATAAAGAAAGGTTGCCTTTTTTGAATATACAACACAATTGTGACAAAGCACAGGTGGAAGGTTTTTTTTGTTTTATCATTTAAAAAGCGATTACTCAAGGGTATGGTGGTGTCTGGTACAAACATGACAAAGTATTTAATGTTAGCAAAAATGGGACAAAAGTCTCCCTTAAAGGGGTCATATAATGCCCATTTTCCACAAGTTGATATTATTCTTTAGGGTCTAAATGAAAACATAGTTTGGTTAAAAATTGACATTGGTAGTGTAAAAAACACCTTTTTTACCCTGTCAAAAGCAGCTCTTGTCAGAGCAAGCGGTATTGTGTCATTCTCCTTTAAATGATAATGAGCTCTGATGACTCCGCCCCTGTCTTCCCAGCCGCTCTCTGAAGGACTGTTTACTTTAGCGCATTCATCATGAAACTTGCTAATTAGCACATTATTAGGAAAGGCCATTTGCAAAGATTAATTTAAAAAACCTTGTACTCACTTTTTCTGGAGGTGAAGATGGATCACGAATAATTCGCGCGACGCATTTAGGTAGATGGAGGGCACATTCCCTTCAGAACAAAACCTAATCCTCTTCAGCGGATCAGATGACTGGAGTAAATGACTACTGCTATGTTCATTATTACATCCAACAACAAAACACCTCAATCGCTTAGGAGTCATTATTGTCTACATCTGCTCCGGCGGTGAAACAACTGATGACAGCTCACTCAGGGCGGGTCTGAGGTAAGACACCAGTGCAGTCTGTGCTGAAACTCTGCTGTCAATCAACAATCATGGGAGGGGCCTCCGTCCGAACAGACGGCTCTATTTGAGAAAGGGGTAAAGATTTAAGGAGATTACCAAAAAAAAAAAAACACTGGGATTTTTATCATTATAGGGTGGTTGTGTACACACACTGCCAACACACATTTCAGTTCAAACAACTTGTAAAAGTGCATGTAGCATTATATGACCCCTTTAAGGACATTGCCTGGATGGTTAAAGGGGTCCTATTATGCTATTTTACAAAGTCTTGATTTTGTTTTGGGGGTGTACTAGAACATGCTCTCATTCTTGGTGGTTCGAAAATCGCATTATTTTTCATATCATTTACATTATTACAATACCTTTCTCCTCAGCCTGGCACAAAGGCTCGATTAGTTCCGGGTATCATGAAGGCACGCCTTCCAAAAAATAAAATGTGTTGTGATTGGTTAGCTGTCCCGGTGCTTTGTGATTGGAGAAAGAGCTTAGATTGTGTTTCAGTACTGCCCCGCCCCGTGCCAAAGCAGAAAGTTTGTCAATATTGCCATATCAATTCAGACCCAGAGAATATTGAACAAGAGGATTACGCAAAACCTTTGCATGCACAGATATTGCAAGACATATTAAAGTGGTAATGTTATTGTTGTTTTTTTATTTGTTTTTTTGGGGCTAAATCACGTTTTAGATAGGATGTCAACAACAGCTTAAAAATAACTGCATTTACTATGTTCAGATAAGTGCAACGGTAATATGTATTATGTGTATTGTTCTTTAATTCTTATATTATAGCATGAATTGCAGTAAAACTGTTATACAGTTGAATTTATTTATACCATAGTCCCACAGATTTACACTATTTGTGGCGGCATATATATGCAAATTAATTATCTGCCAGCAGGAGGCGCTGTTGGAGTGGAAGAGATCGAGGTTTCCCGGTAACGCTGTACACAAAGCAGAGCTCCGCTCACAAACGCTGCTTTATCAGACATTGCTGTTAGTCCTCTGTCGTGAGTCATGTGTTCCCGCCTCTTGTGTCCTTATTTGGTTTGCTTTCTGTCCTTGTTAAGTGTGATTGTTCATGATTTCCTTCAGCTGTGTGTCTAACTATCATGTGTATTTAGTTCATGCCTGTTCAGTCAGTTTTCGTCTGGTCTACTCGTTACTGTTACTCCCCAGTGTTCCTGTGTGTCCCAGCCTTGCCTTGTCTTGCCCTGTCTGTGTTGGATTTTCATTAAATACTATTATTTTGAGTTATCCTCGTCTGCTCGTTCCTCCCTGCTGTGTGCACCATGACAATTACATGCAAGATGATGTGAAAATGACATCCACAATTTTCTGAAGACAGTCGGTTTCCTTCAGAAATACAGTGATATAAAAACCGAGTTTTGATTTTGAAACGTGCAGTGCCGCCAACCATTCAAATTTCCGTAGGCGGGATTTATTTTAATGATATTCTACACTTTGTGATATCACAAATACAGGAAAACAACTTTGTAGTCCAAATGAGCTGTCCGTTGTAGTTCTTGAAAAGGGATTTTTTTTTTTTTTTTAAACAAAATATCTCCCTTTGGAGTGGATTTTGAGATTTGTAACTTTGTAGATCTCTTTATGCCCACAAACAACACTGACTGAAATTCAAAAAGTGAAAAAGCATAATAGGACCCCTTTAACACAAAACTTTAGTGACAGTGTGCCAGTATTGATTGTGACTTGCAGCTTTTTGACCTGCAAAAACACCTTTGTAAGTAATCAAATGCAATAATTAATTACACAAACACTATTATGCAAATATATTAAGCATTTATTTTGAAGGATTTATGTACTACCTGAGTTGCCCTTTCCAGCACTGATTGAAGGAAACATTATCGATCAAGTACACTTGCAAGTGCGCATTATTGATCAAGTGCAGTGTAAGCTTTTCCTCCACATAAAACAGCATATGGTATCATCCATCACAGTGATAATCTAATACACATCCCATCTTGTTTTTGTGGCCAATCGCAGGTACATGACTGTACTATAGTGTAGGGTTAGAGGTATAAATATATTGTGCAGCATAAAAATGAGTCATTCGTTGGAGAATCTGCTGTACTGTTTAAACTGCACCAGATGTGTTTCTGTGACTGGGAAGTCTTTTGTTTTTAACTTGTTTTTTTTTTGTTTGTTTTTGTTTTTTTAACCAACATCAGATCTGATCTTTTAGTTTCAAGCTCTTAAAGAGAAAGTACATCTGCCCAGTATTGCAGTTGGTTATATATAAAAAATAAAATAAATAAATAAAAATTAAATCCACAAAAAAAAAAAAGGAATGTAATATTATATATATTTATATAAAGATTTTATAAAGAATCCCCAAAATTTCAGTTTCCACAAAAAACAAAAACAGTTTTTTTACTGTTTTCAACATTGATAATAATAAAAAAAAATATTTCTTGAGCAGCAAATCAGCATATTAGAATGATTTCTGAAGGATCACGTGACACTGAAGACTGGAGTAATGATGCTGAAAATTCAGCTTTGATCACAGGAATAAATTACATTTGAACATATACAGCACACATTTATTTGAAATTGTAATAATAATACGTTCTTATTTATTATTTTTTTTACAGAAACTTTAAACTAGATGCTGCATTTCTTTAGTTTATCCTCAGTTGTTTGTTCAGCCTGTGTTTAGTGACCCGCTGTGTTTCTTCAGAGGCCAGACAGGCCAAATGTAGTTATATAACAAGCATATCAGCAGTCACTGACTAAATCTTGTTTCTTTAATTTTCAAATTTATCCTCTTGATTTTGACACTAAATGAGCTCAGACAGAATGACTCCGTAAGCACAAGTTTTGCATTATATTTCCATGTTGTCGACACATTATCCGAGAGCCATTTCCTTTAGTTTTGCATTATTCAGATTCAGATTTGGTAGGAGTGTGTTAGTTTCAATAACCGCAACATGTTTGATCAATGGAATAGTGATTCATTTTTGATGAGTATGATGAAACAAAGGGATCTTTCATTTCCCTTCATTTTCAGAGAGCAGATCTGTATTAGCATGAGTGAACCATTGGATTTCAATTGTCAGACATGGATCACTTGAAAGAACATGTTCTGTTAATTTGAATAACTTTAAAAATAATAATGTATATGCTGTATTACTGTGTGTTGTGGCTTTCAGTGTGATTATAAGGACTTACAATTTTTTTCATGATAATAAAAAAAAATAATTGTGCCTGGTTTGTTAAACTGAGATCCCAAAGGAAGTTGTTACTGCTCTCTGCTTGTGGAGATTTAATGGGATTTTCAAACTTTGTTTCAGATGTTTTCCCTTAAATTCCTTTTTGATGTAAAATAGACTCAAACGGGACAATTGTTGACATGCGATATGAATAAAATGCAGTGTTATTCAATTAAATAAATAAATAAACCTGATTAATGTTAAAATGGAAAAATATACATGTTTTGTTTTATATTATTTTTAACATACAATATGAATTCAATGCAACTTAATATGGATTTCACCAATGATTTTGGAGGAATTTGATGAGATTGAGATCCGATTGCAGATGAATGCAGTAAATTATTAGAGCACTAATATTTCCACCAGCTAAAACAATGGTTTTAAGTCAGGTATTTCTGTCTTTTGCTGTAGTGTGTCAGTAGGAAATATCAGTTTACATTTCCAAACATTAATTTTGTCATTAATTGTAATAATCCAGTGATATTTTTGTCTGATCTGATCATCATCCAGTCTGTCTGGAATGACATGAAGAAACAGAACAAACTGAGACAGACTAAATCCAGAAGAACTGTGGCAACGTCTCGAAGATGCTTCAAGAAACCTCTCTGAAAAATAAAAATAAAAATAAAACTAGTGTTCTAATAATTTTGTCCACTACTGTACATATTGCTATCATTTAAAAGTAATAATAATAATAATAAAACTGGGGGAAATACATACTATATGAATACAATGAAATTTAATGTGGATTTCACCATTGATTTTGATATTGATATTATTAAAACATTGAGTTTCAAATGGAAAAACAGTATACACGTATTTTGTTTATTATTTTATTCATTTTTGGCATACATTATGAATACAATGCAATTCAATGCCGTGTTCACCTTTAACTTTGGAGGAATTTGATAAGGAATCTTTGCGTTTACATTCGCATGCGATATTACTAGCATCTTATTCTCAGGAGGCGGATCTGAGGAGCTGGAGACTTAAGAAATATTTGCTCTTCATTTAATCTCTTTGTGAAAACTGAGAGATGCACAAGATCCTATTTAGGATTTTTCTTTCCTCCGGGACTAAGACAAAAATACATAATTAGTACTAGAGCATTGCTGCGCGATCAGAAACGCAATCTTACAATTGACAATCCTCTAATCCTAATATGATGGAGGGTTTGATTCCCTTAAACCTTCCTGATTAGCTCTTAACCTCGAGTGTCTCGATCCTTTAAGAGTCCTTAAAACCTCTTATTGTTTGCTGTCCACTCAGTACTGGCAGACTGAAGCGTGCATCCTTCATCCCAGAGACAACAGCCGTGTCCTTCAAAGCGCTATTTCCCAAGCGCCGTGTAGCGGCATTATGCCCATCAGAGGCGACTGGGAGGCCGAGTGACTCTTTTGGCTGAGACGGCATCTTCAGTGACAGCCCACCAAAGACTCTTTGGCATGGCTCCTCATCCGGTTAAGGAACGGGATTGGGATGCAGTTGGCAAGCCCTGGGTAAAACTGTTATCGCCCCCAAACAGATAAGAAGCAAATCTAATCAGAGGAGAAAAAAGGCATATACTGCAATTTTTCCACTTCTTGCTCTTTATTTTGCGCTCTCTCTTTCTTTCTCTGCCTCTCGCTCTTGATCCGCTCTTTCAGATCCATCAAGGGCACGTCGAAATGGCATCGTTGTTTTGAAAGTAGGAACAGATGTGTGCAAAAATGAACAGTAAAAACAGCAATATTGTAAAATATCATCACTAAAATAAGAGTTCTCTATTTTAATGTAATTTATTCCTGTGATCAAAGCTGAATTTTCAGCATCATTAGAGCCACGTGATCCTTCAGAAATCGTTGTTTTAGAAATAGGAATGAATGAGAACTGATGATTGTTTTGCGAGGCAAAAATCAATAGGCATTTTTGAGCAAACAGCCAGTAACAAACAAACAACAAACAAAAACTCTTCAGGTTTCAGACCTGTCATTGCATGTGCACTTTTTTCTATAATTCCACCAATCCTTCGACCTCTTCTTTCAAACCTACAGCGATTAGAAACTAGCTTGTATTTTCTCAGAGGAACATCAGCTGTTGTGACCAACAGACTGTCAGACACGTGTCCTTCCTTCCACCTGGAGGAACCTGGTTCCTCATCACCATGGAAACCGCTTGAGCAATTAAGTGGAGGACACTTTTGATTGGCTTCAGGTGATATTTGCATATTAGCCCTCTGTGCTGTATGAATCTTATTTAAAGAAAAATATGCATGGAAATATGTGGAATTCCCATGAAATTCACAAGGCACAAATATTTTATCAATCAAAACATTGCTTTCAATTAATTTTCTGAATACTAGAATTCACTGTTTTATTATTATTGCCTGAACTAATTTAATAACTAAAATTATTATTAGAATTATTAGAATAATAGTAAAGTCCTCAAAATCATGAAATACCAAACACATTGAGAATGACCAGAAAAACGATATACGTATTTGTCTAAAAACGTAATTCCAATCATATGTCTTTAAATCTAAATGTGTGCAGGATTAAGTCTAGCTTGTAGAAATTAAAGCATAAATGTCAACATTATAAAATTAAATAAAATCTACTCAACTTTTCTGATACTGGTGTTTTTTTTCTCTCTCTCTTCTCATTGTGTGTCCAAACGTTTGACTGGTGGTATACATTTGATATTCAATTATAAGACATTCAAAATCCTGTTCTTTCATGACCCATTCTTCAAGACACCATGCTGGAAACATCTGAAAATGCGAGCAGGCATATGATTGGTGTCGCGGCAGCACTGGAAGGGGTTGTGTAGGATATTTAGGCATGTGGAGATCCTTGGGGGACACCATATGCTTGGCAGACCTGTTGCTATTTTCCGAACGCCGTCTTTGTTCCCTAAGCACAGATTATCGAAGCGGGAAATCATCCATGAGTATTGTTTAAAGGAGTATTTATTTATTTATCTGTTTGTTTGTTCGTTTATTCACTCATACATTCATTCATTTACTTTTATTACAATCACAATATTATTACAATGTACTGTATTAGGGCTGTGTATGTGCAATTTTTCAAAGTTTACATTGTATTAAAATATAGAAGTTACTGGATGAGCTGGATGAGCAGCATTCAAAGCTCTGAAATGTCAATAAATGCTCACCTGTAACCACACATTTTATATTAATGTAGCAAGATGCTACAGCCACTTTGCAACCAGAAATAGATGGTGTAAAAATTATTTAAAATGTTGGTGCAGTTTTAGTGCAGTACAGTAGAACAAACATCCCTTATTATAACATGAACAGTGGGCTTACTGTACCTGTGTATGTATTGCTTATTGATTGTTATGGAACCCAGAGGCATTTACACCATTGTAAAATATTAAAATGATTGTTCGTTCGTTCGTTTGTTCGTTTGTTCGTTTGTTCGTTCATTCGTTCATTCATTTATTTATGGGTCAAAAATATTGTTGGATGAGGGTTAATGAAAGAAATGGAAAATGACAGTAATGCATTAATGTGCTTGGTGGGTCTTTATTTTTTATTAATTAATTTATTTATTTTTTTACACCTAGATCATTGATTATCAGTTTTTGCTTTTAAAAGTGTTCATTTAAATTTAAAGTGACTATTAATGATAATACTAATTGATTTCAGTAATATGACATAAAAATCTATACATTTTCAATTGGAGATGTGCCAAAAATAACTGTAGTTGACTACTACTACTGTAGTAGTACTGTACTGGAGTTTATTTAAGTGAGTTTAATTTCAGTGCCTATAACATTTTACATTAACAGTACAGGATAAAACCCATCCTCCTCCTTCTCTTCTTCAACTGTCCTTCAACCCGAGCCAAGGGAGTCAGTTTGATCGCATTAAAATTTAACATTACCTATAAACACCAACCTGCATGACAGGAGTGATCTGCAACTTCATCAAAATCAGCAAATGTTCACCATATTTCCTATGGGAAGTGTGCACTGTGATCTGATTGGCAAATCTCAATCTAGTTGCTGACTGCACACAATGCAAACTTCTTCCCTGGTCAAGAGGGATTTTGTCAGATGCCTCTAATCGTTCTAATTGTGAGTCGGTCAGGAGTATTCCTCTGGATGGGGTTCATTATTCCACATTAATCTCATCATGAACTGATGTTGAACCCTTTATCAGCATAAGGGGGACATATAATTGTTATAAGGAGATTTTTGGTAGGTTTTAAACATCAGAGATGAAGTCTCGGGCCATTTGCTTAAAAGTGCATATGAAGAGCAGTTTATGTGACAGTGCAGTGAGTTGGTGCATGGCAGGTGCATGAAAAAAAAAAGTTGTATTTCCAGCACGCACAGTCTATCTTTCAAAGTCTGTCAATGAAATACATGTGTGTTGCTCATAATGCCAGCAGGGACTAACTTGCCCATTCTAACCAGCCTGACATTAACCCTTTGAGCCTGTGAGGCTGCATAGCGCCCCTAAATCCCACAGCCAATCACAAGGCTAGGTGAGGCAGGTGAATGGAATGGCAAAGATCTGTCACTGCCTTCTGTTACATTTAGAACGTCACAATCAGTAGAGGATGGTGCTTGTAACGACAAGGTCATGGGTTTGATTTCCAGGGAATGCATGAACTGATTAGGAGCATGCCTGGAATGCAATGCAAGTCACTTTGAGGGGGAGAAATAGCGTTTGCCAAATGTCTACATTCCATAAATGTAACGTATTCATGACATAGAAGACCTAAAATACACAGATAAAATGATGGAAGAGAACAGGTTTGTAAAAGGACCGTGAGTCAGGACAGTTTATAAGTATAATACATTGTAAAGGCATAAGTGTCTTTCTATTATTCATTTATTAATTGTCTTGTTGTAAATATCAGGATGCTTTGAGAAAAGATCTGCTTTCGAGAAGCACGATTAAAACCGAAGAAGTTGAGCTGGGTTGTATGATTGACAACGATTGAAGTACAACATTAAAGTATTTATTCTCTTTAATTCATTCATTCATTCATTCATTTATTCATTCTAAGAAGAGCTAAACTCTTTGATGAAAGGTAATGTTCTCGTTACGTTCAATAACGAGTCATCCCGATTTGGTGAATGTGAATGTGAGGACGCTGACCTAACTTGAAGTGTTAAACTGCTCTGAACAACAATATCCCTGCATGTTTTTTTTTTTTTTTTTTTTCTGTTTTTAGATCAGGCAGCATGTTGCCATGGCAACCCAAGAGCTGTGTGCATATCCATTGACATTTCTGAAATTCAGAGAAGCCTTTTAGGCTCATCCTTGAGAGCATGTGCTAGAAAAGAGGTGAGACCTAAAGAAATGACCTTTGCCTCCTCATCAGCCGCGGTTCGGCCCTCTTTACTAGAATAAAACTGGAATGAAAAAACCTGTCTAAATGCAGAATTGACATCATAAATACAGCTGTAAACGGGGTTCATTGCAGCTTGGAGCTCACTTGAGGTGTCCACATCACACGAGGGTCAAGGTTTGGCTGGTTGGATGGATTTAGCTTGATCTGGACTAGTAAGTGTTTTATTCTCACCATGGCTGCATTTATTTGATCAAACATGCAGTAAAAACAGTAATGTTGTGAAATATTATTACAATTTAAAATAACTGTTGTATATTGTAATGCATTTTAAAATGTAGTTTATTCCTGTGATCAAAATAGTCTTTAGTGTTGCATGATCCTTTAGAAATCATTCTAATATGCTGATTTGCTGCTCAAAAAAAGAAATAAAACAATATCAAATCAAATCTAAAGAAAAATAAAATACCAATGTTGAAAACAGGTATGAACAGCTGCTTCATATTTTCATGGACACATTTTTTTATTTAATAATTTTTTTCCTCCCAGGATTCTTTGATAGAAAGTAAGAAATTTGAGATATATACAGTATGTAACATTACAAAAGTTATTACCATCACTTTTTGATGAATTCATGTGTTCTTGCTGAATAAAACATCAGTGTTTTGTGTATAAATAGCAAATATTTAATTATTATAATGATGTTTCATTTAGATTTTTTTTTTTAATTTCTCAAGAAATTTAAAACATATGAGATAAATAATTTCTTTAAGTGTTAAGAAATTATCAGCGTTGCTACTGTTAACTAAAACTAAAACTATTATGACTGTTTGTCTTTAAAATAATACTGAAATAAAATGAATGAGTGAATGATGCATTTATATAGCGCTTTATCGTGTATTGCTGTACAAACAAAGTGCTTTACAATCATTTGGGGTTAAAATGAATAATATTGAAATAAAATGAAATATAAATATTTGATGGAAAATTAAACTTATTTATTTCTGTTAGTTGCCAAAGCAACATTTCTAATGTTCAACCTTTCATTTTCAAGTCAACTTGAATGTTTGTGTATACATTGCAAATATTTAATTCTTATAATGTATGTATTTACATTATCCTTTTTTTCAATGGCTCTTAAAGTCATGAAATTGATTTTCTGTATGGCATTGCTAGTGGATCTTTATATATAGAAGGAGACCTTTGAGGAGACCTTAAGGATCTTGCTCAGGAAGAAACCACATGACAATTTGGAAAGCAACCAATCTTTTTTTTTTTTTTTTTTTCTTTCTTGATGTTTAGGGATGGGGTTATGTGAAATGCATTCTTCTAGATCAGCATGAAATCTAAGGCTAAATTACAGACCACCATTATGTAAACGGTAATATGTCCTGATGCATCAAAAGTGCACCTACTCGCATAACACCGGTTTTAAATTTTTTTATGGAATCTGCCAGTTTAACAATTTACCAATTGAATATACTAGGTGTAAACATGTGCTGTTCTTCTAGTAAACTGTTGAAGAATATCATACGCTCATCCAAATTAAACATTAAAAACAATTTATCACAATAAAAAATGATCAAGACACTTTCTATAAATTCTGCACACCACAAGTTTCATAAAACATGTGCTTTACAACTGTACATTTCATCACTGAGCTTCGGGATGGTTTATTAAAATAAATGTGTAAGGATATGATTTCCCCCACAGGTTTGTACTTGACTTTGAAATATTATGCTGACTTTATTCCGCTGCCAGTTCACTCATTATAATTCTCTTTAGTCATCTCAGATTTCCCAGTGAAAGAGAGAAACTTAGCAGAGGTAGAGTCAGATAGCTTAAGGTAAGTGCTTCAAAGTTTGTCTTTCACATCTTAATGAGTGTGAGCAAATGGACAGACGGTTGATTCTAGATTTAGTTTTCTTTGTGTAAAGCAGCACATATGTCTTTCCTTGCACAGAGCCTTAAAGTTATCAATGCAAACAATGTGTAAAAAATACTTCAGCAATCTAGGAGCTGATGGCAACTTTTCTAAACATCAACAAAATTGATGCAATTCATTCATTTATTAATTTAATTACTGAACATTATAAATATTTATATCACATTTCAAGTTTTAAAAAGTCATTGTATCATCATGTTGTATAAAAAATTAAAAGTAAAATTATTAATTATTTTTATATAAGTATGATATATTTTAGTGTTATTTATACACTGTATTAATTTTTATATTTAAAGTAATTTATAATTTAATACAGTTTATAATTTATTTTATATAGCTTAATTTTATTTCCGTTTTAGTCATTTTAGTATTTGAACTTAAATAGCTTAAATGAACATTAGAAATGTTGTATTTGATAATATTATACAGTGATACAGTAATGTCATTATACAAGTATTTTCTTTTAGTATTGTGTATATACTGATATTAGTCTATTAATATTAATGTATAATCTAGTTTTATTTATTTAAAAATATATTTATATATATATTTTTTTGTTTGTTTACATTATATATGTGTGTATATTTATTATATATAGACACACACAGCATATATTTTGACAATATTTGACTATTTTTACATGTATATATTTATATTCATATACATTATTTACATTTAGTTATTTAGCAGATGCTTTTATCCAAAGCAACTTACAAATAAGGACAATGGAAGCAATCAAAATCAACAGAAGAGCAATGATCTGCAAGTGCTACAACAAGTCTCAATTAGCTTAACGCAGTACACGTAGCAATGTTTTTTTTTTTTTTTTGTATTATATAATAAGAAAACAGAATATAAAAAGAATAGAGCAAGCTAGTGTTAGAGGCCTTTTTTGCTTTTGTTAATTGTATAATAAATTAAGAAAACATATAGAATACAAAAAGATTAGAAAAGCTAGTGTTGTCACGATTCACTGTTGGAAGGATGCTGGAGATGCAGAGAAACGTTTAACAGTCTTTAATACTGGAATCACAAGGGAAAATCCACAACAGGAACACAGGAAACACACAACATCCAACAAGTAGACCCGACAAGGAAGAAACACACAGACAGGAACTTAAATACACAGGATAATTACTTAAACGCAGGTGCAGGGAATAAACTAATCAGACTCAAAGAGGACAGTAACATGACCAAACAAGATAAAACAGGAATAGAAACAGGGGCAAAACATGACACAGACAGTCCAGATACCTGACATATCGCCCCTTCCCGGAAGGTGCGTCCTTGCACCGTAGAAACAACATGGGGAGGGGTGGGTTAGAACTTGGGAGGAGGCTCAGGAGGAGGACGGACACCAGGGAGTGGGCACAGTCCAGGGGGGCAACGCAGGAGGGAGGAGACAGGGAGGAGACAAGAGGGGCCTGGAGCAGGAGGAGCACAGCAGGACCCAGGCCACAGCCATGATGACGGCCCACAGTGCAGTCGACGGAGGGAGGAGCCATGGAGGAGTAATGGCTGATGACTCGAAGGGGCCGACCAACAGCGGTACAGCAGGTGGAGGAGGAGGAGCCTGAGGCGGAGCAGATGGTGCAGACGACCGAGGCGGAGACGGGGATCCAGAGGGCCGCGGTGGAGCCGGAGTGACAGAGGATTGAGGAGGAGCCGAGGGGACGAAGGAGCCTGACGGAGCCGGAGGGGCGAGGAGCAGCCGGAGGAGTGGAGTCCCGAGGCGCAGGATGGTCGACGCCAGACCAAGACAGAGCTGGAGGAACAAGGGAGCCCAGCGGAACCAGTGGACCGATGGTCCACGGCGGAGAGGAGCCATGGTGGAGCCGACGGGTCAAGGTGTAGTCCGGGCCTCGGAGCCTGGAGGCGGAGTCAAGGGATACTCCAGCCATGGCGGCGCTGGAGGATGGCAGTCCCGCGAGGCTCGCACTGCATAGATGGTGGGCTGAATGAAAGTAGAGGGGCTGGCAGACAACAGTCGAGGAGGAGGCAGGAGCGGGTGGGAGGGCATTTGTCAGCCTCCGGACTTTCAGGGATGCACACAGGGACAGGAGCCCTCTCTGGGCTTAACCCTGGAACATAAGCCCTCTCTGGGCTTAACTCAGGAAGAGGAGAGCCTTCTTTGGGCTTAACTCAGGAACAGGAGCCCTCTCTGGGCTTGACGGGGGAATTTAGAGTGATAGAGGGCTCTGCAGCAGGAGGGAGAAAAGGGGCCAGATCAGACTCCCAGTCGATGAGGTCCCCTTCTATAACCTCTCCCTTGCAGTCCAGCAGTCCCAGATCCATTATCAGCTCACTCTCATCAGCGGTGCAGGGGGCAGAGCTCCACTCCGCGTTCTCACCATCCGCGGCAGCGGGGAGATTGTGGGCTGGGCACTGGGTCCAGAGTGGCACTGGCGAGATCCCCTTTGGGACAGATGGTGAACGGGGATCTATGTCCACTCCACAAAGGCGGCGAAATTCGCTCAAGGGCCTTCCTCAGACGATGGCACTCTGTACGCGGAGTTTAAACTGGCGTCATAGAAAGCATAGAGTGCGTCGTCCGGGTAGCTGGAGAGGTTGACGAGTACCAGGAACAGTCTGGTGTGGCCCTCAAGCGATCCATGGACACAACGGAAACAAAAAACAGTTAGATAAAATGGGAAACAAAAACGAAATGTAGACACACGGAGGTAACTGTTTCGGTCGGGTCTTCTGTCACGATTCACTGTAGGAAGGAAGCTGGAGACACAGAGAAATGTTTAACAGTCTTTAATACTGGAATCACAGGGGAAAATCCACAACAGGAACACGGGAAACACACGACATCCAACAAGTAGACCCGGCAAGGGAGAAACACACAGACAGGAACTTAAATACACAGGATAATTACTTAAACGCAGGTGCAGGGAATTAACTAATCAGACTCAACGAGGACAGGAACACGACCAAACAAGGTAAAACAGGAACAGAAACAGGAGCAAAACATGACACAAACAGTCCAGACACCTGACAAGTGGTAGATTTTTTTTTTTTTTTTTTTTAGAAAACAAGCAGTAAATGAATAGAGTGCAAGTCTAACAGGGACATGTTTTTTTTTTTTTTTTAAGAATATAATTAGAATAGAGAGAGCTAGAGTTAGCGGGTCAAATAAATATTATATATACATTATATGATATATAAATATATTTAATATATAAACAAAATTTTTTTCTTAAATATATAAATGCATGTGTGTGTATTTATATATAAATAATAAATATACACAGTACACACACATATTATGTAAACAAAAAATTTTAATTTGGATGCGATTAATCATTTGACAGCATTATTATTTTATTATTTCATTCAGTACTTCAGTACTAGTTTAATACTTCAAAATAAAAAAAAAGCTGATTATTATTAATGATTACTTGGTAATTCTTGTTTCTTAATAGTTTTAGCTTTAGTTAACAGTAACAACACTGTTAATTTATTAAAACTTAAACACATTATTTATCTGTTGGGGGAAAAAAAATCAAAATGTAAAAAGTATATTTGACCTTGATGTTTGAATCCAATACTGGTTTGTACTTAAACTCCCACTTTTCATTTGAGTGATTGTGAAGATTACATGGGACAGTGGGAAATAAAATGGGAGGAGCTTGTAGTGTTCAGAGGTAACCTACATAATTACATGTGTTGCGTTCCCACTGTGATTAATTATATCTGTTGGGGGTTGGACGAGGGAGCTCTAATTTTGGACTAGGTGAGGGGCAAAAAAATGAAAGAGAGACACAGAGACAGAGAGGAAAGAGAGAAGAGAAGGAAGAAAGACGACTAAAACATTACACAAGCAACAACTTATCAAAATCAGGTTGACAGAATTGGGCTGCGAAGACAGTGGTGCCTCTGAATGCTGCAGAAATTTGATGCGGTTAAAAATATGTTTTCTTTACCGCTTTTTATTCCTCGCTCAGCTGTTTCTCGTCATGGTGTTCCACAAGCATCAAGGGAGCAGCGAGCGTTGTGTGCAACAGGATCCGTTTGGTGAGAATCATTCGCTGGTGGTACAATCATCGTATTTGTTCAGATAGCTGGGAAACTTGGACCAATGCCTTTTATGAAAGAATATGAGACAATATGTTTAATACTAGGAGCAGATTGTTAATGTGTGTCTGTTTGTGTTTAGGAGGGGATCATCATCTGTTATAGTGTGTGTGATTACAAACTGATCTGAGCATGATGAGTGTATTGAGGGATTACATGCATTTGTTGCAGGGATAACAAAGTATATCTTAACAGCCAAAACCAGATGAGACTTCTAATTAACTAAATTTCAACGTCATGTAGATTTTTTTTTTATTATTATTTAATTTTTATTTATTTATTTTTATTTATTTGGGGGAGAGGGGGTGTTTGCTAATTTATAGTTAGCATATTTTACAACATAAATAATTTTATATTATTATTGATATCAACGGTTTTGCGCAGAATTTACAATTCATGAGTTGGAATTGGAAGTTGAATTGTGACGAATTTACTGAAGATGAATTTACTGAAATGCAAATTTACAACAGGTAATGCATTCTGGGAAATTAAGTGATCTTCCACTCTCTCGCTATATATATATTTACACAGTATATATATATATATATATTTACACAGTGTATATATATATATATATATATATATATATATATATACATACAGGTGCATCTCAAATTAGAATGTCGTGAAAAGTTCATTTTTTCTTGTAAGTTATTTCAAAAAGTGAAACTTTCATATATTTTACATTCATTGCATGTAAAGTAAAATATTTCAAAAGTTGTTTTTGTTTTAATTTTGATGATTAGAGCTTACAGCTCATGAAAGTCAAAAATCAGTATCTCAAAATAGAATATTTACATTTGAGTTTGAATAAATGACCATCCCTACAGTATAAATTCCGGGTATCTCTTGTTCTTTGAAACCACAATAATGGAGAAGACTGCTGACTTGGCAATGATCCAGAAGACGAACATTGACGCCCACCACAAAGAGGGTAAGTCACAGAGGGTCATTACTGAAAGGTGTGGCTGTTTACAGAGTGCTGTATCAAAGCATATTAAATGCAAAGTTGACTGGAAGGAAGAATTTGGGTAGGAAAAGGTGCACAAGCAACAGGGATGACGACAAGCTTGAGAATACTGTCAAGCAAATCTGATTCAAACACTTGGGAGAGCTTCACAAGCAGAGAACTGAAGCTGGAGTCAGTGCATCAAGAGTCACCACGCTCAGACATCTTCAGGAAAAGGGCTACCAAGCCACTTCTGAACCAGAGACAATGTCAGAAGCATCTTACCTGGGCTGTGGAGAAAAAGAACTGGACTGTTGCTCAGTGGTCCAAAGTCCTCTTTTCAGATGAAAGTAAATTTTGCATTTCATTTGGAAATCAAGGTCCCAGAATCTGAAGGAAGAGTGGAGAGGCACATAATCCATGTTGCTTGAAGTCCAGTGTGAAGTTTCCACAGTCAGTGATGATTTGGGCTGCCATGTCATCTGCTGATGATGGTACACTGTGTTTTCTGAAGTCCACAGTCAACGCAGCCATCTACTAGGAGATTTTAGAGCACTTCATGCTTCCTTCTGCTGACAAGCTTCATGGAGATGCTGATTTCATTTTCCAGCAGGATTTGGCACCTGCCCACACTGCCAAAGGTACCAAAAGCTGGTTCAATGACCATGGTGTTACTGTGCTTGATTGGCCAGCAAACTCGCCTGACCTGAACCCCATAGAGAATCTGTGGGGTATTGTCAAGAGGAAGATGAGAGACACCAGACCCAACAATGCAGATGAGCTGAAGGCCGCTGTCAAAGAAGCCTGGGCTTCCATACCACCTCAGCAGTGCCACAAATTGATCACCTCCATGCCACACCGAATTGAGGCAGTAATTAAAGCAAAAGGAGCCCCTACCAAGTATTGAGTACATATACAGTAAATGAACATACTTTCCAGAAGGCCAACAATTCACTAATTGTTTTTGAATTATTCACAATTGGTCTTATGAAGTATTCTAATTTGTTGAGATAGTGAATTGGTGGGTTTTTGTTAAATGTGAGCCTAAATCATCACAATTAAAATAACCAAAGACTTAAACTACTTCAGTCTGTGTGCATTGAATTTATTTAATACACGAGTTTCACAATTTGAGTTGAATTACTGAAATAAATTAACTTTTCCACGACATTCTAATTTATTGAGATGCAGGTGTGTGTGTATGTATGTGTGAAGAGCTTATTTGCAAAAGCAGATAACTCTTTTTTTTTTTTTTTTTTTTAATTGTTATCATGTTTTTTATTGTGTTAGTTAGCTGTATTTTTTTTGTTATATTTGAACCTAATCAACATAACCTAACTGCAGTTTAATTGAGATTAATTGGAATGCACAATGTAAAAATGTGCATTTTGAAAATTGTTAAACACAGAGTTATCAGTTTTTGCAAATTAACTCTTCATAGCCTTTTTGTCAGCTAATATTAATGCTAAAGAACATAGCTCTACAGATGCACCAGCTAGACCTTTTATTACCAGCTAGCCCTGTATTTTTTTTGTAAATATTTTTGTTTCAAATTTATTTCACACTTTATTTATTTATGCATTTATTCATTTACTTTTAGTTTCATTCAAATAAAACTTAACATAATAATAATGAGTCTATGTGAAGCTGCTATTTATATCAGGGTTTTAAACCAATGAGATAAACTGTGGGCGGGGCTAACCAAACACTGCCATTATTTGAAACCAAATAACAAAATGTCCTTTTTATGGTCTATGGCATTGTACGATGTACATATACATTTAGATTATTCTATATGACAAGACAGCATGTTTGGTAAATGACAAAACAATGCTAGCGAAAAACCGAAGCATATAGAATTTGCAACTGCGTATTCTGTGTTAATCTCATCTGTCTGAATCTTGATGTTTGACCATATTCAGCTAGACTAGAATTAAAACTAGGCTTAACCACAAATTCACGCTGGGCTACACTGGTCTTTCCAGCAGGGAAGCCGTCTTAAAAGGGAAATGCAATGTTCCTCTCTGAATCATCACAAGCGCATTCAATCACGGCATGGATGGCGGCGAGCCTTTGGGTGAGGGCTTTAATCTCCCCTCTGACAGCGCTGAGAACAGCAGAGGTAGTTTGTTTGGGTGTATTACTGCTGGAAGAGAACTTGGGCCGTGTGAATGGTTGGCGCTCAGAGGTGGTGAGCCAGGCCTGGTAATAGGATTACACGAATGAATGGTTTCCTTGCACCTTCATCATTTAAGGCTAACAGTCCACATGATGGAAAGCAATTAAAGCTAACGCTTTGACAAGAGCAGATTGGTCGACATTGACACCGCATCACAGTGGGAGGGCAGAGGGCTTTACAAACACACGAGCAGACAGTTGCTGAAGTGTCGCGTGTCTGTTCGTCTGGTTTAACCAGTGAGAATGTTAAGGAAATGAAGTGGTTGTTCATATGTGTTATATTGTGAATGATGTGAAGCGACAAATAGACAGCACTTTTATATCAAACCACTCAATGAACATGAAACAAGCATTTCAAAAAGTTTTTGGGTACAAGGTTTCTTATTGATTTTCTTTTTCATACAGTAAGAACTGACATTGATTACATACTTATATAATCATTTTTAAATGATTAAAATAAAATTGAGACTGTTACATCATTCAGTATAACTCATTAAGTAACTAAGCATGTTATACACGGACACACACATTGTCTCGGGGTGTCTTGCTGAAAGCACGAGGGAGGCACTTTAACTTTCGTCTTTACTGATGAAAACACAGGGGGATGATCCAACATAGGAAAAACACAACCACACGGAAACAACAAAGTAGATCTGACAAAGGAACACAGAGCAAACAGGAACTTATATATACGGGATAATTAGGAACTCAGGTGCAAGGAATCAGAAAGCAATCAAACTAAACAAGAAAAGGAAAATGACCAAGGAAAACCAGGAACAAAGACAGGGTAAAACAAGGAAAAACAAGTCCAAAACACTGACACACATACAGTAAATCGTAAATATACGTATATATATTTTGAAATTCTACTAACATACATTTATTTATTTATTTTACCTTACTTTTAGTTTCAGTTAAACACAAGTTAGCATAATATCCTTGAGTTTATGTGAAGCTGTTGTTTATTTCAGGGTTTTAGACCAGTGACCTATATACTTAGATTAGTCAACATAAGATATTGTGTTTGTGAATATGATCATTGCTGTAAATATATAAATAAACATATAGAATTTACAACTCTCTATGACCATATTCAATTGTTTGCTTGCAACCTTAACTTATTTTTAATAAAAAGGCATTTGGTAAGTCTTCTAGCTTTGATTTGGATAGTATTACACATGCACACATCGCTTCAAGAACACCTAAAAATGACTGTATGATTTGTAGCTATATCATCGAATGCAGCCATTTCACTCAAAATATGCCAAATTGTACCTTTAGTGTTTGAAACACCTTGCCACTTGGAAAGTACCTTCAAAAGTACATCTTAATACCTTTTTGACACTTAAAACATGTATATTAGTATCTTAAATAAATAATATACACTCACTGAGGTGCAAAGCAATACATTTTAGTGATGTACAGTTAAAGGTACCATTTTTACACATTTCTTTCTGATAGTGCTGGATTACTTCAGCATTCAGCCACATTCAATTGTAACATTTTCCTCAACTATGTCACAAGAAACGCAAAACTGCAGTTTATTTGGTCCTAGAACAAAACATGATACTTGACAGATATTCAATCCTACCGGACAGAGAGAAATTTAAAACAGATAAGCAAATTGAATGAAACCTGAACCCCCAAACTAAATAAAGACCACAGGCTGGAGATGTGAGAATGATAAAGCAGTTTTGAGAAACTATGCAGAAGAGGTCATCAACAACAGAAAGCTGTTGAGCTTCGATTGCAGATATGACTGGCATATCTGCTGTGGAGTAAAACTTGGAGAAACTTCACTGTTATATGTGTTTCTGATGAACTGCAACTTAAAAATGCAGTCCAAGATACTCTTGGCAGTCGGCGGTAATCATTCATGTCACAGTGGAGAGGAAATTGGCAACTGGGAGGACAAATCTGCTGAGGGTAGAGGCATCCCAAAATGATCCTAAAGGGGTTTTTTTTATTTATTTATTTTTTTTTATTATTATTTATTTATTTTTGTGGTCTATATCTATGACAGTGCTTTACAAATGATGGGACACATGTGCCAGTTTTCAATGACAAAAAGTAAACTTAAGTTGACTTTGGTCCCTGGAGCACTGTTTTCAAAGCAACTAAGCAGCATCTATCAAACTGCTGTACACTTACAAACAAACAAATAAATAAACAATACATAAATGTTTAGAACTCTATATTCACAGTAAATACAAATGATAATGGCAAAAAAAAAAGAAAGAAAATGATGTACCATTAAAATGTTCTCAGGCAACATCATCACATATAGGTACATAGGTTTACAATAATATTATATTTGTTAGTGCAATAGGTACCGTAATCAAAATGTTTTAATTTTAATTTTATTTTTTAGGTTAAATTCTATTTGTAATGTTTTTTTATTGTTAAATTCTACAATAAAATAAATGACCTAAAGTTAATTTATGTGACTTGAAATGTTAAAAATGAAAATTAGTTATAAAGTATTACATATTAGTTAAAAGTATTCAATTATAAAATTAAAGTATTACATATATATATATATATATATATATATATATATATATATATATATATATATATATATATATATATATATATATATATATATATAAATACAACTTATGAAAATGTATCAAATTGTTGTTTATTATTAGTTCAGTAGTAATTGATACTTTTCTTGCAACATTTACTCATTTAGGTAAATTTAATTATGCAATTTAATTGTAAAGTTAATTTTTTTAATATGTTTTTTTTTTTTGATTAATTGATTGAAACAGTTAAGTGCATATTGTAAAGTGCAATGCAAAATAGATCCTACCTCGTCTCATGGCATTTATCAGTGTTCTCAATATTAAAATAATATCAATATATGTATATAGCAATAATCAATACATTAATTAAAAAACAAATATATATATATATATAATTAATAAAAGTGTTGTTCATTGTACTTAATGCAGTTGGCTGCCTTTGTCAAAGTCCTGCTTATTTCAGAGATTATCCAATCATTTTGTACATATGCTGGGCCAAAAATATATGGATTTGAAAGCCCAGTGTTCAATAAACCGATAATTTATACCATTCTCATGACTGTCTCATAGAGTCCAAATGAAGTGCAGCAGCCAATTTTTTTTTTTTTTTCTTCATCCCATTGTGCAATCAGCATGGATCTGTGTTTTGTTACAATCAATGACGCCATAAACTCTGGGATAATGCAGTATTCTATTTTACACATTTATTGAAATGCCTGAAAAGTATTAACCAGATATACATGGCATTTGCTGCATTTTCAAATGAAATTATAGGAGAAGCTCTGCTTCCTGTGCAGTTTTAAAGCTTATCTTATTGGGCAGAACTTTTGAAGTGCAATAATGACTATTTATGTAGAGATAAAATGTTAAGATGTCAACTCAGCATTTCATAGACTCGTAAATCAGGAGCAAAGTCCTTTCTTTGCCTTGCACCGACTATTGAACTGTACAATAAGTGCTACTTTAAAGCCTTGATATGGAGTGCTCTCTAAGCAGCAATCAGCACTTGTGGCGAACGCATTTTCATCAGAAAAACATGAATATGACTGGCAGCCGATGCCGGGAAGCAACGCACACCTGACACAACTTCAATCTCATCAGAGTAGCATACAAAAGATGTGCCGGTGTCCCAGTTCGAGGAGTTCCCAGAGGAGAAATGCTTCTCTCTTCCTCTCCTGTGCGTCATTATCCCAACTAAATCTGAACTGGGCCGCCTGGCAATCTGTGCAGCCCTGTGTTCACAGCGGCAAGCTTCTGGCTACAATGACGTTACAAACTCCTGCCCTTCATTAGCATTGAAAATACTGCCGATACCATCTCCAATTCCCCAACTTAGCGAACACCTTTTCCCCTACGGACTCTGCTTACCCGTCACTCCATTTTATTAGTGGTGCTTTCTCCATGTTACTATTGCTCATGCTCAGGGGAAGGGATTGGAACACCCCCTAAGCATACAGTCCCAAGCATTAATATTAATGATGTGTTTTTTGGAACATTTTTGGAAGCTACAGTTTATTAAAATCACAGTGCTTATCCATATGTTGTTCTGGAATGAATTTAAGAAGAGTTTGATCTTTTAATGATGCAACAGTTCAGTGTTGTTGTAATTAAGTTAAGTATGAAGTGAATACGCTATGACTTTCTTGAGGAATCTTGATATTGGTACATGTCCATGTCAGAACATTCTGCTCACACCCTGTAATGTTTAATGATGCTGGAATATGATTTACTGCCTGTAAAGTAGCTGAAAACACATGTTTAGAAGCCTATGGCAAAGTTGCATTGACCTCTATTTGTATTTTAGTGCACTAGACCAGAAGACTGAAACATTAACCTTTGATGCTCTTAATAGAATAATTCACCCGCAAATGAAAATTGTCATAATTGATTGTTTTTACTGTTAGTGTTATCATTGACTTTAATTGCATGAAAAAGTAAACAAATAAACAAATAAATGTAATTAAAATACATAAAAAAATAAATGTACAAACAAACAAATAAATAATAACTCAGAGTTATCATAGTTAAACAAAACTAAAAATTAAGCATTAAACGATATATGTAATACTGTGTGTATATGTGTATGTATATATATATATATATATATATATATACATAAAATAAAGTAGTAAATGGGAAGCTCTCCTAAAGCTCACAATTGTCAGAAAGACAGTCTCATATTTGCGCAGGTTTATTCATTTATTTAATATTGTTTTTTTTTTTTTTTTTTTGGAATGTTGCCATTTTTCTATCACTAAACATGCTGAGAATTCAGAAAATAAGTATCACAGGCCAAATAATTACTTGGAAGACTGCTAAATTTGTTCCGAAACAATCAGCAGTGGTGTCAGTGACCGTGTTTGGCAGGCTGGGATCATTGTAAACGTTGTTCCTGCCAAACCTGTTGCTATGATTCATTTCAGAGTATGAACTGCTGTTTTATGTAGTTGATCCCATATTTAGTGAAAATAGGTATTAATTAATTGCTTTCAACAAGAGCTCTTTTTTGTTACTGTGGTGCTCTGATCTTTGGTGTGTGATTCAACCTGCACCGTTTGTGCCACATACATGATTGATAGTTTTAAATGTGTGGTTTGTTGAGAAAAGATGTGTTATTATTTCTCTAAGCAGGTGAATTTTTGATCACATGACCTTTGTGTGATAATCAGGGTAAATTATTTTGGAATGTTGCCGTTTTACTTTGTTCCTGTTTTAATTTTAATTTGAGTTTAGTTTATTAATTGTGGTACTGTGTGCAGCATGTGCTTGTCATTATTATTATTATTATATTTCTGTAAAGCTTTATTTTTATATCAGTTGTAGTATTATGAATTTCATACTTTGACTCAGTTTCTCAGTTTCAACAAGTAAAAATTATTTTAGTTTTATTTCGATTACTGAAAACAATTTTTTTTTTTTATGCACTTTTAAAAAGTATCTCAAAACAGATTTGTTCACTAAAGGCCTTTCCTTGATTTTTTTTATTGTTGTAGTTTTGTTTTAACATAAACTGGTTATTGCACTTTGTTTTACTACTTTTTCTCTTTTATGTTTGTATTTGTATTTTCTTTTCTGTGAAAGCATATATGCATCTCTCTGTAAAATACTTTGTAAGCACTTTTAAAAGGCACTATAGGCCTATAAATAAAGCTTTAACCTTTAACCTCCACTACTGACCGATGAAAATACTATGTGAAATATATCTGGCTGAGAAGGAACTGAACCTGGAATTCTTGACAATCAAAGATGAATCTTTAATTTCTTTTCAGCTTAATAATATTTAGCAATGTTAATGAAATGTGGCCAATATTAGAAATGGCTAGGAATTGGGTACTTGGATGATTTGTACATATAAATAACCTCTGTCCAACCGGTTGGTCTCTGAGCAGTTTATCTAAAAACAACATATTATAGCCTATGGCTCTAAAGACTTCATATAAAAGATCAATGTTATGTCATAATATGTCAGATACCTCAACTGAATTTAAAATCATTGCAATACATTCTCAGTTGATATGATGGCAATAATAAGTAACAATTCCTATCAAATCAACATATATATGCAAAAATAGATGTAAATAATGCAATATATTACACAATAAATGTTCTGATAAAATCTCTGTTTGGACATTTATTTGGAGGTTTTTTTTTTTTTTTTCGGTGTTTGTTTTTAGTTCTGATTTTAGTTCGATTTTTTTTCATGAAAACCCACTTCATATTAGCTACACATTCAATGGCACTCTCCTCTAAAACAGTGAATATACAGTTATATGACAGTTACATAATTACATTGTCTGCAAATGCATTAAACCCATAGTGTAGTAATTTTATGACAAATATGGGCAATTCGTTATAGTGTTATATTTGGTCTCCACATCTCAAGTATAGGGAATAGTGCATCTGACCCTTATCTAAATAGTTCTGTCTTAAATCAGAATATATAGGCCTATATGACCACATGAACTTTAAGCATCATGAATCATAGGCCTACTTTTTTTGTTTGTGTTTAGATAAATCGCAAACTGTTAAACTAGGTTATTTACAAATAATCCGAGCACCCGATTCATTTCTAATATTGATTATTATGACTTAGTAGTATTAAATTCTAAAGAAATTACAGAGCCATCTTTGAAATCTGATTGGTTGATAACATTTCACAACGTGCGAAAATAATTAATATCTAGCGCATGCGCACAGAGAGATTTGCGAGTGCACAGGACAGTTTGAGTGAGATGAGAGACACGAGAGTGCGCGCACTCTCACTGGGCGACAGCCGCGTGTATCTGAGCGCACGCGTCCGTTTTTGAGAGATTCGAGCTCGCGCATTATATTAATGTGCGTTCGCGCTACAATAATGCGCTCTCGACATTTGGCAGTAAAATAACGCCACAATTTTAGGGGTAAAGAAGTTACTTTTGAAAGGAAAGTCCCAGTTACAGCTTGTGTACTTCTTTTCTGAGAGTGCATAATAAATCACATGACAGGGTAGCAGAATATTTTTAAAATGTCAGTCCTTTCATGCAGTTTCTTTTAATGTAACCCTGAACAAAGAAAGGCACAAAGTCCATAACCTGGCAAAGTCCATAACCTGGCAAGGCAGGGTCACAGATCAATCTATCCTTAAGAAATCAGCAGCTGAAAGGCTTCAAATGTTCCAGTAACAAAGGTAACTCTTGGCCATGAGGAACGGATTAAAGCCGTCTGTACGCTCCACCAGCTTCTCTTCTGTTTGACTGAAAGACATTGCTTGAGTCTGGCAACTTTGACATTTGGCTTTCATTTTTCGTGAAGGAGTCTGTTGTTCATGTTTTTTTGTTTTTTTTTCTCTCCTGTTCCTTTTACCTTTTCATGCAATTTTCAGTTATGTGACAGTGTCTGAACTTTCAATTAAAGTTTTTTTTTTTTTTTTTAATCAAGGAAGAATGCTGCAAACGAGGTCTATTGATCAGTGCTTGGCCTGCAGGTAGCGTGTTGGTGTTGAGCAGAAGGGCTATTGAGAGATAGACGTTGTAAGTAGTCAATTTATAGCAATTGGAGAACATGCTGGACTTCTGCTGCCAAAGACCTGCAACGCTTCATTATCTGAGCTCTGTAGAGTAGAACTTCAGAGGGTGATGGGAGATGAATCCATAATGGAGTTTCAGTTCATTGAGTTAAAGCAGGTCAATATAATGGTCAGACGAGGTGCTCGAAGAGTCCACATGCACTGACCTTGAAAGTTTCAATAATATTATTATAATAAAAATAATATTATATCTCTCTCTCTCTCTCTCTCTATATATATATATATATATATATATATTATTTTATGATTTCTTTTTTATGAATAGATGTTTTTAAAAAATAAAGATTTAAAAAGTATGATTCTTCATAAATCATTATAATATGCTGATTTGCTGCTCAAAAAGCATTTCTTATTATCAGTGTTGAACACAGTTGTACTGCTTCATATTTTTTGTGGAAACGGTGATACCCCCCCAATAATGAGTCCTTGCTGAAACATCAATTTCTTATTGATTGATTGATTGTTTGTTAATAAAAGCTGAAAAGCCAAAGTATAGTGTACTTTTGTTTTTTTGTTTTTTGTTTTTTGGCTTGAACTACCCTTTTAAGGTCAGGAACTGAGGTGAACAATGCTGTTTTCAACATCGCAAACAAATCTACAATTCCTAACATCTGAGGTGATGGCTAGCAAACTGAGTTCTGTCAAAGAGAAAAGAATTTTAAACAGTTGTACTGTACGATCTTGACCTTAAAGCTAATAACTTGTCACCAGTTTTTCTGCTGACAGATGCAGTCAGCGGCCAACACACCGACAAGCAGTACACAATAAATCCTCAATCCTGTTCACCCGGCTATCCAGCTGACTCTACTCTCTCTTCTCTCATTTCTGTTTCTCGTGCTCTTGTTATGAAGTTTCTTCACAGTGAAAATGTTCACTGATTAATGCATAGTTATCATTTACGTCAGATAAAACATCACAGGTTCCACTCTTCTATGTAGCACATATGAACAGGCGTGTCTTATTCAATGAAAAATACACATGCTAATTTCAAACAGAATTTTGTTTTATTTTATCGATTCATTCTGTTTGTAAGTGGAAATGTAACAAACTCTTAGTTCAAGGCAGTGTCCTGTTGCTAGCAGTGTGATGGATTTCCAATCTGTATTAATACACAAATCCTACTTTGCCTGAAACAAATTATTACACCAGTCCAAATGTACATAGTACTCATTTATTTGCCTTATCACAATGCAGGCAAATAGAGTGTTACTTTGGCTGATGTGAA
Source organism: Onychostoma macrolepis (assembly GCF_012432095.1). Lineage (NCBI taxonomy): Eukaryota > Metazoa > Chordata > Actinopteri > Cypriniformes > Cyprinidae > Onychostoma > Onychostoma macrolepis. Next base: position 42,843,492 of record NC_081155.1, read on the forward strand.
ATGACACGAACATCTGTTGCTAAATGAATATGGTGTTGCTAGTAGCTTTGAATGATTTAAATATCTGACTCACCTTTATAGTGGATTTGTAGTGGCTTTTTGTGCATAATGTGCTCTAAAGCCTTTCAGGGTGTACCTGTTTTATTTTAAATTGTTTCTGCATGGATGAATGTTCTCCAGAGATGTTTTGCAAACTTTTTGTGCTAAGCCCAGAGTTGGAATAAATAATGCTTTCTCAGAAGGTTTCCTGCAGTGCAGATGCATGAAGGTCCTTCTCATGAATTAAACTGAACTGGGAGGTTTAACATTGCAAACTAACCAGCTTTATATGATAATTCATGAGACTATTCTATGGATTTATACAAATATTTATCATTTGACAACCCTGTGTATTATAAAAAAAAATAATGCTCCTGAAACTGGCGCTTTTCAGTACAGCAATATGTTTTTCGCACTGCTCAGAGGGAAAACTTGTCTAGTTTTATTGCTGAATTACACTTGATATGACCCAAGATCTCTTTAGTTAAGTAGTAATAAAAAACACGTTTTCATCTCTATTTCAGCATTAGGAAATTCCTCTGACATAAAGAGAGTTTGCTGATGAAAGACTTCACGTACCTCACAACTGTTTGTTTCCTCCACCTATGGCATGACCCTATACACATTGTCATGTGTTGTTTTTGAAAGTTTCCAACAGTTTACCTCCTTTTAATACTCTCTTTAGATGTTGTCAAACCGTATGACATTTCAAAGGTCTGTAGTGAGAAACATCACTGGAGACCGGGTGGGAAACTGTGATTTGCGATGCCTTCATGCGTTTCTTTGTTTCATTTATTTCCCTCACAAACTTTTTTTTCTCCCTTTTTCCCAGTACAAACAAGTCAGCGGACGGATATGATGTTATGCAAATCAGCTCTCAAGGGGACAACATGACAAGCCCTCAGAAAAAAATAAAATAAAATCAATACCGAGAACAATGAACAAGCGACTCGCCAACAAAAAGACACTTTCCTCCACTTAAGATGCCAAAAATATATTCAGTGCCTGCACAAAGCTGCATGTGCCAAGGCCACGATTTTGCACCTAAATGCATTTATAATTTGTTTTATCCACATTTTAAAGGCACGTCCCCACGTTGCACAACTTCGGTGTTACCAAAGAGCTTCCGCACGGTTTCATCCTGCAAAATGAAGAGACTATGCAAATGTAAACATATGTCTGTGCTATCCTGCGAGGTAATTGCGATAGCTTGAGGTGAATTCCCCTGCTGGGCGATTTATTGCGTGCTTGATTAATTACCTTTATCAAAGAAAGGCCTTACGGGTCTTTTTTCCCCTCCTTTATTTCCTAAGGCAAGTCCTTAAAATGTGTTGAATAAGCAGAAAGATGTTTCTCTGGGGTTTGTAGCTCGCGAACATGTGAAAGGTTAGCAAGGTATAGAAAAATGAATTTGTCAGAATCCAACGCGACTAGAAGGCAATCACGCGAGGCTCAGCGGTTGGGGATGTCAGCTAGTTGACAGCATTTTGGGTTTCCGTCCCGACCGGTGTGTGTCGACGAGCCATTTAGAAACAGGAAAAACAATTATCTTCAGATTGCCGTGTTTGATTGAGTTCATGACATTTTCTGAATCCGAATGCATTTGAAGCCTTCGGGTTGCAGGCCTCGCATAAAGCAGTGCTTATTTCATGCTTTACTGTCACCTAATTGGGTTGTCTGACAATATGCACCCGTTTTCATCGCAGTATGTGGTTAATTGATTTAATTTATAAGCTCATGATATGCAATTGCTCTTGTCTAATTTGGAGCGATCGTCGTTATGTTCAAGAGATAATAAAAAGAGACATAACTAATGGTGGAGATTAGAGACATAAATGAAGGTGCTTTACCTCTGTATCGCCACGTAATGAGATAAACAGCCCTGGCATTTTTTATTTCACTGTTTCATTACCAAATGCTTTCAGATTGAAGTCATTTCATTTAACTCAAGTCGTAAGCAATGCTTTCGGCCTAAGTTTCCTTTGACTAATGCGTAGTTTTTGTGTAATGGACCCAAATCAGAGCAAATAGCAAAACATCACGGTGCATAACTTCAGATCACGCCATTGAAATTTCCATCTCATTATATGCAATATAAAGTAGTCCCCAAAAGTATTTGGATACTTGAGACACACTATACCATGTATAGACGAGCCCGGTCTTATGACAATGCGTGCGAGTAGTACGCCAAATAAAAATGTGTTCTTTGAAACCACAATAATGGAGAAGACTGTTGACTTGGCAATGATCCAGAAGACGAACATTGATGCCCTCCACAAAGAGGGTAAGTCACAGAAGGTCATTACTGAAAGGTGTGGCTGTTTACAGAGTGCTGTATCAAAGCATATTAAATGCAAAGTTGACTGGAAGGAATAATTTGGGTAGGAAAAGGTGCACAAGCAACAGGGATGACTGCAAGCTTAAGAATACAGTCAAGCAAAGCTGATTCAAACACTTGTGAGAGCTTCACAAGGAGTGAACTGAAGCTGGAGTCAGTGCATCAAGAGTCACCACGCTCAGACGTCTTCAGGAAAAGTGCTATCATATCACTTCTGAACCAGAGACAATGTCAGAAGTGTCTTACCTGGGCTGTGGAGAAAAATAACTGGACTGTTGCTCAGTGGTCCAAAGTCCTCTTTTCAGATGAAAGTAAATTTTGCATTTCATTTGGAAATCAAGGTCCCAGAGTCTGGAGGAAGAGTGGAGAAGCACACAATCCATGTTGCTTGAAGTCCAGTGTGAAGTTTCCACAGTCTGTCATGATTTGGGCTGCCATGTCATCTGCTGATGATGGTACACTGTGTTTTCTGAAGTCCACAGTCAACGCAGCCATCTACCAGGAAATTTTAGAGCACTTCACGCTTCCTTTTGCTGACAAGCTTTATGGAGATGCTGATTTCATTTTCCAGCAGGACTTGGCACCTGCCCACACTGCCAAAGGTACCAAAAGCTGGTTCAATAACCATGATATTGGTGTGCTTGACTGGCCAGCAAACTCACCAGACCTGAACCCCATAGAGAACATATGGGGTATTGTCAAGAGGAAGATGAGAGACACCAGATCCAACAATGCAGATGAGCTGAAGGCCACTGTCAAAGAAACCTGGGCTTCCATACCACCTCAGCAGTGCCACAAACTGATCACCTCCATGCCACACCGAACTGAGGCAGTAATTAAAGCAAAAGGAGCCCCTACCAAGTACTGAGTACATATACAGTAAATGAACATACTTTCCAGAAGGCCAACAATTCACTAAAAATGTTTTTTTTTTTTTTATTGGTCTTATGAAGTATTCTAATTTGTTGAGATAGTGAATTGGTGGGTTTTTGTTAAATGTGAGCCAAAATCATCACAATTAAAAGAACCAAAGACTACTTCAGTCTGTGTGCACTGAACTTATTTAATACACGAGTTTCACAATTTGAGTTAAATTACTGAAATATATGAACTTTTCCACAACATTCTAATTCATTGAGATGCCCCTGTACGTGCCAAAGTCCAATTTTGTGTATCAATAGCACGAATTTTCATTTTTATTTGGCGTACTTTGCACTTTCATGAGATCGGGTTGGTATAGACACAGTTTACAGGTGTCAAACATTAATAAAACATCAAGTAAATAAATAAATACATAAAAAAGAATATGCGTTTGTGGTGTCACAAAGTTATATCGTTCTATCTATCTATCGGTCGGTTTGTCTGTCTGTTTATTTAATTTTATTTTACAAAATATCAAATCCAGTGATGTTTATTTTAAAGGAACTTCTCAAACATGCGTTTTAAGCAAAATATTTAACAAAATGTGTTTGATAGGTATGAAAATGATAACCACAATAGATATTTTGCAGGTGTCAAATTTGAATCAAATATCAAAAAAAAGTTTGCATGTGGATGAAAACATTTAAAAAATATTGTCTTCATGAGTATGGAATGAAATTGTCTCAGAAACTGATTGATTGATTGATTGAATGAATGATTGATTCATTCGTTCATTCATTCACAGCAGTTTACATGTAGATGAGATACCAAAATGCTGAGAAACCATTTCAGAGATATCATTTTCATGTGTATAGGGGGAAAGTGACGTTAGTTCTGAGAAGATCTCTAACAGCATTTGTTTACAGATTTAATTAAATAGCGTTCAGTTTTAAGTGCAGCTCAAGTGTCCAAATACTTTTCTATCTCTCTACTTGCTCTCCTCAGCCTCACTTATTAACTCAGCAGAATGTCCTTTGCTGTAACAGTCTCTTCCTTCATTACACGAGCAACCTAGTGGAGCCCAGCCTGTCTTTTTCTTTGGACTGTTGCTGTGGCCTGGCAGCACTGGCTCTCTGAGGACACGAGAAAAGGCAAGTTTCAGTGGGCAGATGCATCCTGGGAGAACTCATCCGCCAGTCAGCTTTGTGATCTTCTGCCCAGGAGCTCAGAGAAGGGCCAATTTCATCAGATACTTCTAGCAATGCATGACCTGTCCAGTTTGAAACACTGGCTGTGAATGAAAAGAAAATGAGGACTGGTGACTGTTAGATACGGCCGGCCATGAGGCTCGAGGGAAGGGAGAGGTTTTGTGCTTGAAGCTGCGCTTTATCAATTTGAATTCAAACAGCCGAGACTGAATGTGCATGACGCTAACATCACATCTTAGCACTTTCACAATTTCAGATTTACCTGGACTAAAAACCACTGGGCCCTTTATATCTAAAATAGTGGTTTTGTATCAAAATAAGCTGCAATTTTACTCTGATAGTCAGAAGTTGTGGTTACACAATTCTCTGTTAATCTTGCATGTCCTTGAAATCCTAAATGGGACATACACTGTGTGCACAATTATTAGGAAAGTTGTATTTTTGAGGATCAATTTTGGTATTGTACATCTACAGTGCTCTTGGTCAATCCAAAATGTTAACAAACCCTCAAACCTGAACATTTAAGTAGTGAAACTGAAGTTTTGGCTTTCTTAAAAGAATATCTACATGTACACCATTATTAAACAACTATTAATTGTTATGCAACTAAATGAAAACCAAAGATTTTCCCATCTCACTTGTTTATTTTCACCTGTTAAAGTGAGAATAATAAACAAACTCAAATTTACAAATAAACATTCCTGAAATTTCAAAAAGAAAACCTCAGTGACCAATATAGCCACCTTTCTTCTCGATAACAGTCACAAGCCTTCCATTCACGGAGTCAGTCAGTTTCTTGATCTGGTCAGAATCAACTTTTTGTGCAGACCACAGCCTCCCAGACACTGTTCAGAGAGGTGTACTGTTTACCTTCACTGTAAATTTCCTGCTTAAGAAGGGCCCAAAAGTTCTCAATAGGGTTTAAGTCAGGTGAAGAAGGGGGCCATGTCATTAGTTTTTCATTTTTAAGGCCTTTACTGGCCAGCCACGCAGTGCAGTACTTTGATGCATGTGATGGAGTGTTGTCTTGCATAAAAATCAAAGTCTTCTTGAAAGATGCAGACTTCTTCCTATACCACTGCTTGAAGAAAGGGTCTTCTAAAAATTGGCAGTATGTCTGAGAGTTGATTTTGAGTCCATTTTCAACCCGAAAAGGTCCAACTAGCTCATCTTTAATACCTGCCCATACCAGTACCCCACCTCCACCTTGCTGGCGTCTGAGTCGAAGTGGAGCTCTGTGTCCGTTACTGATCCAACCACGGGCCCATCCATCTGGTCCATCAAGAGTCACTCTCATCTCATCAGTCCACAAAACCTTTGAAAAATCTGTCTTCAGATATTTCTTGGCCCATTCTTGACGTTTCAACTTATATGTCTTGTTCAGAGGTGGTCGGGTTTCAGCCTTTCTTACCTTGGCCATGTCCCTGAGAACTGAACACCTCATACTTCTTGACACTCCAGGTAGGTTGCAGTTGTGGAATATGGCAGCACTGGAAGATAACGGGTTCCTGGTAGCTTCATGTTTGATTCTTCTCAAATCTTTGGTGGTTAATTTGCGTCTTTTCTTCTCGACACGTTTCTTGCGACCCTGTTGACTATTTGCTACAAAACGTTTGATGGTTCTGTGATCACGCCCCAATATCTTAGATATTTCAAGAGTGCTGCATCCCTGTGAAATACTTTTTACAATTTCTGACCTTTCAGAGTCAGTTAAATCTCTTTTTTGGCCCATTTTTCCTGAGGAGAAGAATCTGCCTAATAATTATGCACACCTTGTTATAGGATGTTGATCTCCTTAGGCCACACCCTCCCTCGTTACACAAATACACATCACCTGATATGCATTAAATCCAATAAGCATTCAAGTTTATACAGCTTGGACTTGGAAATTATGGATAAAATGATGATATGGTCAAAATAATCACTTGCCTAATAATTGTGCACACAGTGTAAATGTGTTGTTTAATATGTATATGGCTGTTTCTATATGAACAGCATCTAACTAAAGTAAAAATAAGTAACTGATCTGAGATGCAATTTGTAGCTGGTCATTTCACTAACAGCCACATAAAAACGCACTAAACATGAATCTGTGGCTTTGCCGCTTCACAGGGAACACGTGCTGATAAAATGTGCAGCTTTGGTGAGCATAAGAGACTTCTTTCAAAAACATTTAAAAATATTATTCAAAACTTTCTACCAGTGTTAATTTCGTCGAAGACGAAAATATTCGTCAACTAACTTTTTTTCTGTGATTTATGCTGCCTTCACGCCATATCGTCCGTAATTCCGAGATGACAACACGTGACGTTCAACTATTTTCCTCTTTTGTTAGAGCAGTAATATAGCTTTCTTTGAAAGCGCCGGCATTTTTGTCTGGTTCCGCGTTAGGTGTAGCGGTCACGTGGTACAAGTCGTAGCTTTCAGAAAGCTCCTAGTTCACAAGTTGTAATTACAAGTTCTGAGAGGACGTGAACGCTTTTTACAAGTTGGTATCTCGTAATTACGGTTATTACGATATGGCGTGAACGCACCTTAAGACGAGACGTTGACGAGCTAAAATTAATATCTGATGATAAAAACTATGACGAAATGTATGCCCCGTCTTCATTAACAAGACGAGATGGGACTAAAATGTTATTTGAGGACTACCGGACATTCAAAATACATCCTAACTGTCTTGTCTTTCAAAATGTGCGTCTCTGTCATTGGATTACAATCAGATGAGGGGCGTTTATATGTAGTCTCAGTATGGCAGCCGCAGCGGACGGATAGGCTACCAAAACGCCATTTAGCGATCTGAAACAATGGCATCAGCACCTGAAGGGTTTTTTTTGTTGTCGTTGTTGTTTTAGGGATAGAGTGACCAGACGTCCCGTTTTTCCCGGGAGTCACAGTTCGTTGTCGATTAACTTAAAGTTAGTGAAGGCGCGATAGGCGGAATCGCGCTGATAGAAGTGCTCTCTCTCGCGCACGCTCCACTTCTTCAGTTCTCATACAGCGCGCGATCAGTTCTCGGTGCTCAAATACACGCACAGCAGTTCAAATGTCTATTGTGTAAATTATCTCACGTAAATACAGTCAGTTATGGCTTAAGTGAGCGTAAACAGGTGGATGTTTACTGAATGTGTGTCAGTATTACATGCATGCCTTCCGTCTTAAAGGGACAACAATCGTATCCGTGTCATACATGTTAACCAACAAAAGATGTTAAATAAATGTATAATTAAGTAAAGCTACTGTATCTGAAAAATAATTTTAATTTGTATCTCTACCAAAAAATTAAAATTTATTCCAGTTTTTCCAAATTCAATCTTTGATTCAAATTTCTCATAAGCTTAATTGATTTGGTCTAAAGAGAGAATAATTGATGCCTATTTTTGTTTGAATACTACTTATAAAATAGCTACCAAAATAAATGTTGTTAACGGCACTTTCATTAAAAGTAATGACTAAAAGTTGACAAAAATACAATGAATTTTCGTCGACTAAAACTATGAAAGACTCAAATGACTAAAATGTGACCTAAGACTTAAGCATTTTCATCTCAAGATAAAGACTAAGACTAAATCAAAAATGCCTGCCAAAATTAACACTGCTTTCTACTGGTAATGTACTGTATGTCAGATCAAGAAAGGGGGATTGGAATTTAAAAAAATAATAATAAAAAAAAAAAAAAACTTATTATTCTGTCTTTTTTGTGATTATATTTGCAAAGCCATTTTCTTATTTTCCCTCATGTAACTATAACAAGAAATTGTGACTCAGCTGTAATATCTGCCATTCATTTAAGGGAGAGTACTCTGTACAAAAGATTTTTAGATCAAATAAATAAAGATGAAAAAAGCAAAAGGGTTTTGCTTGATTGTTTTAGTTTTTTTGAAGGTCTAAGATTGTAGTAGTTTTTTTACAACTTTTACAACTTTCAGTAATGTAACTCAATACTTTTTCCCCTATTGCAATATATTGTACTCTGATTTAACAAACAAGCCAAAGTTATTTTACTATCACTGAGATACAATGTATATATATGTGTGCGTGTGTGTATATATATTGTATTTTGCCATTTTTATTATATATATATATAATTTTTTTTTTTTTTTTTTTCTATTTCAGTTTTAGTTATTTAAGTGCATCAGTGTAAAATAAATGAAAATGAGAAATGCTGACCAAAAAAAAAAAAAAAAACAACCAAAAAAAGACTTGCACTAAATGAATAGTGTTGTGCATCAATCTCATTCACCCTTTTCCTAGCATGCACTGGGACATTAATTATTAATACGGTTACATTGTTTGACTGTTTGCTAGAATAGTAATGCATTTGTTGTTTATTTTGCTAACACATGTTGTCTTGTGATACCATGAATTTGTTCTTCTATTAAATGATTGTGATTGTAACCCTCTGCGTTTCATCAGTGAACTTTCAGAAGTGTTTTTTTTTTCTTCCATGTGATGAAAAAAAATAAATAAAAAACATGAGGGGAAGCACAAAATATTACACAATTTAACACCAAGTAAATTCTCTGCTACTAAGAGATACTTTATCTCAAGAGATAATTGTTGCAATGATGGCCTTTCAATATGGAATTTCATTCTTTAAAACAGTAAATATAGTTTGACAGTATACTGCTACTTGATGATTTTGACACTGATCTTTTTTTATTTTTTTGTCAAAAACAATACTGTAAATTGAATGCATGCTTCAAATAAGATTTCTCCCATCGAGAAAGACAGTCCTTCAGTGTTCATTCCCATGAACCCGAGCAGCAGGATTCTCAGGCAAAGAAATCAATGATCCACACAGCAGAGTAACACAGTCTTTGCATGGAAAGTCATCCCAGCAGGGTCTCTATAGTGATTTTCCATGGTAAATAAATACTCATTGGTGTCCATTGAATCCTCCGTAGGACTTTCAGCTCTGAAGTGACAGACAAATATTTGCATTTCCGTTTCTATAAGCTTTGACCGTGAATAATGCAGTCCAAACCAGATAATTTGCTTTGGTTGTTGTCAGTCATCTTCTCTAACTTGTCGTCTGTATTACTTTTGTATGGAGAGATGGGTGTACGTGATAAGGTTAAAAAAAAAATAACTTTTTTTTTTGTTCTACATATTTATGCCAGTCAGGGACAAATGAAAATAAGAGGTGTACTTAGATGAATGCAAATGTTCTTATCAACTGATAATTGAAAAAGGGAAAATGTGGTTAATGCCTGCTCTGAACAAAATTGATTTGTGCACGATGGTATTCTTATTCGTTTTTGCAAAGTGGTTTTAATTAAGCGACCAATTTAAACTGGAGGACAAATAGTTCCTCTTGTGAGTTAAAAAATCTATTAATTTTGCCGCAGCGTAATAGGCAGAATAACCTCCTCTTTCTCTGGATTTCAATCTAATGGCAAACAAATGCGATACTCTCAATAAGAGGTGTAGAGTAATGATCAGATCATTAAAGAGCCATTATGGTTCATCTGCAATTTTGCATATGCTAAATAGTTTCGCTTCCGTTTGTTACGAGACTCGAAGCAGAACAAGAAACAAGCAGCAATTTAAAGCACGTGGAAAATATCACTGCCACCAAACTCTGTGCACAAAGATGCCCGAAAAGAAACAAACGAGCATATAAATAAATAAACTTTGAACTTTAGTATCCAGCAGAGGAGCAGCTTGCTGTTTGTTTATATTATTATGTATTTTGATTCTGCCATTCCTCCTGAAGGACTGAAATTCTACAGTAGAAGTGTAAATTTTGTACATTTCATTGCAGGGTAATGTACTGTAAAAACGACAGAAGCTGCACTGATGTGTCTGCTCCGAGAGACAGTTCAAACCCACACCTGTCACAAAGGAAATGCTTGTGTACTTCTTTTTACGTTTTGAGGCGGTATGCAACTAGCTTCCATTTTGCAGTATCAAAGTGCTGACAAAGTAGTGTGCTTCCTTCTAAAATAAAGAGTAAAATGGAGGATTTAAACAATATATTCAAACTTTAAGAAATATGTAAAAATATACATATGAAAAAAATGAATGAATGAATGAATAGTCAGTATTTTATTCAGCAGGGATGCATTAAATTGATCAAAATACTTTTATGGTGTTACAAATGTCTATTTCAAAGAAATGCTGTTCTTTTTACTTTACTATTCATAAAAGAAAAAAAAAGTATCAAAGTTTCATAAAAAAATATTAAACAGTTTTCAGCGTTGATGATAATAAGAAATATTTTTGAGCAGAAATTCAGTATATTAGAATGATTTCTGAAGGACCGTTTTACTATATATTCACATAGAAAACAGCTATTTGAAATTGTAATATATTTATTTTTGATTGATTGATTGATTGACGTGGGGTACATTTCCGTGTCAATAAGAATAATATAACATAGATAACATAACAAATGTTTAAACTGATAAATTTTACAATTTTATGCACACAATAAGCTCATTTCAAATTTGATGCCTGCTACAGGTCTCAACATATTTGGGACGGGGGCATGTTTACCATGCCCGGAGGACACGGCGTCCGTGATTTACAACAAGAATGTCAAATTTGGACTTGTCTGACCATAGAACACTTTTCCACTTTGAAACAGTCCATTTTAAATGAGCCTTGGCCCACAGGACACGACGACGTTTCTGGACCATGTTCACATATGGCTTCCTTTTTGCATGATAGAGCCTTAGTTGGCATCTGCAGATTGCACGACAGATCATGTTTACCAACAGTGGTTTCTGTAAGTATTCCTGGGCCCATTTACTAATGTCAATGACAGAATCATGCCGATGAGTGATGCAGTGTCGTTTGAGGGCTCGGAGACCACGGGCATACAACAAAGGTCTTCGGCCTTGTCCCTTACGCACAGAGATTTCTCCAGTTTCTCTAATTTTTTTGATGATGTTATGCACTGTAGATGATGAGATTTGCAAAGCCTTTGCAATTTGACGTTAAGGAACATTGTTTTTAAAGAATTCCACAATATTTTTACACACCCTTTCACAGATTGGAGAGCCTCTGCCCATCTTTACTTCTGAGAGACTCTGCCTCTCTAAGACATCCGTTTTAAAGCTAATCATGTTACAGACCTGATGTCAGTTAAATTAATTAGTTGCTAGAGGTTCTCCCAGCTGAATCTTTTCAAAATGTCTTGCTTTTTCAGCCCTTTGTTGCCCCCGTGAGAACTTTTTTGAGACCTGTAGCAGGCATCAAATTTGAAATTAGCTCATTTAGTGGATAAAGGTGTAAAATTTCCCTGTTTAAACATTTGTTATGTTCTATATGTTCAGTTGTGAATAAAATATTGGCTCATGTGATTTGAAAGTCTTTTAGTTTTCATTTTATTCAAATAAAAAAAACAAAAACAACGTCCCAACATTTCTGGAATTCGGGTTGTAGATAGATAGATAGATAGATACTGTAGACAGATAGATGTGCCCCACATGTATACATTTTTGATTGACATGTGGGTTACATTTACGTGTCATGATGTCTTGTAATTTAAAGTAAGCTGTGATGGATCAGTCTAAAAATAATCCTACTCTGCCGGTTTCTACTTTCACAGGTTGCCTCTTTGTCTGGAGAGAATGGGAATAAATAGAATATGTTGGTCGAGGAGGTTCATGAGGTTACGGACAGCTGATAGACGGCAGAGTGTCTTTAATAATTTTGGTGTGGTGAAAAGAAAATGTTGAGCACATCTACACAGCAAATGACTCACCCTACAGTTGTATTATCATTATTTTGGCAGTAAGAGGCCAGTACTCATGGGCTAAACAGATAAATAAATGTTCCATGATGTTGAAAATGGCGCAGAACAAGTGTAAGGTCAGAATGACATTAACCCTGTTGTTCAGTCTAAGACAGATGTAAAGCCATGCATAATGTATTTTATTCTCTTGATTTCACAGTTCTGCAACAGTTCTCATTTCCCTTGCAAAAGCAATGTGCAATGTAATTATTCAGGGTGTTTGCTAAGGTTACTATTGCTCATACTTTTGGTTAGTGATTTCATCTGATGGAGATGAATGTCTAATGACAGACACCAGAAATATATATTGTCATGCCACGCATTGCAATGTAACTAAAACTAATAAAAATGGATTTGTTAAGTGAAAATAAAATAAATAAAATAAAATCAAAACATGAACAAGATATTGATACTTGAAAACGAAGTATAAATAATATATACGTGAATATAAATTAGTAGATAGGTAGGTGGGTAAATAAACAGAAAGAAAGAAAGATAGGGATCATTAAGATCTGAATAATAAAAATGAGAAAAGCACACAAAAATACTAAAACTAAATACTAAAACTTTAAGCAAGATGTAATTTAATATAACAAAAGTTACTTCCAAATAGTAATAATAAGAATAAGTAGAAGAAGAATTCCATAATAATACATAAATAATCTTAAAATAGATGACATGGTGATGTTCACCATGGATGGGGGTAGGGGTTGATCTTAACTGAGATTCAGTCAAATAAACAAACAAATAAATAAATAAATATTTTTAAACTTCGATAAATTGCATTGAATTGCAGAATATAATTCAGCTGTAAATTATAACCAATTGATAAAATTTGATATAAAAAATAAAAATAATCATTAAAATATAAATGATATAATTGCTTATATTTAAATATATTTATTGCTTAAACAAGCCTTTAACCATTTTGGTTTTGTTTTGTTTTTTTGTTTGTTTGTTTTGGGCCACTACTTGATCTAAAAATCTACTTGGATCACTTATTCTGTTATTGATGACCTTGATGCAAGTGTGTCAAGTAAGAAGATTTCCTTCCGCTTGTGCTCTTGTTTCCTGCTTGTGCTTTACCAGCGTTCAGTGACAAAGGTAAGCCCATATACAGCCTCCCTGTGTTTCAACAATCCGTCTTACCTGTCAAACAGGTAATCTCATCTCCCCTCAGTCGGAATCCTAGTCGACATTTTACATCAGAGCGCCGGCTGATAAATGCTGTGGTTTAACTTTGAAACTTTTGATTACAACCCCCTCAAAGACCCGCATTATGAGCAGAAGCCAAGATGGAATATGCACTCTCACACTGGCTGTAATATCCAGGAGTGATGTGTTTGTTATGCCTCAGTACCTCTTTATATGATTTATGACTGGCTGATAAATGAAACATATATGTGAGCTCTCGTTTTATTGCGGTAAAGTTAGGTCTAGAGACATTTGGCCGGGGGGTTATGGTGTCCTTTGTGGGAAAGGCTTTTACATACATAAAAAGTGTGGTTTATCCTGGCATTTCTGGGAAAATAACATAGTGGAAGCCAAAGAGAGTCAGTTAGATGTATGTACTAATGTGCAAGGTATATTACCTTATTTTTTCTGGAAAATAGCATATTTGTCTGTTTTCTGGAGCCAGAAAATACTTTATGAAACCAACGTTATTATCCAAAGTAATACGTTTCTCCTCCATTTATTTGAAGGTGCATACCTAAGCTTAAAAAAGGTAACTCTGTGTTTTAATTTATAGTATTTTCTATTAGGTGGAAAACATTAATTTTTATGAAAGTGTATTATGCATATCTGACCAAAAAGACTGTAAGCCCTTCTTCTAGGAGTAAAGACAACATGTTTCAAATTCAGTTCCCTTCCAGTGATCTACATCAGTATTTACAGATGTTTTTTATTAAATATAGCTTTATTTTTCTTGTTGTGGACTATTTCTCCACCAGTGAATAATCAGTTGACTTTGTCATATATAGGAGTTATTGTGAGGTCATTTTAAAATGATCAATTTTAAAATCTATAAAATTGCTTATCTTCAACAAATGTTTTAATTCTTCAGTGTATCTCATCACATATGCACTCATGAATGATACAAAAAAAAAAGTTTCATATCATCTTTCATTGTACTGTATACAGATGCATCTCAAATTAGAATGTCGTGAAAAAGTTAATTTTTTCTTGTAAGTTATTTCAAAAAGTGAAACTTTCATTTATTTTAGATTCATTGCATGTGAAGTAAAACATTTCAAAAGTTTTTATTTATTTATTTTTTTTATTTTGATGATTAGAGCTTACAGCTCATGAAAGTCAAAAATCAGTATCTCAAAATATTAGAATATTTACATTTGAGTTTCAATAAATGACCATCCCTACAGTATAAATTCCGGGTATCTCTTGTTCTTTGAAACCACAATAATGGAGAAGACTGCTGACTTGGCAATGATCCAGAAGACGAACATTGACACCCTCCACAAAGAGGGTAAGTCACAGAAGGTCATTACTGAAAGGTGTGGCTGTTTACAGAGTGCTGTATCAAAGCATATTAAATGCAAAGTTGACTGGAAGGAAGAATTTGGGTAGGAAAAGTTGCACAAGTAACAGGGATGACCGCAAGCTTGAGAATACAGTCAAGCAAAGCTGATTCAAACACTTGGGAGAGCTTCACAAGGAGAGAATTGAAGCTGGAGTCAGTGCATCAAGAGTCACCACGCTCAGACGTCTTCAGGAAAAGGGCTACCAAGCCACTTCTGAAGCAGAGACAACGTCAGAAGTGTCTTACCTGGCCTGTGGAGAAAAATAACTGGACTGTTGCTCAGTGGTCCAAAGTTCTCTTTTCAGGTTAAGTAAATTTTGCATTTCATTTGGAAATCAAGGTCCCAGAGTCTGGAGGAAGAGAGGAGAGAAACCAGGCACAGAATCCATGTTGCTTGAAGTCCAGTGTGAAGTTTCCACATTCTGTGATGTTTTGGGCTGCCATGTCATCTGCTGGTGTTGGTCCACTGTGTTTTCTGAAGTCCACAGTCAACGAAGCCATCTACCAGGAAATTTTAGAGCACTTCATGCTTCCTTCTGCTGACAAGCTTTATGGAGATGCTGATTTCATTTTCCAGCAGGACTTGGCACCTGCCCACACTGCCAAAGGTACCAAAAGCTGGTTCAATGACCATGGTGTTGGTGTGGTTGACTGGCCAGCAAACTCGCCTGACCTGAACCCCATAGAGAATCTATGGGGTATTGTCAAGAAGAAGATGAGAGACACCAGACCCAACAAAGCAGATGACCTAAAGGCCGCTATCAAAGCAACCTGGGCTTCCATACCACCTCAGCAGTGCCACAAACTGATCACCTCCATGCCACACCGAATTGAGGCAGTAATTAAAGCAAAAGGAGCCTCTACCAAGTATTGAGTACATATACAGTAAATGAACATACTTTCCAGAAGGCCAACAATTCACTAAAAATGTATTTTTAACGGTCTTATGAAGTATTCTAATTTGTTGAGATAGTGAATTGGTGGGTTTTTGTTAAATGTGAGCCTAAATCATCACAATTAAAAGAACCAAAGACTTAAACTACTTCAGTCTGTGTGCGTTGAATTTATTTAATACACGAGTTTCACAATTTGAGTTAAAGTACTGACATAAATGAACTTTTCCATGACATTCTAATTTATTGAGATGCACCTGTATGTCTTACTTGAGGTCAAAGCCACTTTACACATGAAACTGAAACTCTTAAAATGAATAAATGTAATTACAAGTTTAATGCAAATAAATAAATAATTAAATAAATCTAAAATTTAGATTTAGAATCTAGAATTTAGAATGTATTGTATGTAAATGTACGTGCATTTAATTTTTTTATTTTATTTTACCACATGTTCTTTCTTAAAACACTCCTGTGTGTAGAATTACTTTAATGAATCTTGCTTAGACACAGCCCAGGTCTTATTTTTTTTTTTTTTTTTTTGATTTGTGAAAAAGTAGTGGCCTATTTGTGGAAAGTTTGCACTATACATTGTGAAGCAGTACGGTTTGCAGAACAGTGACTGTAATGCATTTTGGCTGTAACTGTATGCTGAGTGGGACTTTCTGAAAGATTACGTTAATGGTATTTCAGTTCTGGAGATTTGTCCTTCACAACAGGAAATGTCCTATAACTGTAGCCGTTTAATGCGATTAGCCACAGCCTGTGACTTAAATAATTTAATGCATCTTAGTGGTTAATTTCGATGCCACGCTAAAGATGTTGTAGATGTCACACTCGCTTACTGTCCTCATTGGAATGGGAAGGGAGGTGGACGTTACGAATTAGCATACAAAAGAGGACAAAGGAGGAGATTCCTTAGGACATGTGAGCTTTAGCATGCTAGAGTTAATTCTATTTACACTCTGAGTGCTCAGTGGCTCTTGAGGTGTAATTGGAGCTGAGCCCTTATAAATCTAAGGCCGGCAGTTAAGGAGGGTAATGTGTTTCAGAAAAACATCTCACACTGGACTGCAGGCCTAGAAAGTGTGTATTTGAATACTTATATGGTGTGGAATAACCATGCTAAAATGTTTTTGTTTGCAGTAGATGACTGACAAAACATCAAACCAAACAGCAAATGCTGCGTGAGCTTATTTTGCCAGATGTAAGAGAGGCATTTTGCTTAATGATGTTTAATCAGCTGCTCTGGCAGTGATTTTAACAACAGGTGTAGTTCATCACATTAACTATGGGCTATTTCACAGCCACAAAGTGGCACAATATTGCATATTGTTTTACTTTTTAAAGCCTAACAACTTTTGCTTTGTCAAAAGTTTTGCTTAAAAAAGTATGCTTTGTGCTACCTTTAACAAATGGCATTTGGTATTACATTGAAAAGCTACTCCAGAAGTAAGTCTATTTTTTATTTATATATATATATATATATATATATAATACTAATACAGTGACATCCATATACATCTGCAGGTGTGACTTCAGTTACGGTGATCTCTGCCTTAATGGCAATGTGGTTGATGGAGCATTGTTTGAGGTCTTTCTCTCTCACCTAGGTTGAGTAAATGACAAAATACAATATAAAAGTTTGCATTGCCAGTCTTATCCATTACTATACCTTTCTTCTGTGTAAATTAAATTGGCTGCAATTTTGATTTGCATATGCCTTGTGCCCATTATACAAAATGAAACTGAACTATAGGATATAACAAGTTAAATGTGTCGTGTACTGCATACAAATGGCAAAATATTATTTTACCGAATTACACTGCCCTCTATGGGCATTTCTCTCTCTCTCTCTCTTTCTCTCTCTCTCTCTCTCTCTGACACACACACACACACAGTGCCTTTTTTTCTTCATCTTCTTTCTCTCTTCGATTGTCTTACCATCGCCATCACCCTTCAATTATGCTGTTGCGTAAAATAAGATAGAGAGGGCAGTGTGCGAGCAACATATTGTGCACGAAGCTCTTATTTTAAGTCCTCTCATAAATATTCCACCCTGCCCCAAATTTACAATTGATCTGACGACAGTACAGCAACAGTGAGCCAATGGAAATCCAAGTTCCACTAGTTGAAACACTAGTTAAGATGGCAACACATCTCCAAAGACGGATTTATGGAAACCTCTTGCCAAAACAAGAATAAAAAATAGAGAAATATGAAAACAGACAACACTGCATTGGAGGAACCAGAGATCTGCGAAGAAATCACATGTACATCCGGCAATATACAACGCGATACCAGCCGTACCACTCACAAGCGTCTCGGGGATGCGTACTTTGCGCGTCCGTTTCTGAGAAAAAGGGATAGACTGCCTCGCTTGTGGATACATTTCGTTTAAAATGGACATTGCACTGGTTGGATTTTGCCAGGGAACAGCAATGTACATCCAGATAAATTCCTAAACTTGCGTTTTTCCTATTTTCAGCCAGCTGACCGTCACGTTTCCAGGGAGAGTTTGCGATACCCAGGCTGATCACGAACCACTTCACGGATTATTATACAGTCGGGCTAAAGAGGCACCGGTGTCTTCAAGGTTATGGATTGGCCGTGCTCATGATGTTTTCGAATTTACCACGTTTAAGCGGGTAAGAAACATGGATTGTCTTCCAAAGCAAAGCAAGCCATCTCATGCGAAGCCCCGTTTTGCTGCGGCTGGAGCTGTCCGTGGTGCTGAAACGCAGTTATCGCGCTGGCATAGAAAACTACCTCTTGAACACTTGTGTCGGCTTGTGAAATATTCAGTTATGTATGCGTTACACAACTTCATATGTGCTTCACAAGCTTCGGGCGTTAGATTTAGGAACCTCAATTATGAGGCATTACGCGTTGCTTTGGAAAGACCGGCTTTATGTGCCCGATGAATGAGCTGTTTTGTGATGATCGGCTTAGTTATTATTGCTGTTTACTTCTTAATCGTTTTTTTATTATTATTATTTTTTTTTTATTCGATTTCTGGAAGATCGACATGACCAGCGTAGACTTTTGGGTCGTATTATAGCGCCTTAGACTTATGTGCTGTATCTTTGAATGTGTGTGTGAGTATCTTCGTGCGTCCAAGTGTGTGTTTATGTGGGAGAGAGGGGGGAGATAGAGAGTGTGTGAGAGAGAGAGGGGTTGATTAGCATGAATACAAATGCTTCTACACAACAAAATGGTTTAATATAGTATTGTTTGCTCCCCATCAAGATGGAATCGGGCTATAATCGATGACGTCGCTTTTGCTTTTAATCAACTCGCGTCTTTGTCGCCTGAGGGATGAGCTATGACTGTCACATATAGCATCAAAGGGAGAAATTCAACATAGGCACCTTTGTGAAACGTAGATGTGTCGTGCACTCCGAGGTTTAACTTCGATACTGGTTGAGAGTTGATCAAAACTGAAGTCGTCGGATATGTGGGGTGAGTACGGGAAATATTATTTGCATTGGGGTATGGCGAGTGTATCTGTTTTAAGAGAGAGAAAAAAAAATAATTAAATAAATAAATAAAGACTTACATGATATGTTTTAAAGCATTTTGTAGCGTGACAATGATATGTAGATTTGTTCATCTGTCTCGTTCAGCGGCAGATGTTCAAGTTGGAAACCATGGAGAGATGTCGATTTGTTCAGTGCACGAGCAACTGGCTTTTCGTTTTGCATCTTTGAGTTGAGATGCCGCCGGATAATATGTTGGAAATGCATTCCAAATTGCGCATTGGAGAGTATTTCTGCCAGTCAATGTTACTTTAAATTTCAAAGAAGCAATAGCGCTCTCTACCCCCCCACCCCACCCCCACACCCATGTCTTTGTAAATGTGCCTGAATGCCGTGATGAAAAGAAATGTGGTTGTATTTGCAATATCATGAGCATTGCATAATATGCATGATGTATTGTATTGAATAAATCAATGCATTTGCATAGATATCGTTTATAGAGTTTGGTATGATACTATTCTGATATTATTAAACACTGATATTGAATCAATTCAAGACCTCTTGCATTGCAAAGTTTAGGCTAAAGCACAGTTTACATTGGTTATTCATATCGGAATCTGCTTTTGCATTAGGCAGGAAGAATTTGCTTTACATTAATGGGAAGGATCCTGCAAATTGGTCTTTGAGATATTCCTGTAACATTTTTGGATTGTCCACCATTTAATGTAGTTTTCAGATGTAGAGATTGCATGTTCATGTAACAGACATTCATCACGTCTTTTCCTTTTCTAGATGACACCCCAAACTGCAACTGCACTACAGTGAGCTGGGCCATTCCTGCACAAGAAAATGCATATCTGGATACTGAAAATAATATTGCTGGTTGCCACATCTCTGAGTCTGGTTGAGATGTATGACAGTTATGGGGAGATCTGTAGGAATCTGTGCACTTGCGAGGAGAAGGAAGGAATTCTGACGGTCAGTTGTGAGAACAGGGGCATTGTGCGGCTGTCGGAAATAAGCCCAGTGCAGTTTTCTATGTACCATCTTTTGCTGACAGGTAATTTGCTGAAAAGACTGTCTGTCAATGACTTTATCAACTATACCGGAGTTACCATTTTGCATTTAGGTAATAATGACATATCTGAGGTGGAGACCGGGGCATTCAACGGACTCCAGGGATTAAAGAGATTACATTTGAACAATAACAAAATAGACATTCTTAGGGACGACACTTTTGTCGGACTTGAGAGCTTAGAATACCTTCAGATAGACTATAATTTCATTAGCACTATTGAACCTAATGCTCTGAGCAGGCTTCAACAACTGACTGTGCTGATTCTCAATGACAACTTGTTGTCCTCTCTGCCCACAAACATTTTCCGGAACGTGCCCTTGACGCACCTGGATCTTAGGGGCAACCGCTTAAAAATGTTCCCTTACATCGGCCTTTTAGAGCATATGGACAAAGTAGTGGAATTACAGCTTGAGGAGAATCCGTGGAATTGTTCTTGTGAGCTCATTGCGCTTAAGGCTTGGCTGGAGAGCATCGCCTACACAGCTCTGGTGGGGGAGGTGGTATGTGAGACTCCTTTCAGGCTCCATGGCAGGGATCTGGACGAGGTCTCAAAGCAGGAACTGTGCCCCAGAAGGGCCATATCAGAGTACGAGATGCGCCCCCCACCCCCGCTCAGCACCAGCGGCTATTTCCAGACTACGCCGGCAGCCGTGACAGCATCAGCCACATCTTCAGCCGTCCTGCGATCCTCGTCCAGGCCGACCAAGGGCACCCGCCAATCCAGCAAAACCAAGTCCAAGCCCACTTCTCGAATCCCAGTCAACCCCTACAACTACGGGCCCATCATTGCTTTTCAGACCAAATCTCCCGTGCCTTTGGACTGCCCCACCACCTGTACATGCAATCTGCAAATCTCCGACCTGGGGCTAAATGTCAACTGCCAGGAAAGGAAGATTGAGAACATATCAGATCTGAAGCCCAAGCCATACAATCCTAAAAAGATGTATCTCACAGGGAACTACATCCCTGTCGTGCGTAGATCTGACTTTGTGGAGGCTGAGGGACTGGATTTATTGCACCTGGGAAACAATCGGATAGCACTCATACACGACAGAGCCTTTGGGGATTTAATTAACCTACGTAGGCTGTACTTGAATGGCAATTTGATTGACAGACTTACAGCAGATATGTTCTTTGGGCTAAAAAGTCTGCAGTACTTGTATTTAGAATATAATAAGATTCGAGAGATTGTAGGTGGCACCTTCCGCTTTGTGCCCAACCTTCAGCTACTTTTCCTCAATAACAATCTTTTAAAAACGTTGCCAGGAGGCATCTTCTCTAGTCTGTCTCTCTCCCGCCTCAACCTTCGCAGCAACCATTTTCAAAACCTGCCTGTGAGCGGAGTTCTGGACCAGCTGAAAGCACTGGTTCAGATTGACCTGTTCGAGAACCCTTGGGAGTGCTCCTGCGATGTGGTCGGCATGAAGATCTGGCTGGAGCAGCTGAACACGGGAACGGTGGTAAATGACGTCAAATGCGTGTCTCCCAAGCGGCTTGCGGGACAGGATATGCGTGTCGTCCCTTCTGAGCAGTTGTGTCCAGATTACTCCGATGTCATCGTGTCCACCGTGGTTCCTTCCGAGGAGCCTTCGGCAGACAGGATCACCACCACGGAGACACCCCAGAGGTTTAACACCCCTTCCAGTAATGTTCCTCTGTCTGTCCTCATTCTCAGCCTCCTCCTTGTTTTCATTATGTCAGTGTTTGTGGCAGCCGGCTTGTTTGTGGTGGTGATGAAGAGGCGTAAAAAGTCTCAGAGCGACCGTACCAGCACAAACAACTCTGATGTGAGTTCCTTCAACCTGCAGTACAATCTCTATAGCAATCGCTCCGTCCCCAAGGTCAAGGCACCAGCAGGTCACGTCTACGAATACATCCCCCATCCGTTAGGTCACATGTGCAAAAACCCAATCTACAGGTCCCGGGAAGGGAACGCTGTGGAGGATTACCCCGATCTACACGAACTCAAGGTCACCTACAGGAGTAATGCCGACGAGGACCAGGAGGTCACCTTGAGGAGCCCCAATTACACAGTGAGCACCATCGAGCCTCGTGAGCAGCCATCCCCTGTCCAGGATGCAGAACATTTTTTCAGAGGGATCCTGGAGCCGGATAAATCCCCATCGACTGCTGGCAGCAGGTTTGAATATAAGTACACTGGCCCCGTCCCGTACACATACCAACCAAACTTCGACGTTAGGCGCCAGTTCTTACATCCTGAAGGAATACGAGAGACTATGCTATATGGTACAGCGCCAAGTACTGTCTTTGTGGAGCCCAATAGAAACGACTATTTGGAACTAAAGGCAAAACTTCAAATAGAGCCGGACTACCTCGAAGTTCTTGAGAAACAGACAACACAGAGCCAGTTTTAAATCTTGGTCTATCTATAAATGCAGTAGAAGCATTTTTCCCCTTGTATTGACTCAAACTGGAGGGTGCCTTGGCACAATATACATCAACGTAAAGAAAAAAAAAATCCAAAACCTTAAGTGGGGTGTGCCGAACTATGTTACTTTAATTTCAGAACCACATGGCATTACAGAAATAATTAAGAATGAAAATAAATAAATAGAGCTCGCGGAACTTGGATTAAAGCACGAGTTGTGATATAAACTGGCGATGCAAAATCTATTTTTTTATGTGGATGATTGAATACGCATAAATCTAAGTGTACAGGTTAATCTCACCCAAATACATTTTCAGGAATATAATCATACAAATATTGTGAATTTAAGGGAGTCGGGGAGGGGTTTCACATACAAGAACAAAAGACAAAAAAAAAAAAACACAACTTTCTGACAGAAACACTATACAGCAGCGCATCCAATTGAGCAGGACAATTTCTCTGCTTTAGTCTGTAAGTAAGTACTGTATTTATTGGTATACTCTTTGCCATGTATTTTCAACATTTTTTCAATGCTCATCAATATTATGTGTGTCATGTCTCATGATTCTCTGTACGAACATTTCGTTTGTAGTTTCCGATCACTTACTGTAGCTTGCATTGTACAAGTGGCTTTTTTTCAGCAGTGGCACACCCCAATGTCGAAGAGAGACTTTGCATCATTTAACAATTTCAAAGGAAAAGTGTCTTTGTATGCTGTCTGCACTTTTTTGGAAGATGGAAGGCCACAGGGTCTTCCCAGCTAACATTAGAAGAAATATTATATATTAAAAATGAATATGTGTATTCATTCTTAATATGTATTTTTAATATGTTATATCAAAATTCATAAATAATAATTGAAGTAATAATTATGTTGTGTAATACTGATATTTTAATGTAACACCTATTTTTATACAAGCATTCGCAATTCTCTTTCCCTTATCGTTTTCATTGTTTTGATTGCTTTGCACTTATTGCACTATATTGACCAAAATATGTTTATGTCATCAATAAATATGATGTCGGTTCTTATAGAATGTTCTTGGAAATTAAAACCAGCTTGATTATAGCTTTCACCAGGTAACCAACAATTGTAGGCCCATTGTAAGTTGACAGGAGTTAATTCAATAGCTCAGATCAATACCACCAAGCCTGTTACTTGGCAAACCTCTCAACTCAGGTAGTTTGTATGTATTGGTTCTGCTCACAAACCCCTTATTCTTCAAGCAGGAGAGCGGAGCACACGATACGGCACTAAATAGGGTCAACTGTTCTTACAGTGTAGGAAACAACAAGAAATCGATAACAGCTATTCTGCCTTATGCTAATAATAGAGGTAAACTACTATTACGAACGGGTGAAATTATAGCGTTCTAGCAATATGCAAGCAGATGCTTTCAAAACGAGGGTTTGCATCGAACGATCGCAAACTCCTTTTGGAGATTGCTAGTTGTTTAGATCGATGGATTATTTCAATGCTACTTTGATCTTTAGAGGTGCTTTAAAAGAACTTCACCATTTGCCCTCTATACCATGACAGACTAAAATATTGGAACAGCTGTATCTGCCGGTGGATTTTAAATTGCTGTGTCGAGTGTTGAGAGGAAGCTGGGAGGGAAGCTGACCTGGCCCTCTACTCAATGATAAAGAGGTCTGCTTTGTACCCAGTGCCTCACTAGGCTCAAGGGTCCTATTCCACTTTGAGCATGATGTGGATCTTTTTATAGCTGCGGAAAATGAAGGCTGCATCTAAGGATGAGGGGCTTGAATAATTTGGGTAACCTGACAACTTGTCTTTATAAGCTGAGGAGGGTGAGTCGCAGTGTTGTAAAGCCACAAAGGGGCTATTATGAGAGGACCGACCTTGACATACTGTTACACACTGATGCGCTGCTGAGGGTTGTTAACGTAATTAATAACGTGAAAGAGTTGATTGTCAGGGGACTGTGCATTTTTAATTTTTTTTTTTTTTCATTCTTGACCATGTAAACCTATTTTGGATTGTACGTTGCCTTTCTCTCTGTCATTTTTTTTTTTATTATTCAATAACCTCTGAATTAGCAGGCATAAATAAAACTTTGAGCGTTGAATCGAAACAACATCTTCAGAAAACATAATTGGAGTCTTCTGGATCTGTCTCCTGGGTTCAAGCTCTACAGCAAGAAAACTTCATTTGCATCCATCTGCGTCAAGGATATCAGCATCAGAAGGTCAAATGCCATGGGTGCCGTTCTTCCAAGGTTGTCGACAAAACCCGCAGTCATTGCATGTTTAGGATGCATTCCAAAATTGTGCAATACGGAACTGAACATTCCCAGCCCCATCACCAAAATTATCTCCATTTTAACGCATGCCTCGTACCATTAGCTGATATTGTTTTTGGCCACCGAGCTAATGTGTGCTCTGAACCAAAGGATATTTTCAACAGCGAGGGCTGCATTACTCATTTGGTGGCACAAAAGTAAGACGAAAACATCAGTTGCATACTTCCAAATCCACAAATCGCAAATGATGCCTCTTAATCGGCATGATGGGCTTTGGGAGGGGCCGTCAGGGGAGGCTACGATGTTTAATTTCCCCACTGATTATTTCACTTATCCCGTTCTTTTTTTTGGGGGTCATTGCAGCAGAGAACCTGGGAGGGAGATGGCATGAGATTGACGACATTTGCAATTGAGTTCAAGGAGGTTTGGCTAATTGAGAAGGCAGCGATGATATCTGACAGGCACCAATGAGTCTGTTGATTAGTTTAATCATGGTATTTAATGGAACTCCTTGAGCCGTGGGGAAACGTTAAAGTGCGATAATTTTGCAGGTTGGGAGTCATTTTATAACTCTGTAACAATGCTAGTTTGCCGTCTGGCCTGGAGATGATCAAAGTCTTGTTTGCTATTTATTGCTAATTTGTTTACACACCTTTCCATACGGGTTTTCTGAATGGTTTAGTTATTTATTTATTATTCTTATTATTTTTTTTATTTATGTCATTATGCAATTCTTTGGCTCCCTATGTGGGTGTTTTTAAGCAGGTTAATGAAATGTTTTGCATTACATGCATCTCTGCAGGTCTGTCACTGCTGTATGGTGTTGTTTGTGTGTTTTGAATTGTTTTCTTGTATTGTTTTTACACTCCAAAATAAATAAATAAATAATAATAATACTAATAATAAAATAAATAAATAAAAAATAGGCCTACATTTAAGAAGTATTTTAAATTGCAAAGAAAATGTCCATCCATTGGGATTACACAATTTTCCCATAAACTAATAAATGTAATGATACATACATTAAAACAGATAAGAGCTATTTGCATCAATTTGATTTTAGTTACATAATCTTATTTTCAAAATTCATAGAACAAGAAAAAAAAAAGAATATGGTTCAAATATGGCTAGCTATAGAACAAGGAACATTCAATATGTTAAAATGCGTAAGACTGAAACAAATGTGAATTGTTAATTATACATATATAAAATGGGTTACTGTGTATTGGAAATACACTCAGTTTATTAGCGCTGGTAAAAAATCTGTTTGAGTTATGTATGGAATCGCATTAAGTTTATTGCTTTATGTTAAAACTGTGTAATCCAAATGCATGGTAATTGTATTTGCAGTTCAACCACATAAATCCTAAATGTAGCCCTTTTTAGTGTGCTTTTATTTTATGAACTCCTATATTATATTCAAGATATTGTTATGCTGCGCTTATTTCCTTTGTGCAGCTGAAGTTATGTAGGACATGCTACGTAATGCAAAATTGGAAATATATTGCTTTACTTGCACAAGCTATGCCAAGAGTTAATGGAGATAATTACGCATTGAATGGTTTAGGGTTTGGTCCTGCCTGTGTTTATCCTTAAAATCAAGTGTTCAGTAGTATCCAGTCGATTTGGACAGTGGACAAGGCCTGCTTTGGGCCTCGATGGGCCCCTAGAAGCAAATAAAGTGGTTTATATAGCTAAAGTATTCAGATTGCATACTTCATCCATTCAAGCGAATAAAGCGCACTGCTCGTGGCCAAGTTCTCGGGTGCTGTGAGAAACACAGTTAGCCATGCTTATGGGCTGGTAATTGCCAGCGGTCGCCATAGCAACTAGACACCTGTTGGTTACTGGCTAATCCAAGGGAAATTACCATAAACATGGCTAACTGTGCTTCATATAACTGCATTCATATTCCTCAAATGGCAGCCAATGTGGCTTCATCTTCCCGGATTGTTGTGGAAAAAATGTTTTAATTAGGATATTTTTGGTGAATTAGCAGTTTTAAACTGGTAGAGAAATGAGCGTAACAAAGAGACACCAAAAAGGCCCCTCTCCAGGAGCTGCAGGCTGTTTTATGTGCGAAAACACGACTAATTTGTTCTCATCTCAACTCCCTTTAGATTTCATTGGGCTAAACTAACAACTGAAGCAAAGAGAATTAGAAAGGAAAGCCTGATGTTGACGTCAATGCAGCGATGCTGTTCTCATTTCGCGAGAGCTAAATATAATTTAATGTAGGTCAGCGTAAGTTTGGAGATTTGTATTTTACCTAAAACTTGCAGATGAATGTTTGTCCACCTGCAGTGTTTTCTTTTGTGAAACTTTTTCTGTCAAAGAAAAATACACTAAATTAAATCCAGAAATGAATACAAATGTGCAAATCTCTTAAAAGGACACCACAAACCTCAAGTGGTTTCTCAAGAGCATATTATGTTGCTGTTATTAATCTGTTACTTAATATGACATTTTTAACAGCTTGCACGAACATTCCAACATGTTATTTACTGTTCTGCCCCATGTAATGGCAACATCTCTTGGATGACGTGGAAATGTGATCTCATTTGTATTTGTAAGCATGAATTTTATAGATGTATAAATATGTATGCATCCTTTGAGATTCATACAGTAGTACATCTAATTAATAGGTCAGTTCATGCTGTTCCTAAAATTAAATTAATTAATCACGTTTATTTAGCACTGTACACTTTGCTCAAATACATGAGATCACCCTCATATAGTGAGCCTGATATAACCCTATGTGTTTATGTGTGAATTGATCCTGTAGCATTATAAAATATATTCGGGTTTCAGCAGACCACTGTTGTATTTGCTTATCAGCACCGGTGCCTGTGACACCCTGATGGGTTGTGTGTTGGTTTAGACTTCATGCTGTATTTATTACTGCTTTTTTTTTTGTTATTTGTTTGTTTACAAAACTGCACCTAGCGATAGGCAGCCACAGTAACCCTGTCGTTTGATAAATGGCAAGCATTGCATTACCGACTCCCTGCATCCCAGCCCTTGTGATGTCTGGCCAAAAAAAAAAAATAAAAAAAATAATAAAACAGGTTGATGTATCACTCCTTGAGTGTTTCAAGCCGTTTAACAACAGGCCTTACATCATAGTCACAGAACAGCCAAAGTCACATTGGGTGAACTTGCCAAGGAATAATGTGTAAACATGCTTTCTGATGTCACGCACTGTATGTATATTGTTGATTGATGAACTTTCATCTGCAATTCTCCAGCATTCGGTGCATGTAATACTAAAGCCTTGAGTCTATTTCACGAGAAAACACATAAATGTTAAATTCAAATGCAAAAGTCACTTTGAAGAAAAGCTCCCATTTCATACTGTAATGTAAAAAGGCGGACTGTAAGGATCCAACTGCACTGTCTCGTTCAATTTGTACTTGAACAGTGATTGTGGGCAGCTGGAGTGCCAACATCTTTTTTTTTTTTTTCCTCCCTTGCAGTACATTTTCATGTCATCATCATACAGTATGTTGTAAAAAAAACATATTAAATAATATTAAACTCACAATTCTAAAAGATGGAAATCATATATGTTAGTTTGCGTTTATACAATATCAAAGTTAAGTAAACACAGTGTGAATTTTATATCATTGTACTGATTGGCTTTTTGAATTTTGCCATTATTTTTTGCTGTGCACTTCTTAAAAAATATATATATATTCTTCCTCTTTATTAAACAAAATGTTGGAAACTAGTTTTATTCATAAAAATGTAATTATTTTAACTGTTCAATTTATTTATTTTTTTTTAAACTAACAAAATACAGTTACTCAATGTTAACATCCTCCAGGAAGTGCCATAATTATCTGGAGGGAAAACCACAGCACAAATGTCATTAAATATTAGAAATGAATTAGCTAAATTCTGTGATTCGTTTCATAGTAGTAGTGGTGTGACATTCTAAAACATAACATTACAAATTTACATAATATTTTAAATCAATTACATTTTAAAGATTAAAAAAAAGAAAACCTTTTTTAATGTCTGTATGCTATAAGCATTACTATTCCATGCACTTTTTAACATTGCATTTATGTAAATTCTTATTTTGTTTAATTTTATTTAATTTAATTTAATTTTATTTTATTATTGTTATTATTATTATTATTATTTTAATTTATTATTTATTTATTTTTATTATTGTTTTTGCGCTGCATTTATCTCAAGATAGTTTGTGAAGTGCAAGTCTCCATAGATTGATGCATTGTCATTTCTGGAGGTTTATGGGTTATGCTTTGCCTAAAAATGGCTTCTGGCTCCAAGTTCCTGTTCAGCACAGACATGTGCAGATACACACACACAGTTATGTGCACATATCATGCTGGATTGAAACATAATCTCCCATACATAACAATGTGATTTCATGCATGACTCATGCCCGTTATGGAGATGGTTTCTTATGGCAGAAACAGAGCTGATGTTTTTGCCTATTGTCATTTCTTCTTTCTTTCCTTTGCAATGTTCAAAAAGGAATGTATGTTTCATCTGAAGCTCTATTTGCTGTATAATTCATCCTGTGCAATTTTGTTCATTTTGTCTTGCCCTGGTTTTGCTGTCTCGAGCAGAAAGCGCAGCAAGGAGCTACAACGATGATCCAAATTGAGGCTCTCAAAAAGAAACAGGGAGCATGAGATACCATGTCTAATGAAGTGCTGGTGAAGAGACACTGTAATTTCCTGCCCGTGTGAGACTGATGTTGTCTTAATGAAGATGCTACATGAAAGACATGATACATGATAAAAATATATATCATCAAAAAAACATGTTTGGATTGTTTTGAGCTTGTGCAAATGGAAACGGAAAAGAAGTTATTCTATTTTTTCCCCCTGAAAGAAAAAAAAAATGTAGAAAAACCCCTTGCAGAGTTAACAGTATGTTTATAGACATGTCCTTCAACCCTAAAATGTAAAACAATGCAATACGTAATTTAAAATACAGGTAACACACCTGTGAAAAATCAATATGGAAAATTCTTTTATATTAACACAGTACATTGGGCCCTGTTTTTACGGACTATTCTTATGTGAATTGGTGCAGTTTTCTGTAGACCTCCATTTACTCCACACAATCCAGTAATTCATTTCAGAGATGTGCTTTTCTTATGTTCCAAGGGAAAATCAGATCATTTATATTCATGAGTCGTCCTATTATTCTGTTATTGTTGCATTTCCTCTGATATAGCTTCCTGTAAGCTGAACTGTAATAGTTCCTGCAAATCACATACTACTACACTGTAAAAAGTGATAAGTTGACTTAACTTAAAAAAAAAAAAAGTGTTTTAAATTTTTAAGTTAATTGAATTGTCAAGTTCACTTAACTTTTTTATTTTTTATTATTATGTACTTAATTTTAAGGCAATGGTCTTCCTCATTTTTTTTTTTTTTAAGTTAATTCAACTTATCACTTTTTACAGTGTACTACTACTACTACTACTACTACTACAGATGTTAACATATAGTTACAGTAAGTACAGTACATGCTGTATTTATATGATAGATAGACGCCCTTCTTGCAGAGGTGAAAATACAGCTATTTTAACAAGTTGCACGGTTAACAATCCCTTTTGAATAGATATAAATCTAAATGTATAGTATTATATATTCAGGATTTATAACTTTATATTCAGATGTTATTATATATAATTTGTGTATGTATTGCATATTCCAAATGGGACAATTCATTTTTAGGGTGAGTAAATGATGACATGATTTTCATTTTTGAGTAATCCCTTAAACTATAAGATTATTTTTGTTATTTTTCATTATCATTTATCATTATCATAATTGTTTTTTTTTTTTTTATTCATTTATTTATTTATTATTATTTATTTTATTTTTTTTGCGTGTTACCTAATCTAGTTTTGGACCTTATTTTAAAGTACTTCTAAAAAGAGTATTGTCTCACCTAAAATGCTTGATCAGTACCACTAATGTTGTCTGTTACCATAAGTGCTGTACACAATGTGCTATAAAAATGTTTGCTTTCAATCTTCCAGCAGCATTTAATTTCAACTATGGTGATTTTATAATTCATGAGCAATTACCTTGAACTAATGATTTCAATTTCCTCTAGGAACACCCAGGTGAAGGAATATTTAATTAGTAAATTAGGAGTCAAAATAGTAAACTGGGCTTCTAGATTTATTAAACAGAGTCAGAATCATACTATTAATTTGTTCAAGCTGCTTTAATAAAAGTGTTTACTAGTAGCACTAGAGCACAAGATGAGCTTGTCCAGCATTTGTCAGCACACTTTTAAGCATTGCTATTCAAAAACGGTAGTGTGCTGCAAATATTATTACATTGGGCATATTAAGCATGCTTTACACTCATCACACGTTTCCGTTTTTCTTGAAAATGTTTTCAGAAGGGTCTCAGGTTCATGTACTGTCTTCTTAATGGCCCTCTGGGAATGTGGAGCAACAGAAATGGATAATTATACTCATTTAGAGTGCCTCTGATCCCCAGGCCTTCTCTGAAGCCCGACAATCATGTTTTTCCCCTCCTTGAACCTCAGCGCGCTAAGCACTAAAGTCCTTCCTCTGCTTGTCTGTCAACATGGATGCTTCGCAGACGCCTCACCCTAATCCCGCCAATCACAGCTACAGCGCTGAACTCACCCTGTTTAGCTGATCGCAGGCTTGCATCCTCTAAAATCGTACCGTCAGCTTCTAGGACTTAGGAAGGCCTTCAGATCAAGTTTAAAGGACGTCGAGCACCAGCCTTCCCCAAATAATATTCTTTTTTCACGCCAATCCGTGACCAACTTCCCCTGCTCAAATCCAAATCTGAAGGACAACTTCAGCCGAAAATCAAAATAATGTGACTCCATACTCGTTGTTAATTTCAGTTCAGAACATTAAAAAAGTCAATGACAGCTCTTAGAGGAACAGATGAAAATATTAACTGCTTTTGACTTATTTTTAAAATGACTTCTGTGCTTTTGTGATATATATATATTAGTATACTGGGATCAGTAAAAATTGATTGATTGATTGATTTTGCAAGACATTAATACTGTTATTCAGTAAGGATGCATAAAAGTAACTCTTTTTTGACCACTTTAATGCATTCATGTTACATTTATGTTTCTATTTAAATTATTGCTGTCCTTTTTAACTTTCTATTCAGCAAATAATCTTGAAGAAATGTAAGACATTTCCACAAATATATTAGGCAGCAAAAAGTTTTCAGTATTGAAAATAATAAGAAATGTCTCTTGCGCAGAAAATCAGGATCACGTGACACTGAAGACTGGAGAAATGATTCTGAAAATTCAGCTTTGATCAAAGGGATAAATTACATTTTACAATGTATTCACGTAGAAAAGTCATTATTTATTTTAGAAAATGTAATTTTAAAGATGTAGCGATTAGTCAATAGTGAAATTTGTGTTGTGTAAATTAATTTATTGTTTGAATTCAGAAGACTCGGAAAAGGATCATATGCCATACTGCCATGGTGCTTTTTGTTGCTAC
The DNA here is from genome assembly GCF_012432095.1 of Onychostoma macrolepis. NCBI lineage: Eukaryota > Metazoa > Chordata > Actinopteri > Cypriniformes > Cyprinidae > Onychostoma > Onychostoma macrolepis. The sequence goes on from NC_081155.1 coordinate 42,875,837, forward strand.
ATTGTGTTGCATGGAAAATACAACAGCATAAGCTCTTTTTTTGGAATGACATGAAGGTGAATAAATATTGACAAATAACGCTCGTTTTTGGGAGAGCTAACCTAATTACATGTACATCATAGTTGATTGCAAAAGCAAGGTCACAGGTCTGCAGACAGATACAGCGCTATGGCCTGTTTTTTCCATGGCATCGCTTGCATAATTCTTAGTCAATCTGTGTCGGTCCCCCACGTATCTGTGTGTTCCCAACCGCGAGAACATTATGTAACCGTCACTCCTTCCTGCATGAGTAATTATAAATACTTTGAGATTTTGATGGGGAACAGTAAGAGCTCTTGTTTTAAATTACATTACAAAGCTCATTTATAGCGACTGTTTTATGGTAAATAGATCAAATATATACGCTGAGGAGGACAACGAATCTCGTCAGAGTGTCGTGATCGTTCTTGTCCTCACAGGATTTTTCTGTTTACTTTCATGAAGGTTGGTTTAACTTTTCTGTATTACCTTGGAGTGTCTCATTTCTGTCAAATGTTTGAGAATGCTAAAATCTTCTTTAGTATGAATTCAAGGTGTGATCTTTGCAAAAACCGTTTTGGGTGTATTGCTGGCAGAACACAGAGGACGCAACCCTTTCGTCATGTACAATGGCCTCCACAGTAAGCATACTTGAGCAGGCCCAATGCTAGGAAAATGATTCAGTTATCGTAGGTATTCTTCAACAAGTTTATCATTTATTCATCATGGCATCCATGCAGCTATAAAATTCCTTATAAACCAAAAAGCATGGTTCTTTCATGCTACGTTTGTCGTGATAAAAAAATTATTTTCGTATCGATGGGTGCATCTGGTGTCAACCAGAGAATGCACTGAATTTTCAATATTTAAGTCGAAAAACCTGCACTCTATACAACTGGGCATATCCAGACACATTGTGTAGTCGAGCAAACTTTAAAAAAACTGTATAAGAAAGTAGCTTCACAACCAAAAACACAGCAGAAGCCAAAGTTGATGCTGATTAGACCGTGAAGGATAAGAGAATGAACAAGTGAACACGTGAGAAAAGAAGAAAGAGGATTAAGAGTTGGGGCATTAAAGGTACTTTCATGTGATCCATCAAGAGTCCAGGCAGACCGTGTTTGTTATAGCTACGGTCATTATTCCACCTCTACAGCACTTCACAGACAGAACGAAGCTTAGCTCCAATCCCCAAGGGCTTCCTGGTCAAGGCGAGGATTGATTCATACTTGTTTTTGGTCCATTTAATTACCCTTCTTCCTATTGAAGGTCTTTGCACTTCCTTTTTTGCACTACAGAATGTTCATTCAAGCCTGATGGATGGCTCTAGTTTGCCACTAACCGGATGTAGTTATTCACTGAGCATCATTAGATACTTTTGATTCATTTTACAAACTTATTTACTATGCAACTAGAGGCTCACTGGAAAAATCGAGACTCTTAAACTACCTATAAATATCGCACAACTCACTTAAGTTTCCAGCTGAAATCAACACTAGTAACAGTAAAACACCAATTACTCATATTCCTTTTCACACAAATTATGATTACGCACAGATTATGGATTAATAAAGACTATTTTTGTGCGCTTCCTTGCACAATTCTATGTTGTGACCTCAAAATATAACTCAAAACCATAGCACATGATTTATATAACTAATATATAACCAGCAGCATACTGTATGCATGGCTTTTCTGATGTAAGAAACGTCTTTAGTAACTCACCTGCTTCAGTATTGAACTTGCAATGATGTGAAGGGCTCCGAAATGAGTCTTACAATGAGTGATGATAAAAGAGCTAAAGACTTGTAAAAACAAGCTAAAATTGTATGGTTGTTTTTCTCACATTTTATAACGTTTTGATCTTTAAGAATTTCAATGTTTACACACAGCACCGCTCATCAATGTCAGTTCCAATAACAGTGGACCAATCAGAAGACCCCGAAGGCGGGGCAAGCTTTGCGAGATTTTGTTTACAGTAGCAATTTGACAGCAACACTGCTGAGAAGGCATTCTGCGCTTTTTAAAAAACATTCCTGATCGCTGCGTTTCGCGGTTTTAGATGCAAAGACGCGTTCTGTGTGAATGACCCCTTAACCATTTAGCGCAGGGGTGTCGAACTCAGTTCCTGTTTAGAGTTTAGATGCAACCCTAATTAAACACACCTGATCCTGATCCAGCTAATCAAGTCCTTCAGGCTTACTTGAAAACTATGTGGTATGTGTGTTTGAGCAGGGTTGGAACTAAACTCTGCTGAGCTGCGGCCCCCCAGGAACTGAGTTTGACACCCCTGCTTTAGCGCCATTCAGCGGTCATTTCATTTCCAAAGTGCTGCAACACATACAGCAAGCATTGAAATAAAACGTTGCTATGACCGTCACGATCATCTGTTCCAAATTAAACTAAACTCACGGGACATGTAATTTTGAAAGTGTCACGGAAGGTGCAAGAATATTCTTTTCCAGAAATATCTCCACAGTACGTTTTTTTCAAATGAGCCTGGGTTGTTCTTTAATTTAGCAAATAATGTTTCAATTTACAGATCCATCGAGAAATCCATAGGAGATATTTGCTAAGGTGGGCACTCAATAAATCTTAACAGATTACAAAAGCATACTGACTCTCTTTTGCACACACAAAAGAAAATCTTAGCAAAATCCATCTGGTGCAACATTTGGCCAACCAGCCTCTCCTTAAATGAGCAGCTTTCCCGTAGGAAAGAAAAATCACAAAAGAGATCTCGTTTGATATCTCAATTGTTTCTCCTAGACAGCCGTAAGATTGTGAGCCTCCAGAGAGAAAAATAATAATAATAATCACACTTACAATCACAAAAACTGTCTTCATATATACAAAGTTACCACTTCTACCATATATTCGTAGGCCTATATAATATACTAAAGTATGCTGCTATTCATTTTATAGCTCCACGCTATATGCAATATATTCTTATTTCACGAGATCATCTGAGGGAGAAAAAAGCATTAATGAGAAGTAAATCTCCCGAGCTACGAAAACTTGCATTTTTCGCCTTCATGATTTGAAGAAGATGAGCTTTAGTCATGTAGCAATTATCATATGAGCCACGAACATGAGACTGTATGTTAGCTGCTGCTGAAAATGTCTGCTGGTGTTAATGAATGCACATTCATCTGATGGCTGCTACTCTCAGTAAAGCCGGTGGGAAGGCTAGCCAGCCTGCTAATGGATTGAAATTCCACATCCAGCTATTCCAACTAAAACAAAAGTGGCGCTCACGGGGGCCAAGGCTTGGCAGGCGGGGTTGTGTGGCGTAAACAAAAAAGTGACTGACTAATGTTCCCTCCCTGTCAAACGGCCATCACTCGCTCTCAAAGGAATGATTGATTGCATCCTTTCCAGTGACTGATGTTGACAGCAGTAGAATCATAAAAATGAGTTGAGATGCTTTACTAAACGAGCATGATAAATGAAGGCGTACCGGAGTATTTGCCACTGAGTGATTATCTGTTATGCTAATTTTCCTGGAAAACAATTTGGAATTGGAATTTGGCTTTAAATAACTGATATATAAATACAACAGATTTGATTTATTGGCTGAGTTAACAACCCATTTGAGGTAAACGAATCAAACCTTTACACACAAATCCGTGATAGTGAAATGCAGCTGCCCAAATAGAAAGAACAGACTGGGCCACAGTTGTAAGAATTAACCGAATGCGATTTACTGAAATTGCATAAGAATTCCCATTGGATTTGATTGCTGCATGCTGCAACGATGATACTTGTATTGCAGTTATTTATTTGTGTTACTTTATGTTGATTTAGCAATCTTATTTGTGTTTGTATGTGTCAATCCTACAATGTTGCACAAGCCTTTCTTTAGTATTTTGAACTCCAGTTGTGAATCAGAAATAACCTTCTCCATTACAGAGCAATGAGACTGAATTAATTCAAATGGAATGAGTTATGCGGATTGTTTGCCAATTGTTTGAAATGAATGAGTCATGCCGTCATATTCATTCATAACCTCTGTTTTATATGATGCAGGTAAGCGCATAACTTTAAAGTTTTAAAGTCCACTTTAGACATTCTACTAACTATAAGTAACTTTGTAAGTACATGTCAACTAATTCTCATTCATTTGCAGCTACATGTGTACTGACTCTCAGAGTAGATTGTTAGGGTAGGTTTAGGGTTAGTAGAACAAGTTGACATATACTTGCAAAGTTTCTCATAGTCAGTGTGTTGTATTTTGTGGACCCATCAAAATAAAATGTTAGAAGTTATTAAGCAGACAGTCACCTGATACTCTAATGACTGCAAGTTGACATGTATTTGCAAAGTTACTTAGTAACTGTTAGTAGAATGTCTAAAGTGGACTATCGAAATAAATTGTTACCAATTGTCCGTATCTGATTGCATATTGTACTACACGGAGAGCAAAATAATGCTCTTTTACGAAAATAAACTCCTCTTGTTTATGCTGTCAGGAAGGATGACAAGCGAAACACAACATCCTGGCAGGTTTAAAGGATGAGATCAGTGGGAAGAGCATGTACCACTCATGTTCTGGGCTTAATGTCACCATGGACAAAAGAACTCCCTTAGAGGCTCCTACCCATTCAGCAGCGCTTGCCAAGAAAGCCAGCAATATTGCGGAATAAATCATGAGTGTATTTGGACATTCCTTTTCTGCAGTACCTTATGAACCTTTGGAAAAATGAATCAAAAATGATAGGCTGATAGTAGTATAGTGTTTTCTGTGATTGTATCAAATGGGATGATATTTTTAGAGTGGAACAAACCAACTAATTCCAAAGTTCTGATGCCTTGCTGTTGTTTTCCTTTACAAAATATGATGTCACTTCCTGGAGGAGGATGTCACTAAAGAAATAGCTCACCAAAAATGAAAAATGTATTCACTCGCAGGCCATCCAAGATGTAGATGAGCTTGTTTCTTCAATGGGAGCAGATTTGGAGAAATTAATTTAGCGTTCCACTGTTTATTCACCAATGGATCCTCTGCAGTGAATGGGTGCCGTCAGAATGAGAGTCCAAACAGCTGATAAAAACATCACAATAATTAATAAGCATACCATAATAAGTCTATAATCCATAATAATTGACCTTCAGTGAAAACCCCATCCACTTACATCAAAATACAAATTTGTTTAGAACTGTTTTAGACAGTTTTCACTTGTAAACGGTGCTTGAGCTGTGCATATTTCTCTCCTGTTTCAGATGACTTTTTCACTGGGGAAAGTAACATTATGGATAGAGGACTCGCATTTTAGCCTTGAACCAACGATTTGAATTTACATCTTGATGGATTTGTTTCTTACAAACATGTAGGAATTCACTTCACGGTATGTTAACTGATGGACTGGAGTGGTGTGGATTACTTGTGGATTATTGGGATGTTTGTATCAGCTGTTTGGACCCTCATTCTCACGGCACCCATTCACTGCAGAGGATCCATTGGTGAGCAAGTGATGCAATGCTACATTTCTTCAAATCTGTTCTGATGAAGAAACAAACTCATCTACATCTTGGATGGCCTGCAATTTTATTTTTTTGGGTGAACTATTACTCTCATTAACTAAAAGGATTTTATGAAATACTAACAAGATGGAAAGTGCATATTAACCTTTAGGTTAATGAAAACTATATTTCCATGTTTTGTTTGAAATATTTTGACTGAATAAAGGAAAAAGTATGATCTTACAGGATATCTGTATACTTTTTTTTTTTCTGAAGATATAAAGACATAGCAAAATGGCAGCGTCCAACAGTCTCCCACAACCTTATGAAAAAAGAAACATCGATGAATATGTTCTTTTCACACAGGTGTCTTTATTTAGCAGGCATAATTTGTTCCTGGAAATCTGCCCATGAAATGGATTACTTTACAATGGGGCACATTTAGTCCACTAGAGTACAAAGCGAGCGCCAACCATGGGACATAATTACGGAAGATGCATTTTTGTTCTTTTCTTTTCATGAAAGCAAATTTCCAGCTTGTTTGATTTAGGTTAGAAATCATGTGCATTCATGCTTTTCAAAATAGTAATAATGAAAAATGGTTCAATTTTTTTATCAGCTGAAACAAATTGTCTGGCTTTAATATGGTATATTGTATATCTTTTTTTTTCTTTTTTTTGACATATTAAAAAGGTATGAATTTCGTTGCATTTAGCAAATAGTTTTTGTGACCACTGTTGCTTCAAATGAATAAATTAATTAAAATAAGAAATAAACAGGGATGCTGTTGGTTATTCCTAATTACTTCTGTGTTTATTTGCATGCAGTATGAGCAATAATGTCAAAATAATAAGACTAACAGATCAGCCTAATATTTTAGCATATATTCTGAAGACATTACAGTAGTGAAATCATGGCCTATTTGTCCTGAAAAGGGCGTTGACAGTTTTTTTTTTGTTTGTTTTTTTTGGAAGGGCAGAATAAATGTTCTGAGCGGGCAGGTGAAGACAAGGCTTCACAAGGTAATTTTGTTATCATACAGTATGCAATATACGTTTTCAGCAGAAAAAGACACATTTGAGGTGGGTAAGGGTTACAAAGACTGTTCACAAGGAAAATTTCATATTAAATAGTTCTTCTCAATGACATTTATCTAACTTTCCAAAGGGGATTATGATGAAGACCCTTACAAATCAGAATGCATAATGCCTAAAACTATGAGTTTTCAGATTGTATGAGGTCCACAACTGAAATGCCTCTCAAATACAAGTGCTACATGGACAAGATACGAAGTTTCTCAATAACAGATGGCTGATATAATGCAGATATGTACATAATACAACTTAATGATATAAAATGTACATATAAATAAAATGCACTATAAAGAGTTTAATTTTATTGAACAAGTTTTTACACTATATTTTCTATCTGTTTTACTATTATTATCATTATTATTTTCAAGTGCAAGTATTAATTGCAAACTATTATTTTAATAATAAAATGCATTCTAAAGAGTTGAACTTTACTGAACATTTTTTACAACTTATATATTTATTTGTTTATTAGTTATTGTTATTATTATTATTGGCAAGTGTGAGTACGAATCACAAATTATTATTTTTATAATAAATTACACTACGTTACTGAACACGTTTTTTACACTTATACTTATATATTGTATATCTGTACTAATAATACTATTTATTTATTTTTTTTTTTGTCAAGAAGAGACAATTGAGAAATCAAATGCTTTTCAATTGTGATTTCCACTTTAACTTTCATTCGACATTATGGAAAACACTGTGGAAAATCTTCCTCTAAAACAAAATGATCCCAAGCAATACAAAATAAGTATCTAATTGTGTTGTGTTATATGCTACTATTTCTTTGGAAAGTGGAGGTTGTGCAGGTTCATTTATAATACATCTCCAGCATTGCTTCAGCATTGTTATTTTGTGATTTGGGTCTGTTAGGAGAGACGTGAGGAGAGCTGCTGAGAGGTGTTTTGGCCCCAAGGACCCATGATGTAAACGTGTTTCATGGAGGCGCCATAAATATGTCATATTTGTGCATGCATAGAAAAATACACCCAGGGCGAGTAATTGCAGCTGTTAGTAAAGGTAATTGTCTCCAGCTTGTTTCTACTTACTCATCATTTTATCAGATTAGCCTTAGTGAGAAGGTGATGGGTTATGCAAATGAAGCCAGTTAACTCCAATATGCAAGATTAAAGTGTTACAGATTCAAAACCAGCTCATTCAACAGCATTTGTGCGAGTAACAGACAAATACATCAGACTCTTCTCAATTTAGTTTGTTTTGCATTTTTTAATTCAATAAGTAACATTAAACATTACAATACACAATGTTTACAGCTACAAGAACAGTGTAGCTTCAAGACTCAAACATTATACATGATAACATGAGACTTGTGTTATAGAATATTAATATCATTTATTTATTTATTGTTTGTGAAATAAATTTTGCACTCATAATGTCTTGGCAAGGCTGCCAGATTTGATTAAAAATCAGCTATGACAGACAAAATGATTACTTACATTAATAATAATAATAATAATAATTTTGTCTTGTTATTAGAAAGTCCAAATTATTAATTTAATAGCAAGTCTCTTACAATTAATAAATGATGATGATAATAATAATAATAATAATAATTGTATTAGAAAGTTTAAAGTGTTACTTTAATTGCATAATAATAGTAATAATAATAATAATAATAATAATTCTTATTATTATTATTATTAAAGCTCTTTAATTTATGCTATATATGAAATATTGTAATGTATTTATCATTGTCATGTACAATTACATTCAAATCTGAGTGAATTCAATTATTTTTTTCTTAATTCAATTATTTTTACAGTACTTGTATATTATTATTATTATTATTGATATAAATCTCTTAGTCTCAACAGAAAACAGCAAGGTTAAACATTGTGTACATGTTTCGTCAGTTTGCCTGTTGAAAGGCAATTCTTATCAACAATGCCTTCTTATTCCAGATGAGTTACCAAAGTCGGATTTATCTTCAATGTTTTGTCCTGAATCATTTCTTTTTTCCCCTTCTTCTCTTTTTGTACATAAAGGTAATCCCACAATTCACAGTCAAGCACTCAAGGCTCACTGAAGCGTACGTATTGGCAAATGCCTGCAAGGACAAGCTCTTGGTGAACCTCTCATTGCACTTGTTTAACTTTTAACGCCTCCACCGAAACACACGGCGAACAATATGATAATTCCATGCGGTCATTTCAGATTGCAACAGGCTTTCAATGCTTGACCTTCAGGTGAGCAGTCTAGGACACTTAGTCCATGCCCTCCAATTTTCTAACCCCTTTCGACACACATTGTAGAAAAGGGCGTTCAGATCATTCCCCGTGATAATGGAGAGAAGTCTCTCATTCAGAGGTCAGCACAGGACTTTGTGCAGAGAGTTTGAGAAGTCAAAGAGGGAATTTCGTAATTAGTGTGCTGTGGATGGTGTACCATTCAAATTTATTGTTCAGTAGAATTAAAACAGAATGAAATGCAAAGATATTAATGAAGCTAAATGGTGTTAAACTCTTTGACTTTGTATGTCAGAATATATTGTACATACTGAAACCACTAAATTGAAGAGTTGTATTTAGATGTAGTGTTTGCCTAAGAATATTGATGTAGTATTTATGCTGTATTATCATTATACAATAATATACTATATTTATGCTGTATTTGTTATTTAAAAATAATCAATCACAATACAATGATCTTTGCTCTTTTGTGTAAAAGTGCATGCATGTTTGATGCTGTTAATAGTTAACTGTGAGAGACTGAGTAAATTTGTTTTTTTTAATTGTCAGATACAGAAAATGTTTGAGTAGATATTATAATTTAATTTAATATAAAGAAATGTTATATTTTCCAGTGAACCAGTGCTATTTTAATATTATTTACATACTACTATGTGCTGTAAAAAAGGTTGTAAATAAAACATTTGGTAACACTTTAGAATAGGGAACACATATACATTATTAACTAAGACTTTTCCCTCAATAAATTCCCAATTTGCTGCTTATTAATAGTTAGCGCGGTAATTGTTAAGTTTAGGTAATGGGTAGAATAAGGTCTTGTAGAATAAGGCATTAATATGTGCTTAATTAGTACTAATAAATAGCTAATATTCTAGTAATATGCATGCTAATAAGCAACTAGTTAAGAGACCCTAAAATAAAGTGTTGCCAAACATTTATAGGAGTATGTTCTACATAATATACTACTATACTAGCTCAGTTGTTCTACTTCAAAACTTTGTGTTAATGTTAACTTTCGTTTTTTTGTAATTATCTTTTTTTTTAAATGTATTAGTAATGTATGATTGAAAATACTTTCTACACCAAATTTGTTCAGTGAATTATTTATTAATATTTAGAATTAGCTTTAATTTTTACGTTTTTATTTTTAGTTTAGGTTTTAGTCATTTTCTTATGCTTTTGAAGTATTCTTTTTTTTAAATTATCTTTAGCTTTTATTTATTATATATATATATATTAAATAATTGTACTACTTTAGATTAAACTTATTTTACAGTGGGTACGGAAAGTATTCAGACCCCCTTAAATGTTTCACTCTTGGTTATATTGCAGCCATTTGCTAAAATCATTTTAAGTTCATTTTCTTTTCCTCATTAATGTACACACAGCATTGACAGAAAAACACAGAATTGTTGACATTAAAAAAGATTTATTAAAAAAGAAAAACTGAAATATCACATGGTCCTAAGTATTCAGACCTTTTGCTGTGACACTCATATATTTAACTCAGGTGCTGTCCATTTCTTCTGATCATCCTTGAGATGGTTCTACACCTTCATTTGAGTCCAGCTGTGTTTGATTATACTGATTGGACTTGATTAGGAAAGCCACACACCTGTCTATATAAGACCTTACAGCTCACAGTGCATGTCAGAGCAAATGAGAATCATGAGGTCAAAGGAACTGCCTGAAGAACTCAGAGACAGAATTGTGGCAAGGCACAGATCTGGCCAAGGCTACAAAAAAATGTTTTGCTGCACTTAAGGTTCCTAAGAGCACAGTGGCCTCCATAATCCTTAAATGGAAGACGTTTGGGACGACCAGAACCCTTCCTAGAGCTGGCCGTCCGGCCAAACTGAGCTATAGGGGGAGAAGAGCCTTGGTGAGAGAGGTAAAGAAGAACCCAAAGATCACTTTGGCTGAGCTCCAGAGATGCAGTCGGGAGATGGGAGAAAGTTGTAGAAAGTCAACCATCACTGCAGCCCTCCACCAGTCGGGGCTTTATGGCAGAGTGGACCGACGGAAGCCTCTCCTCAGTGCAAGACACATGAAAGCCCGCATGGAGTTTGCTAAAAAAAACACCTGAATAAGATTCTCTGGTCTGATGAGACCAAGATAGAACTTTTTGGCCTTAATTCTAAGCGGTATGTGTGGAGAAAACCAGGCACTGCTCATCACCTGTCCAATACAGTCCCAACAGTGAAGCATGGTGGTGGCAGCATCATGCTGTGGGGGTGTTTTTCAGCTGCAGGGACAGGACGACTGGTTGCAATCGAGGGAAAGATGAATGCGGCCAAGTACAGGGATATCCTGGACGAAAACCTTCTCCAGAGTGCTCAGGACCTCAGACTGGGCCGAAGGTTTACCTTCCAACAAGACAATGACCCTAAGCACACAGCTAAAATAACGAAGGAGTGGCTTCACAAAAACTCTGTGACTGTTCTTGAATGGCCCAGCCAGAGCCCTGACTTAAACCCAATTGAGCATCTCTGGAGAGACCTAAAAATGGCTGTCCACCAACGTTTACCATCCAACCTGACAGAACTGGAGAGGATCTGCAAGGAGGAATGGCAGAGGATCCCCAAATCCAGGTGTGAAAAACTTGTTGCATCTTTCCCAAAAAGACTCATGGCTGTATTAGATCAAAAGGGTGCTTCTACTAAATACTGAGCAAAGGGTCTGAATACTTAGGACCATGTGATATTTCAGTTTTTCTTTTTTAATAAATCTGCAAAAATGTCAACAATTCTGTGTTTTTCTGTCAATATGGGGTGCTGTGTGTACATTAATGAGGAAAAAAAAAAAAAAAAAGAACTTAAATGATTTTAGCAAATGGCTGCAATATAACAAAGAGTGAAAAATGTAAGTGAGTCTGAATACTTTCCGTACCCACTGTATATCTGTTTTTAAGGTAAGATTTCTAATTTTCATAGTTTTTTGTATTATTATTATTATTTATTTTTTTCAGCTTTATTTCTATTACCATAACCCAAACTACTACCACTACTGCTACTAATAGTTCTATAAAGGGGGCCAATGCAAATCATAGTCATGAATGAGCCAAAAATGAGCCAACTTATTACTTCTTCCCACATGAAAGAAGGAAGTTGTCCAGTGTCTCTGCTGTATCAATCATGTAGTGTGAAGTGCAAGAGTCCCCATATGACTTCTGAGTCAGACTAGTTGATTGTGCAGTGGTTTATTCAGGTGTTGTGAAGTGACAAGGCTATAGTCCATTCAGGCAGTGGACAGCAGTGTGCAGACAGATGAAAACCACAGGATATAGAGCAGCCGCCTACAGCTCCATCTACCGCAGTCCATAGATGTCTCCATCCCTCCACATATATGGCCATAATCTTTTCATGTCTTTGAGGCACACTAGCTTAGCAGCTTGCAGAGCTGAGACCTTCCTGACTCAGAGAGGAAAGTTCAAAAACCACATTACATCAGTACTATATGCAGCAGAGGACCGGGGAGTTTCAATAAATAAGTTAACATCAAGTCTCCTCATATATGTATTATTCTGGTGACATGATGTCCACTCAGAGGAAATAAAAATCTCAAATAAGATTTTGCAATTGTTTCTTGTATAGAATTGAGTTCAATGCAGAAAGCAAATTGAGACTTGTGCTTAAATCTCGTTCTTCAAGTGTTTAGATCAATTTCATCAATAATTAATGCATTGTAATGCATTCTGATTTGATAGATTATAATTTATTAGCTTATTATAAATTGTGTTTACTATATGTACAAGCGCTGATGCACTGATGTACAGATCAATCGATCAATCAATCAATTATCTGAAATCCCTCTGTCCCAGAGCTTTCTAAAAACCCTTAGATTGCATAAAGGATATCTAAATTGTTAACCCACCTATATGCCCACTGGGTAAAGTAAATTGGAAAGAATGATGCTTACTGACCTTTTGTTTATCTGCCCTTCTTCTGTCTATATTAGGCACAGCTGAGTGGTTATATGGTTATTACTGTACCCCTGAGCTTCTGTAACCCTGCTCTTTTCTGCTGAGAGAAGGCTTTTGGCTGAAGGAGGATGACTGCTTTTCACAGGCAGTGATCGCTCTAGTGCTTTTATACAGCGGTGGGTGGGCAGATACTGATGTGCTGTGCGTGCTACAATCAACGGAAGGGAATAGGTGGGAAAATCAAATATAAAATCATACAGCTCTTTGTTAAAAGATGAAGAAGGCTTATTGTTGCACCTAATTGATTTTGGCCCCCATATATGATTACTGAAAAAGCCCCCTGTATTAAATCTTTTAGTGACTGAATAAGGAATAAGGTGATGATTCTTACTGCAGCTTTAACTTCTCACGTGATTGTCAAGCATCATGCCAGTAGTGCTGCATTGAAGTTAATTATTGATCAACCTAGAGTTTCATGTTACATTGCAACATGTACAACTATAGAACAAATAAACACAAAGTCAAGTTGTCATGTATGAAAAGGTTAAAGCAACACAATCACGGTTGCACGAGACGTTGAGTGGTTATTTATTATTAGTGGTTATATAGAAGTATCTTGTGTTTTGTGCTTACAAGTTAATGTCTTAATCTGCCGATCTGCTTATTAATAGTGTTTTCACTATATTTTGGATTTTAATATCCAGTGCAGAGTTGATGTCATGCGGCTCATTCAGTGAATCGCCGGCCGACTCAGTGATCAGCCATGAAACAGTGATCCTGTTCAAATTCCCTATAAAATCATAAATGATTCCCTTTGAGCTAAATTAAATTATTTACATATATGTACATTTTATTTCAGCTAGTTGTCAAAGCAACAGTTTTCATTTAGTTTAAAATATTGAAATAACTGAACTGAAATAAATAAATAGGCCTCCTGTAAACTGAAATAAAAAGTACTGAAAAAAAAAAACTATAAGGACATATGAATGAATGAATGAAAAACATGCATCAAAATGACTAAAATTAAAATTAAAAAGAAAATGCAAAAATGAAAACTAAAGTATATTAAAAATAAATTAAATTACAAAACATTAAAAAAATTATAATAGATACAAAAACTAAAATAAAAGTCATTCAAAATTAGAAGAACTATAATAATTAATTCAAATTTAGAAAAAAAAAACTGCACTAGTATCTCAATATGCTAAAACTGAAATAAAAAAAAATTAAATACTACTGTGGATAGACATTTAAAAAGTAGCTAAACATGACAAAATCACAACTAAATTATTACAACTTTAGCTCAAATTAAAATGGAAATGGAAAATATAATAAAAAAATAATAATAATTCAAAATGAGAACAATCAAACAAACTGTAATAGTATAGCAATACTAAAATAGCACTGTTCTCAACCACCATACTTTAAAAAAGTGAATATATGTGAAAGCTGCTGCTGTGGCCACATTTTTAATGAAATAAAATATGAGGGAAAATAGACAATGCACTTGATAGGTCTCATTTATTATTAACTCGGTGTATGTGTTTGTACTTATGTGACAAAATAAATAAATAAATAATAAAAATAAATCATGCAACATTTCCACCAGAAAAGTGCGAACTTACTGATGAATCATGAATTTTGCACAAAAACATTCACACGTAGGTTTTACGCACAAGCTCTTGCATACGCATTCTTAATAAAAGAGATCCCATGTGTTTTGGAAACGTTCCTTTTGAGTTACACGTAGTAGCCCAAAATAAATGAAAGATCGTCACCCCCCTCCAGCTCCCCTTTCGCATACAAGCAGCTAGGGGTTGAAAGGCTGGATGATGTGGGAAACTTTGAGCTCAGACTATTTCAGGACACCGCCATCTACTCTCAGCATCCGTTTGGACTCGGAAAGAGGGATCAAAGAGTGACACTGGTCTCCGGGGAGCTCATCAGGGTGACAAGATGATGCCAGTTTGTTCAAATTGTTGTACCACATTGCTTGTAAAATCCTGCCATATCGAATCTCCGGATGCCAAGTCAAAACAGACAGCAAACATCAACACAACAAAACGCAACAGCCTAAAATAATCTCCCTAAATATCTGTGCATATTATAATACCAACATGAGCGCAACGTTCGATAGTAAATATCATGCTGAAGAGGAGAAAATGGGATATAAACGGCATATTTAATGTTAAAATTCCATATGCATGCTGCAAAATTTATACATTATGTGTAAATGGATGTATTATTCTTGCTACATAACATCTGACACCAGTCATTTTTTCTTGGTTGGCTTTACTAATGTCACACTACGAAGCCAAACCAAGCAACATAATGTAAACAGCGTTATTAATAATAAACATTGCCAGCAAGCAGGCATTACAACTGTTGGACTATACATTTCAAAAATGGTAACGTACATAATATGCAATATTACAGTTATTGAATGCAATGACACACATAAAGTTCTGGGGTCTGTTAGACCGACATATAATTCTCTAATGTTCATATTTATTTGTTTAAAAATGCAATAAAAAGTAATATTGTGAAAAATTATTGCAATTTAATATAACTGCTTTGTATTTGATAATGTAATTTAGTGATCAAAGCTGCATTTTCAGCATCATTACTCCAGTCTTCAGTGTCACATGATCCTTCAGAAACCAATCTAATATGCTGATTTGCTGCTTAATTATATATTAAATTATGTTCTGAAATAAGTATATACTGTATGTATTTTAATAAGAGTACTCAGTGCTTGTGAAAATGTGTGTGCACAGTTGCCTTATGACTGTGAACCATTAAAATAACTCCCACATTTTCTATGTAAAACATGACAGTTAAGGGTTTGTTATTCATGTTGTGAAACTGAAGGACAGCTGTGGAAATGAAGACTAAAGAGCAGTCGAAAGACGTTCGGGATACAGTGAAATGAATGCATAATTGTGTTCCTGTCGCTGAAACTGTAGCTCAACTGCTAGAGCGTCCAAGGTCACACATACCGATAAAGCATGTATACCTTGATAAAAGTGTTTGCCAACTGAATAATATCAATAAATTACCAAAATAAAAGGCATTTGAGTCTTCAGATGTCCCAATGGTCAGTGCTGGCTGTGTTATCGGGAAGAGGATGCTGTATCAAACCACCCAGACACTGCCTAGAAAAGGTCATGTCTCCAAACCCTCGGCATGAACGAGAAGGAGACTTGCGAGAGGAGCCACAGAGAGTCACTTTGAAGGAGCTACAGAGTTCAGCAAGTGAGAATGGAGTGAAAGTGCTCCAGTCACACACATAAAGAGACCTGCAACACATAACAGCTTGTATTGGAGGGTGGCACAAAAGAAACCATTAATCAAAAAGAACCATCTGGAGTTGCCATAAACCATAATGGTGACCCAGTTGCAATGAAGGAGATGCTTCTGCTGTCAGATGCGATTGGCGCTATGTTGGAAATGGAATAATAGCTTGCTAACTGCATACTGTAACGTACGCTCTGACTGTTAATAATAGTGTGTGAAAAAGCAGACATTATGCAACCATTTCAACATTTCATATGCATCTTCAACCTGGTGCATTTTATGCAAAAAAAAAAAAAATAAATAAAAATAAATCACTCACGAAAGACATTTTACCGATATTATGATTATATATATAACCATATTCCCATGTTGACTGTGATAGTAAATGGCTGTTTAAATAATAATAATTCCCAAACCTGGAGATTTGAAATGGTGTGGTCCATTTAGCAGTCATAAAATAAAATAACATTAACATGTTTGTGTGTGTGTGTGTGTGTGTGTGTGTGTGTGTGTGTGTGTGTATATATATATATATATATATGAAGCTCGGGACGGTTGCAATGACTGCAAAGACAAGGTCAAATTAACATTGCAATGACTCGTTTATAAAAGACGACCTACAATGATCCAGTCAAATATACAATCTGACCCTGTTCTGAAGCCAATAAATAAGACTGTTCTTTCTGACCTTTTTGTTTACTGTGCCCTAAATAATTTACTAGCAATCAAAAAAGAAAAATAAAGGAAGAAGCAATCAAGCAAACACATAACAATAACAATAACAATAATTTTTACAGTACTTGCATATTTATCTAAACTGTACATTTATGGAGAATGAATCCCCAAAAAATAATTATTAATTATTTAGCCAATTAATTAACTTCCCAAGACTTTAAAGAATCAATTGTAATGGAGCTCACAACATATATGACTATTGTTATTTTAATATTATATTTATTTTTGGACAATTGTTCACAAACTCCTGAGAGCCAATTCACTGTATTTTTTTTTTTTTTTTTTTTTGAAGTTGTAAATATAACAAATATAATTGTAGGTTTTAAAAGAAAACACTAGTACAGTCTTTCAGTGAAATGTACTAGCAGTTTCTAAAGAAAAAATTGTTTCAACACCATTTTTTTTTGTTTTTGTGTGTGTGTGTGTGTGTGTGTGTAGGTATTGAATGAAAATAGTACACACATCGTATACCTCTTGAATACAGTACAGATACAGTGTATTGGCAACATTTAACATATCCCTTAATCATTTGTTCATTGGTTTCTTTTCAAATTATTGCCGCACCATTACACAGCACATTCTGTTTAAATAACTTCCTCTTCCTCTTAGAAACTCCCTCCCCTCCCCCTCCCCTTTTTTTCCAGACAGTCACATGATGGATTGCTTAATTAAGGTGAAAGACAATGAGTGAGTACTTTCATTGTGTTTGGCCTCTCTGGATTGAGGGAAAAATTGATTGCTCTTTTAAGACAACTTCCTCTGGCCCTTGGGAAATGTCACATATTTCATTTACACGCATTTGAGCCCTTGTCCCTGTAGAGAACTACGCATCAAACACTGTAAACTAGTCTGCAGATTAGGCCTAGAGTGACACAGGAAAACGCCTCGATGTGTATCTAGGGCAAGATGGGAGAAACATACTAATGTTTACTTCTACAATATGTCCAGTGCATAAGGTGAACTGGAAAACTGAACAAGAATGTCATATTAAGCATCAAAATTAACTTGAAAAATTTAATAAAAGGACAAAATTAATAAAATAAGACATTACAAATAATAAATAAATAAATAAATAAATATTTGTTTTGCATTGTGACTATTTTTTTTTTCTCTGACAATTTACATTGCTGTTATGCAAGAAAATATTCTCATAGCAGTGATGTGTGTGTGTGTGTGTGTGAGGGGGGGGGGGGGATTATAAATAAATATGGAATAAACATACCAATACCTTCTACATACCTTCTACAAACAAACAAATACAAAAAAAAAAAAAAAATTAATTAATTAAAAAAAAGTATTTGCACTAATTTTTGCTGATGTACATTTTAAAACACATTTTAGTGCAGTATTTGTTTTCCAGTATAAAAAATAAATAAATAAATAAATGTTTTATTATAGATAATCATTATAAAAAGAATTATACAGTAAAATAATAATTACCTTAATTTTCATGAAAATAGTGTCAACGGAGAAAAAAAAAGTTCTTAAAATAGGCACTGAAGTATGTTGAATTTATTATTATATTGATAGTAATTATTAATAATTATATTGTATCAGTATTAATACGTTATTATTATTATTATTATATGATAAATGGTCTGGTTTTTGTTAGATTCACTCATCAGAATCCTATGTGAATTCTTTAAGCAGTTATAATTGCACAAAGCGAGGCTTTGTAATTCCCAGGCACATATTTCTGCCGCACTTTTTATACGGTGACATCTAATTTGTATTCTCTGTTTTAATGCATCCACACAACCGATGCAAATGCACTTATAGCCGTATAAGCATGTCACATGCCTGGAGCGAAATGAAGATGGACACTTAAACTGCAGGCCACAGATTATGAGCTGTGTTCAACTTCAAATTTATTCCCTGCACTTGTCTACATCAATAATGCAGTTCTGTATGTTAATGCCACTGAAACAAAACTGCGTCACAGGTTCTAATATGAGATACAGAGAGTGAGCAAGAGAGGAAGAAAATTCTTCCCTCATGGATCTTCACAGCATGACAGACTGTCCTGCTAAAACAAAGGATGTGGATGATTAGTCCGAATGCAAACCGGAATTGGAAAGCAATCAAAAGTTTTCCGGGGAGGTGTCATGCATACCTTGCTGATTGTCATCAACATTTCAGATGAAGCACCTCTATTTTCTTTCTCCTTCCAAAAATACTCTGGTGCTGCTACTCACCACAGTATTATATACAATATATGAGAAAATCAGAAATAATTACGCACATATTTCATGCACTGGACAAAATGACTACCCATGGACAAAATCTCTTTAAGATCTCAATTTTTCTTCTTGACTGTAATAAGATTAAAGAGAGAGACAAACTGAGTCTTAAAGGAATAATTTACCCAAAATGTAAATTTGTTGAAAATGTACTCAGCCTCAGGCTATTCAAGAATGAGTTTGTTTCTTCATGGGAACAGATTTGGAGAAATTATATAGCATTCCATCACTTGCTCAGCAGTGGATCCTCTGCAGTGAATGGGTGCCGTCAGAATGAGCATATAAACATTTTCCTTTCCTTTTTCCCTTTCCTTTCCCTTCCCTTTAAAAACATCACAATAAACCACAAGTAATCCACACCACTCAGTAATCCATCAGAATCCATCAGTTAACAGTTTGAAAAGTGAAAAGCTGCATGTTTGTGAGAACCAAATCCAACATTAAGACATTTTTAGATACAAACCATTGCCTCTGGCTCTATCCGTAATATAACTTTTTTTCAGTGAAAAAGTCATCTGGTCTGAAACAGGAGAGAAATATGCACAGCTCAAGCACCGTTTGCAGTTCTAAACAAATATGTGAGTAGATTTTGATGTGAGAAAATGGACATTTTCACTGGAGGAAGATTTACTATTATGGACTTGTATTTTATTGGCCAGAAGTGATGGTTTAAAGTCTTAAAAAAAAACATCTTAAAGATAGATTTCTTACAAACATGCAGCTTTTGTCTTCACAAGACATTACTTGATGGACTGGAGTGGTGTGCATTACTGATGTTTTTATCAGCTGTTTGGACTGCGGATGATCCATTGGTGAGCAAGTGGTGGAATGCTATATTTCTCCAAATTTGTTCTGATCTGTTCTGCTCTGAATGAATGGACAAATTAATGAATGAACACATGAATGAATGAATGAATGAATGATCTCAATTTGAATGTTTATTAATATGAACAGTTCTTATCCAAATCTTTCAAGACTAGATTATTTGACCTGCTTTTTTTGGATTATGAAAGTGCAACCTTTAAGCAACTTCTACCACCCCCGCACCCACCCCCTGGAGAAAGCAACTTTTTACATAACTTTAATGATAAAGTGAAATGAAGAATGTGATAAGACCACATTTTTAAAGAGATATTTCTTAAAGCTGTTTGTATTTTCACACTCTTTCCTCTGTCTCACGCTGGAATAACAGAGATTGGAAACACTTGGGTGAATAAGATGAGGGGTGATCAAAGATAAACCCAGACATGCTCTTAGCTGAATGAAATATTTATTTGTTACCTCTTAAATTCATATCCAATTTCTTTTGTTGTCAGTTCTCCACATGTTCAGCATATCACTGAAGAATTGTGTTTGAATACCAGCAATATGAAATGATACAGGCATAAACATAACAATCATGTAACATTTATATCTTTCCAAGCACATTTAGCACATTTAGTCAAATGACTTAACTGACAGTTTTTATTTATTTATTTATTATTTTTGTATCATTATTAAAGTTACTTTAATGTTTCAAGGAACCATAATGTTAGTGTTACATCTAATACAAAAGTGAGATTTAGATAAACATATTACATTTTCATTTACTACCATATGCATTTCTTGGTGTAATGGGATATTATATCATCTACATATCTACATATACATATATATACATATATATATATATGTACTGTATATATATATATATATATATATATATATATATATATATATATATATATATATATATATATATATATATATATATATACACACACACACACACACACACACACACATTTTAAATGTTATTTTATTTTATGACTGCTAAATGGACTACACCATTTCAAATCTCCAGGTTTGGGAATTATTATTATTTAAACAGCCATTTACTAGCACAGTCAACATGGGAATATGGTTATATATAGAGGTGCATGGAGGTCATAATCTGAACGGTTTGTGTCCTATTAAAGACAAAAGATTTGGAATTTCTTGACATAACAAAAAAATGATAAAAAGGACTTCACCCCTCTGTTTATCAGGGACAAGTGAGCAACCTTGAGGAGTGAAGAATTTCCCACATCTTTCAGCGCTGTATTGGGCTGCAATCCTCCTCCAGGGCAGTTCTTTGATGTGAGCCAAGGAGACCGATTCCAATTGATTCTCTCAAGAATCTTGTTTACCTAGACACGGTTCAGAACCCTCTGTGACAGTAACCGGACACCACACACATCTACATCCAGAAAAACTCATAAGCGTGCATGGAAATGGAACACAGACGCTGAAAAGCCCTGAAATGTGATCAGAGCTCGATCCAAACCTCTTCCACAATCATCTATTCTCTTTGAGTCCACCCCTGGTCTCCATTCCTCTCTTGTCTTTCTTCTCAGCGCCCCTGTTGTATTTCTCTATCATCTCTAATGATCTCCCTCTACATCCTGTCAGCCAGTCCCCATGATGCTTTGCTACCGGCTTGGCTGCTACTCTTTATGCTCCGATGTTTGTTCTCTCCTTTGACTGTCAGCGTCCCGGATCTTCTCCTGTGTTCCTCACGACGCATCTCCCCTCTGAGTTCTCTTTTTGACATGTCCTCCCAACGTACGTTTATTTCTTCACTATTATTCTGTCCTGCCACAGAAAGCCGTCATATTTTGGTGCAGTCAAATGGATGCGAGCTGCTGGGATCGAGATATTCTCTACCCACGGTGACAATGAGAACAAGGTTTATCGTGGGCAAGATGCTGCTTGTTTCCTGTGTCTTTAAGGGAGGTTTGTCTTGCTAGTGTCCCACTCATTTAGTCTTTTCTCTCTGCATTTCTTGTTATTTCTCGCTCTGGCTTCTCGAGAACGTCTCCCACAACCCATCTGTTCCTCTAGTCCTATAAGTCATTCATACTGGCAGAGACGAGCCCACACAGCCACAAGTCATCCATCCAAAGTGTCTGTGATTCAGCTGTTGAAGTATTGTCATTTGGAGCCACAATTTAGTCATATTGGACATAATTTATCAAGTCCGTCACATGTAAATTTCCTGTGCATCTCCCCAGAGGAAATTTCTAGTGCTCTTTCATAGTTCTTGGACATACTGTATTGGAACTACATTACAAGTGTTGTTTTAACCCTATAAAGCCTATACTGTATGTATCAAATTTAATAGGTAAAATTAGTTGGCCTCTAAATTATCAGCTTAATCAAAACTTTGCTGAAAAAAAACTTTGCTTTTTAGAAAGTGAATTTAATTTAATTGTGGGGAAGTCGTGGCCTAATGGGTGCAGACATATTTACTTATTTAGGTAGATAAAAAACAAAACAAAAAAACTACAATTTATCATGTCAGGCTTTACATGGTTAAAAAAACACAAGTCAACACATAAGAAATGAATGGAAAAGAAGGTTTTTAAAAGTTGGACTTTACACAGAGTCTTAAAAAGCACAGTGAAATGGGAATAAATAAATAAATAAATACATATTTACAAAACAAAAAATTTAAATAAAACAATCTAAAAACAAAACAAAATTAAATAAAAAAAATTAAATTTAAATTTAAATTAAATAAAACACTGGTACTTAGGCAACTTTCATAACTTTGATAAGACATATTTGAGCTGATATCAAAAACTCTTGCTGACACTTTTTGGTGTCTTGGCACAAGTGAGCACACTTTGTTGAGATCTCCTGCAAAACAAAGGGTGTCTTTTTCTTGAGAGAGAAATCTGAGAAGCGGGAGCAAATGCCTCAGTTTGTCCTCCATTTCATCTCATTACTGTCTAGGGGAAATCTAAATAGATGTCATTTGAGATTTTTCTTTCTTAAGGGGCATTTCAATGGTACGGCTGGTACCGGGCCATGACAAGCACCTTAATCAGGTGCGTGCTTTATTCAGGTCAAGGTAAATGTGGAGATGGGGCACTCAGGCTGTAAACAGGAGCTTCTCTGCAGGGTTTCATGAGCAATGCCTTTGATTTTGTCCTTTGATCCATTTATAAGTGCTCATGCTATCTCATGAATACAGCACGGCCAGGGGACAGAGGCCGTCTGGAATACATAACCACTTAACGACTCACCTTCTCTTTGGCTGATAAACACTCACTGTCTCACTAGCAAACACACACACACACACACATGCGCGCGTGTGCATCTCTATCCGTCAGTCTCATTCAGGGCCACACCATTCACATTTACACAACTGCAAATAACTGCATTTTTGTTGGAAAGCTGACCCTGGCGAACAAAAATAAGTTCTGGGAACATTTACTGTAGTTATACTGTATATGTTTTGTTGACTATAAGTAACTACATGAGAACCAACTCTCACTAGAGTATTAGTAGACGGTTAGGGTTAGTAGAATAAGTTGACATGTAGTTGTAAAGTTACTTATAGTCAGTAGGATGTGTGTTGGGGACCTTCAAAAGTGTTAGCAGATGTCAAACAGACAGTCTACTAATAGTCTAATGACTGCTAGTTTGCATGCAGTTTCAAATTTTTATTTAATTTAATTTATTCACAGTCAAGTTGTTCCAAACCTGTATGAGTTTCTTTCTTCTGTTGAACACATTTTGAAGAATGTTGGTACACAAACAGTTGCTGGTAGCCATTGACTTCCATATTATTTTTATTTTATTTATTTGTTCTACCGGCAAAAGTTGGGTGAATTATGGGAATGTTTCCTCTTATCATTTTGAAAACGTTAAATGTGAAAGTTACCTTTGACTGTTCTCTGAACCATCTGAAACAACATTCTATGAATGAATTTATATAAAATGCAAGATCAACGTGAAAAAAGCATTTCTAGGTCATTTTGCAAACAAACAAATAAATAAATCAAATTCTGACATTCTGTTCTGACAAACAGACAGTTTTTTTTAGAAGTATATATATATAAATATATATATAAAGTTAAGACAAACATCCAATAGGGTCGAACGTCACCTGACCAAACCTGGAAAACAGGTCTCATCGCTTTCGCTTGACGGAGAACGTATTAACAGACATATTAAATATTGGCGATATCTATGGCCTTTTAAGGTAACCAGTTAAACTAGCAAGCTGTTTTTTATTGTTGACGTTTTATTCATATTTATATCGAAATTTTAGTGAAAAGAAAAAAAAAATAGATATCAATCCTTATATGTGATGGAAATTACTTATGATAATTTGTGTCTCTACTTTGACGGCATATTGAGTAAAACAGCTTCACATTTAACAAAGCATATGTAAAATGCTTGAACCGGAAAAAGCAATGCACGTATATTAGAATACGGGGTTTCACTTTATTTTGATGGTCCTTTTAACACATTCTATTGACTATAAGTAATGTTGCACCTACATTTCTACTAACTCTCATTAGATTGTTAGTAGTGTATTAGTTGACTGGTAGGGTTAGGGTTAGATTAAGATGACACGTTCTTGCAAAGTTAATTATAGTCAGTAGAATATCTGTTGGGAGACCAACACAATAAGGAGTTAGTAGATATAAAGCAGACAGTCTACTAATACTCTTATGAGAGTTTGTTGATATATATTTGCAACATTACTTAGTGTCAACAGAATGTTCAAAAGGGACCATCAAAATAAAGTGTTACCGAATAAGGAAGTATATTGTGCATAAGACCTATTAAACTGTTTCAGAAAAAACATTCCATGAACGATGCTGTATGAATACCATTTTTGTGCTAACATTTTGAGAACATTATGGAAGACCAGATCATTCTGAACAAACATTCTATTAACGACACTGGAAGAATGTTTGTTCATAGCAGACATAACATGACTCGGGTCTTCACCTTATTGTCTATGCCTGGCTTTGAATTCTTTGTCATTTACACTGATGTCTCTTACAGATACTGTGTATAGAAACAAAGGACAATGAATGAATCAAATCGACCAGTCAGTTTGTCTATCTAGCGATCTTCTCTACGATGTAGAGGTCTCTCGTCCCGTCGCTCACTCGCAGAGTTCCCCCTCAGCAACAGTCTCCAGGGTCGACTCAATAATGAATTACACCTCTCTCCACGCCAGGTATAGCTGAGCACAGGAAAGCAAATGTATCTCATTACCCCTCCACCTGTGATCTCTGCCAGGCTGCTGAGTAGGGTTTTGTTCGAAGAAAAGAAAGACACGGAGAGAAAAGAGGGCACAGAAAGTGGAAAGAAGCCAGTACATGGTGTAAGTCTGAAGAATAATTTACAACCCCAGCTGTTGAGGTAAAGCCACCCTGAAAGGTATTGTGCCTTTTGAAAGATGAGACGCAACAGTCTGAGAAAGTTGTCCTCCAAACTGTCAAAGCAGCTTCTTTTCTGTTTTTCTGAATAGGGCACTCATGATCAAACGCATGGGAGTGGCTTGAGCAATCTGTTTTCCTCTTTCAGTTTTGCAGGCGGAGGTGACACCAATAGACCTCTTCCGCGGAAAATATAGAGACACCTTAGAGATGTTTTCAGCAAGTTTCACAGCATTGCACTTTCTTTGTATTGTTCTCCGAAAGAAATGAGTAAAAAAAAAAACTATGCATGATTTCAGAGCCAGTACTTTATTACTGAACCTTAAGCATTTCATCTCTGTGGAGATTTTTGTGGTGAACTCTATGTTCTCTCAGAGCATTTCAAGTTCAACAACCCAAGAGTCAAAATGTTCTATATGAATCTATTTAGCATACATTATTCCCTGGAGTTGAAGGAGTTCAATTTGGAAACTTATAAAGGCTATTCTATCTTAGAGCACACACTTCTAAGACCACTAAATGATCAGCATGATCAAAACTTTGCCTGAAAAAAAATAAAAAAATAAAAAAATAAAACCTTCTGCTGTCTGATTGATTGTTTATAATTTTTAATAAATAAAAGACCGTTTAGTATAATCTAATACATTATCTAAAAAAACATCATGTCATGGTTCACATGAAGTAAATAAATAATAACTTTATGACTATATATATGTTTATCAGATTCAGATGTGAATACCTGGAAATAAAAGCTGAAATGTTGATCTCTCGTCTGGTATTCATATTTTGATGTCAAACCCAAATGTTTTCAGTCTACAGCAAAAATAAAGGAGTTGGCTTCACTGTTCCAATACATTTGGAGTGTGTGTGTGTGTGTGTGTGTGTATATATATATATATATATATATATATATATATATATATATATATATATATAGTTAGTTATAAATTGACAAAATGCTACAAAATGCATCATATTTTATGAGAAAGTATGACATGCTTATGCAAAACAGGCACTATTTTTTGGAGTCAGCACTCTAAAATTAGTAAGAAACAAATACTGGATCTCATTGAGCAAATACAATGCAGGGTTGGTGGTATCTAACAAGCCAGGTCTGAGAATGACAAATGAGAGGGTGATGCGAATGTTGTTGTAGACGGCAAGCATAAGCTAACCCTAAAGCCTGATTGGCTGAAATGAATGTTGTTTCTGAAACCCAAGACAAAGACATCCACACACAAAAACAGACAAACTCTGCACTCTGCATGTAACTCAATACGGGATTAATCAGATTCACGCACTGTATTCACGCACCCGGGAGCTTCATTACCGTCTCGGTGTCAATCCCTGTGCTTTGGTTCACTGATCCACAGGCCTCTGGTGCTGCTGCTATGTTAGACCACTTTGGTACACTTCAGAATAAAAATACTCATTCGAGTCTTGTGGCGGATGAGCTATAAATACAATAAAATTAAATAGTGAAGTCATTGTGCAGGATTTAAATAGGGATTACAGTTTATCTGAATCAAAGTCATCAACCGTGAAATCCTAATTTTCGAACCCCCTTGTCCCTACAGCACAGAATATATTAAATGTTCCTCTCAGGAAAACATATTGTAATCAAAGGTTTACTGTGAATGTGGGTGAAATTCCTGACTTTAATTATATTTCACTGTGGTTGAGAAACTCATTGGCAGAAATAAAGACATTTATAAATGCATTTTAACCCCCTCATTTCTTAAAATATGCTTCAAATTATGATATCATATCTGGTATAATAATAATGAGACACATTGTGCATATTACTTGTATTCATGTATGTATGTGTGTATATATGTATTTATTTATTCAGCTTGTATTTTCTTTTGTAAGGGGAATTGATGATCATTGTTTGACAGATTAACATTAAATGTGCTTGTTTTCATATGTCTTTTCACCTTCTTCTCAAACTGTAGAATTATGCACATTAATTGGGCAGTTTGTACTTCAAATATGATGGTTGATCAGATTTTTTTTTTTTTTTTTAAATGCATATAGACTGAATAATTTATCTCATCTATGACTATTTGTTTTTCAAAATTATGATGCTGGTTATTATTATTATTTTTTTTTTTTCCTTTGTACTTTTTCGATTATTCTATTCTAAATAATCCACGCAGACATAATACATATAGGCATTGTGCTGAATAATCAAAATACAATTATGTATTCATTGTTGACAAGTTATTGTGCAAAGAAAGATGTTTTTGAAAATATTATTTGGTTTGCAAGTGCATTGAGAAACTTTATTCTTATTGCTTGATGTTTCTTCAAATTTCATCATAATGATCTTGACGAAATTGGAGGCAGTTAAAAAAAAAAAAAAAAGAGAAAGAGTTTGTTTTGGGATTTATTCTTATCTCATCAGATTTTCCCTTTGTATGTGTTACTTTGTAATGTATGTGTGTGTGTGTGAGAGTTTTAGTGTGTGCAGATGTACTAGACAGGTTGAATGAATAGTGTCTAGCAGAACCGAGGGTTGAAACCTCAAAATGAAACACATTTGCTTCAGCTCACAAAATTCAACATCTGTTGAAAAAAAAAAAAAAAATCCACACCACTTACTACACCAGACAATAAACTGAGGAAAGTAATATGTGTCAGCGCAAATGTTTCAGGAAGGGTTATAAATCTGAAAATTAATAATGTCATTAGTTGAATACATGACTTCAAAACACTTAGTGAAGTACTTTATGGTTGTGTTATATGAGTGTAAGTCTCTTAGAGAAAGGCTAATTAAGGTGACGATCAACTGCTCAAGCCCTCAGGTTGGAAAACCATAAAAGTTTATTTCACAGTCAAAAACGATACTATAATTTACTTTGAAAGGTCCATATTTTGGAAAGTCATAAATATAATCACAACACTCAAAAATGGTGTATGCGGTATTTAATATGTAAAGTTCACATATGTAGTATAGACAGATATTTCCATGTCCAATTAAAGCAGAAGATATCACACAGGAATATTAATAGTCATACGGTATCACTCAAAAATATTTAGGCTACCATTCAAAATTCACGTACTGTATGCATTGCATATAAAACGTCCATCTATTTGGATTACACATTTTTAACATAAACTTAATGTGATGCATTGTCAGTAAGTCATAACTGAAACAGGTAGAATTTATTTAATACTAAAAATTAATGTTATTTAAATACATTAAATAAGGTTTAAATAGTATAATTAATACATCCAATTTGTTTCAATATTTTAACAAATTACATAGCTAGCTGTGAAAAAAAAAGTGAACATTTATGCTGATTCAAAACAATTTGAATAAATGCATTCTAAAAATATGTAATATAAAATATAATTAAAAATTTAATTTAATAGGATCGACTCAGCTGCAGGGCATAATACATGCACTCTGTGAGGGAGCTTGTGAGAAGGTACGTCTTGGGCATTCTGGAGTACCACCAATTGTCTAGGCCTGCAAGAAACCAAACTTTCAGCTCTAAATCTTTGCCAGCTCCCAGAACTCTCAACACAAAGTCCACCAATGGCCTGCCATTCTGAGCGAGGGGTTTCATGGTTGTGATCCAGAAGAGAAGGAGTGCAATATAGGAAGATCATCAGGAATTTGGAGGTAAGCAAAGACAGGTAAGTAACATACAGCGACTCTGGTAAAGTCCTGAGTATTGAATGGTAGACCGGATGGTGAGTGATTGGAAGGAGCGTGCTCATCAATGGTGACTTGATTGCTGATGACAGGTGCAGGGAATCAGAACTCTAAGTGATGGTGATCATGACTGAAAACAGGTGTGAGCCGGAGAGGATTCTGGAACATGGAGTCTAGAGCTGGTGACTGGTGACAGTGACTCCTTGACAATTTCATTTTTATTTTATTTTATCCCCATGCAATTTCATGAAATAAGCATTACATTATGCAGTTGTCTGGAAATAAATATGGACTATTATGTTGTATTATGTTTGAAATTCTTGTATTTTTTACAACTTTTCAAATGAATGAATGAATTACAATTGTATTAATAATTAATATTTTAATTATTTAATGAAAAAAATGTTTATTTATTTATTTATCATTTATTTATTTATTTTTTAGTTTCCAGTAGTCTGTGTGTTTGTTTATTTATTCATTTGTTTGTTTGTAATTTTAGTTACCATAAGGTTTCAAAGTGTAGTTGAAACCTGCATTTCCTAAAGAAATGAGAATGAGTGCCGAAATCATAATTAGAATTAATCAACAGATGTTGAGGCTTCAAGAGAGAAGAACTGGGCAATATATCACCAGAATGATGTCAGTAGAGACATGGAAATGTGTGTGTGTGTGTGTGTGTGTGTGTGTGTGTGTGTGTTTGTGAAAAGTCAGGACATAGATTTGTATAATGACAAAGGTATGACAGGTATTACAAGGTGAAGGTGACTTTTCAGGACATTGACCCATGTCCCCACTTTTCAAAATGCTTATAAATCACACAGAGTGAGGTTTTTTGGGGAAAAGTTGAAATGCACAGTCTCCTGTAAGGGGTAGGTTTAGGTGTAGGGTTGGTGTAGGGCAATAGCACATACAGTAAGTACAGTATAAAAACCATTACGCCTATGGGTTGTCCCCACTTTTCACAAAAACATACGTGTGTGTGTGCGTGTGTGTGTGTGTTTAAGCTATAAGACGGTTACTAAGCAATATATATCACAAAACAGCCATGAAAATATCAAAGGGCTCTAGGTGCTTTTAATTTTCGTTGAGGTAGGCAAGGCAATAAAGTGTGGCTTGTGATGATAAGACGGAACTGCTTGGCCACATCAATCCAGTTAGGAAAAAGCTATTGGGAAGTTTTAAATATTTCATTTTCCTCCACCAGAATGGCTTGTGCTTTCGGGTCTGGAGCATGCAAAGCCATTTCCTGCTCTGAAAGGATCACTATAGTCATTGATGGGTTTGTGTGTCTCGATACATGTGAGCTGGGGAATTGGAAAGGTTGGGCTTAGAAACAGCTTACGGCTTTTGCAGAAATGCTGTAATTCAGGTTCTCAAACTGTCCGTGCTTGAATCCTCGACTTGAATAAGTTTGGATAGAGTAACAGGGATAAGCCTTACACATGCTGGATCATTGTTGCCTGTTTCTCAGTATATGGAAACATTTAATTCTAATTGACTGTAAATAACCAGTTTTCGAGGTATTTATTCCTCTTTGTTTCTTTGATTTGTGCTTGTGTGGAGTAAACAGAGGCATGTAATGCATGGCAGAGTGTCACCTAGTCCTTGACAACTGTGATAATATTCCTAAAAATAAAGCTTGACTGTAAAGAATGAAATGCATCATGTATGTAATGCGCAGTCTCATTCAAGTATAATAAATGAGGTGAACTGAGGTACATTGATCAACTCTCTGAAAAATTTCACAAAGTTGGTCTTGAATTCACCATGCATAAACACTAAAAGTTATTTAATCTTCATTGTGCCTCAAAAAAAAAAAAAAGATCCCCCCTTAAATCATATCTAAATGCAGATGAATACCCCTAGAAATGCTTGTAACATTCATCAGCATCTGTAGATGCAACTCACTGAGCCTAAACATTTAATTTATTTTTCTTTAATTTTTAGTATTTTTTTCTTCAGTTTTCAAGTTTCATTGTTTGTATTTTAAAACATTTTTGTTTGTTTGTTTTTAAATCTTTTTTTAAAAGGTTAGGGACAGACGGACGGATGGACAAATTTATTTATTTATTTATTTACTTGCTTACTTACTTAACTTACTTAACTTACTTACGTACTATTACTTACTTACTTATTTAAAGTAAATTATATTGTTTTGGTTCTAACCAGGATAAGAAAAAGGCTTGCATGTTTACTTTTTTTTTTACTCCAAAAAAATATTCAGTTTATATTCAGATTAATTAATTACCACGTGATTGACATTTTGAACCATAATAATCTTGTAAAGAAATTAATGAATTAATCAATCAATCAATCAATAAATCAATCAATATTTTTTTTCCCTCAACTGAAGTCTTAATTTTCAATTGTTTGTCTTTCAGTTTTCAGTGTCCTTTTTCAGTTGTATGCATTTGAAAGCTTCCCCCTTTTTTTTTTTTTTTCCAAATGAATGAATGAATGTATGGGTCAATCAATCAATATACAAATAAATAAATAAATACATTTATTTATTTTTCTCTCAACGATTATCTTCACCACAAGAAAGAAGTGACAAAAACACATGTCAAAACAGCCTATCACATCAAACTTCACTTTTTTTTTATGGTCACACAAAAAGGTGATAATGATGAGGGCAGATAACACCTTGTCAGATGTGCTTTGGCTGGCATGTTATTAACGCAAGCTCTTGCTTAATTAATCATTAATCAAGTCACACCGTCTAGCCTTAATTCAGCAGTGTGTGTGCTTCCTGTCGACAATGAATCACCTCCCCTCTGTGATTGGTTGCACAGCGGGAGCTTTAATAAACAACAATTAGACTAAGTTTTTTTTTTTTGCCTCAAAAGGCCTTCAAAATTTGATTTGCTGCCAACCAAGTATGAGAGCTCTTATATTCAAGTGTACACAGAGCTGTCTCCGAGGGCACACATGTGCTGCGTATCATCACGATCTGTCACATACTTGACCCTCGAGACGTCCACCAGCCAGGTGCAACAATCTAGTACACAAACTCCAATGCATGTATACACACACACACACACACACACAGTATACATGCTCAAGGTGATGCATGTCAGCTTTTATGGTGCATGTCAGATTCTAAACTACACTTTCTATGTCAGGTATACATACATATAAATACCTGGCTCACTCAGCGACATGCTGTCAGCCTTGTCTTACCCCTTCAGCAAATACAACCCTGTGGTGTCCTTGACTCAACGTGGAAGTTTCAATGACAGTTTTTCCCCCAAACACATCAGTCAACTCGCACTGTGACCAACAACCTGCCCAGCTACCCAAGTCAGTTCACAGCTTGCCACTTACATGTATATTTAAAAGACATTATACATACATTCTCAACCACTCACTGTTACAGTCAAAATAACTTTTTTATTTTTTTATTTCCTAAATAAATAAAAATAAAAATAAAAATGATATATATATATATATATATATATATATATATATATATATATATATATATATATATTTTTTTTTTTTTATAATATAAAACAATAAGTTAAATTTTAATATTATATATTTAAACAATGAATTAATAAATTAAATTAATTAAACAACAACAAAAAGACAAGGTAACAAACACACACAATAAAGTTAGTTACAAAAATATTTTACTACAATTAAAATGAAACCTAAAATTATTATTATTATTATTATTATTATTATTATTATTATTAAAATTCATATTACAATAGTTAAATTTGACTAAATAAATAAATTAATAAACAAATAAATAAATAAAACAAAACAATAAAAACCTTTTATTTTCTTGAAATAAAATATGCGTGACTTGATATAAATATATTAATATACAAAATCTACTTCTTGTTTTGTATTACTATATTATTATATAAAGTAGCATTATATATTAATGAAAACAAAAATAGTTTCAGTTTTCATTTACTATGCGCTAAAATAACTAAAACGGTAATATATCAAATGATTAATAAAAACCACTTTAGCGTCTCAGTTATCCTAAGCTAACACTGATCCACAATACGGAAACAGTGATTTTCAATGCCAAGACATGTTCCCAATCCCTCATATTGTGACAACTTTTCATAAATCAGTCACTTCCCAGTGGATTTCCTATGTTTTTTTATTTATTTTTATTTTTTATTTTAATGTTTAATAAACTGTAAAGCTCTAAAACAGGTTGCGAACGCCTCTGCTTGTTGACTTTAAACTTCATGTTGAACCAGGGAAGATAAGGTAAACTTGCATCGCACATTTTTGAAGGACATTCTTATGTAAGGCCTCAATCTGCTGTGATGAATCACATCTCGCATGGCTTGCCTTCAAATGTCAGTTTAAACTCTGTTGACAATCACACACTCGACGGAAGCAGTGAGCACAAACTGAGCAAAGGTCGACTGAGCAAATACAGCTATTAAAGGAACAAGTACCAACTATTTCTGCACACTTGCCTCAGGCAGACATTTAGTTCCCAAATATATACAGTATTGTTAGCCATTTTTTACACACTACCTTGCACAGTCCAAAGTGCATATCATAAATATGGGTCAGCGAGGTTTATGTTTTGGCTTATAAAGATTAATCACAAAATGCAATTTAACAAGATTCTCTGCATGAATGCATTTTATTTTTTGTTTTATGGTGAGGCCTCGAGTTTCACAGCATGAGAGCAAAGCAGATATATGATCTTAATAAAAACAGCGATGCCTTTTGCCAGTTAATTAGTCATGAGCTTTTGACTGTGGCGCTTTATCGATATTTGATACCATTTGACTTTTTCACGCTGCCGCTGGACCTGAAATATATTATGTTTACTGTCACTGAAACAAGATCTGAAAGTTCTCGCAGGATTCGTTAGATAAATCGGTGAGTTTCTTTGCTAAGTGCTAGGGCCAACAGCGGTAATTAGTGGCAAAGACGATCAGGTCAAAAGATCCTCTGTGTTCTTGTGGAATGATGGATTAGACGCTGTTTGCTGTTGCTTATATTTGCAGCTCAGTGACTTATGATCATATAGCCACCATGCTTTTCTCCAGAGAGCTTTTTCACTCTATCTGTGTTTAGAGACGTATGTTTTTAATGCTTTTTTTCCCTCTGAA
The DNA here is from genome assembly GCF_012432095.1 of Onychostoma macrolepis. Classification (NCBI taxonomy): domain Eukaryota; kingdom Metazoa; phylum Chordata; class Actinopteri; order Cypriniformes; family Cyprinidae; genus Onychostoma; species Onychostoma macrolepis. Next base: position 42,909,788 of record NC_081155.1, read on the forward strand.
GTTAAGGCAAACTGAGCCTTGACCCGTAATATATGAAGGTACAGGAATAAGCACACCTATTGATGTGGTGCATTTCTTGTTTGTCACATATAAATCACTAGTTTTAATTACTTGCTATGAAAAATATTAAAATAATTCATAAATAAGATTGTTTATGGGTATTCTGATTAGCATAACTACCTACTGATTAACAAGTATGCCACAATTTCCAATACAAGCCAATCCATATGAGCATATAGCATATATGAAAATTGCATTATTTATATCATTGTTAGTCATTTTGATTTATTTCACACAAGGCTTCAATTTCACAAATCATATTATAGCTAAAAAGTAGCACATACATGATTTTTAATGTATTTTCTGATTGTTGTTGTTATTATTATTATTATTATGATCCTTATTATAGTGACAACAGCATATTGTAAACATTCTGTTTTGCCAATTGCTGTGATAAATGATTATAATTTTAAATACAATTATAATAATGTTATATTACATAATTATGTATTTCATATTATAATCAAAAAATAACAAATTATTTTGAACATATCCTCTCAATTTTTATTCTAAATTATTATAATTCCAATTACGATTATTTATGATTCAATTCAATTTAACAGTTCCTTGTGTTGAATCACAGGTCTGAATAATAATAATAATAATAATAATAATAATAATAATAATAAACTATTATTATTATTATTATCAGAATCTGTATAAACACACTAGTTTCTGGGCTAATCTCCAGGGTACAAATGTATTGAAATGAAAGGGAAACTAGACCAAGGAACTCAAGCTGAAAGCTCATTGAACATATACTGTATATATATATATATATATATATTTTTTTTTTTTTTTTTTTTTTTTTTGACAATTCAATATCAGGCCATCAGATTATACATTGAAATAAGATCATGTTGTGTGTCTCCCAGCCGCCATTAAGTATGATATTTTGAAATTTCTATAAATATCCTCAGCAGGGGTGGAAACTTAGAGATTAATGTCTGAGTTGTCATGCATAAAACTTTGCATCTTAAAGGTCTGTGCTCGCAGAGAGTCAAATCTGTCAGCCATAGTCCATTTCACAATGTTAAGAGCCCTCTGAAAAATAAGGCACAGCTGAACCATCTACTGTAATATAATGATGTCGAATTACATGGCTACTTTTGAAAGCACGTCAGTGTAGAAAGATGCTTTTAGCTCAGACAGAACTAACTGCCAAAACTAACCAGCCAAATCTTGACCGCCTGAATATGACAAGAGCAAATAGCAAAATTTCCATTTTTTCCTCACTTTAAAAAAAAAAAAAAAAAGTGAATGACTCTCAGTCCATCTTATTTGGACATATGAACGATGTGCCCTTTCCCCATCTCAGAGACCTCTCTGTCTTAAACATCTCAAACAGATGGGATACTCTGACAACAACACACTGATCGAGCAGCTGTGAGATGATGTACACAAGCAAATAATGAATAATCAGAAGCTGAGCTCCAAGTGCCTCACATTAATAGCAAGGTGTTCTAATTAGTTTCCCACAACTGCTCTGGTTCAACCTCTGAGCAACAGTTCTGATGAATGTGACTCCCAGAAGAACCACTGACAATAATCGGTATGCGAAAATAGTTGGAAATTGTGGAGCAGTTTGCTTTTACATCACAACGACTCATTTGGCAGATGGTTTAATCTAACACGACTTGCACTGCATTCAAGGTATGCAGTAGGTATAATGTATACGCTACAGAGGAATCAAACCTGTGACCTTAGTGTGAATCTGTGAGCGCATGAAAATTGATAATACATAATCAACATATATTTCCATTGCATCTTTCTCATTGACTGCATATACAGGTACACACACACACAAAACAACAACACAATGTGCTGTCTAATTAACAAATCAATCAGGTAGTGCAGTTCTTTCTGAATGAATCGGTCAAACCAATTCTTTATTATTAATAATAATATTACCTTTTAAGTCAAGACACTACAGGCAAAAACACTATTTTCCAAGCATTTGTCATTGTCACACTTGACACTAGTGAAAAGAAAACACCCAAAATACATATTTTATTGCACTTTATCTATTTCTGTAGATTTCAATTATAATACATATTTAAATTCTGCTTACTTAAAAGTATTTATTGTTTTTTTTTTTTTCTTCTCTCCATTTCAGCAGGACTTACAGCAACACTATACAGTTTTATTCGTATCTATATCCTTAAGGTTTTTTTTTTTTTTTTTCAGAGGGGGTTGTTCAGATATCATTGTTCTGATATTTGAGCAGATTTGTCCAAAATCTGGTTTGGAAATGTATGCAAATTAGTGCATATTTAACAAAAAAAAAAGAAAAAAGATATAAAAAGTTTGCAATTCTTACTGTAACCACACGTTTCGACCCTATTCATCACGTATTGCCTTAATATTAAATATTTAACAGAATTTAAAGAATGGAATGAAAACTGAATAATTAAATAATTGTTTAATGCTGTTAAAGTGTTTAACACGGTTAATGTTTTTACCTTATTCGACACTTAAAATAATTTTGTTTTTTCTCTCTAATCGTTTTGAAGTTTTAAATCTATTGCTGTAGGATATTGCAAGAAAGCGGCACCCCCGTTTTACACGGTGCACTCAGACAAGGGAATGCTTTAGGAAAATTTTGGAATACAGTTATTCTTAATTTTTTTGGTAAAAATGCTGCTTGGTCAGTAGCCTAAGGAAACCGGTCTGTACCATTAATTTTAAGATCTGTCCCGAAACATACAGAATTGCCCCGTAGTGAAAGATGCGTCCAGGACATGATTTGATTTGACCTTTTTGTTAATCTACAGACAGGCCTGCTTTTATTGACAATCACAGGATAAGCAGATTTTATTCAATTGAAATAATACCAAGGATGTTTTAGCTGTGTGGCGAACGGTCACGCTACAAACGTTAACGTTCAAATTCCCATGCCTGAGCTGCGGTCTCAGAAAATGCTCCTGTGCTTCTTCAGCACGCATTTGATTTCCAGTCATTTCAATCCCTCAGAATTTATCCGCCGAGCGTGCAACACATAAAACTTTAGTGCGATAAAAGTTGAACGCGCCTACAGACGAATCGATACCTGCACAGGAATCCTTCAAGTTATTGGCAGTCGACTGGGCGCTCTCTGATAATATGACTCACTAGCCCTCACTTAAACCCATTCAGGCCCCATTATGTGTGTCCATTTCTCATTACTGGCAGGCGGCAGGCTGGATGAACTTGCGCTGATCATTTTTACGAGCCGAATGGAGATTGTTCCCGCTGAAAGAGGCCTTAGGAAACAATCTAATGCATAATGATGAACATTCGTTTTCCTCTGGGGAATCTGTGGAGTTCATGTTCCCCAGACCCCTTACGGTGCATCAGATGTCTAATTATTGCTCTAAAGTGACACGCATGTTCACGGAAGTTGGTGACGGAATATATTAAGGGATAAGGGAGAATCGTGTGGCCAGGTGTTGTGTACCTTGATGATGTCCTTGTCTTTGCGTCCATATGGCGATGAGGCATCCATATGCATGGAGTTTTATAGGCTGCCGTATCCACGCCACTATACTTCTTAGTCTTGCCTGTCATTGGTTTCATTAGAAAGACGCTCTTCCAGACTTGTGAAGGTAATGACAGAGAAAGATTTCAGACACGCACAACATGTTGTTCTACAAGGAGAACTGATTTATTTTCTGTGCATGTTTCTAGAGTCATTCCTGCTACTGTATGCAGTGCATTTTCTCGTCCCTTAATCTTAATATAGATAAAATACTACATTTGCATTTTTTAATCACAATATCATAATTAAGCTAACATAGGAGAGACTATTAAATAGTTTCTTGTACTTACTTTGTGGATGTTGTCATTTTTGCCATGTTCTCAAGGTGCTCTGATTGCTACAATGAAAAACCATCAATTTATTATGAAGGATGTTTCTTCATTTTTTTCCACTTTCACTAATCAAAATTTTCCAAGCTATTTTGTGTTATCTGTTAGATGGTGGTCATTTAATTGGCTGTTCCTGTCCCCAATTCACTTTCTCATCTTGTTAGTAAAATCCCTCTTGCTAGTAAAATAAAAGCCACTTCCTGAATGACATCATCATTCAGGAAGTGACATCATCTTGGAGGGAAAACAACAGCAGAAACGTCAGTAAGTGTAAGCAATTAATTTGACATATTTTGTGATGTGTTTTGGTATTAGTTGGTTTGTGTCAGAAGTTGATGTTATTCATTTATGAAAAAGCAGTTAGTTCTTGATTTATATTCTTTTTTTTCGTGTCATTGTGAAAATAAACAAGTCATGATTATTCAAAATTAAATTTACATTCCTTTTCAGCATTTTGTTTTTGAAAAAATATGGAAGACTTTTTCTAAAAGATAGATAGATTCTGACTTTTCTTCTTAGAATTGTGAGACATAAACTCGCAATTGTGAGTTATAAAGTCCAATTTTGAGGGTGAAAAAAGACTGATATATTCTCAGAATTGCGAGTTTATATCTCAAAATTCTGACTTAAAAATCGAAATTGTGTGTTATAAAGTCAGAATTGCGAGATTTAATGTGTATCTCACAGTTCTGACTTTATTTCTCAGAATAGCGACTTTACGTCTTGCAATTGCGAGTTTATATTACACAATTCTGACTTTATTTAAAAAATTCGGACTTTAAAGTGTATCTCGCAGTTCTGACTTTATTTCTCAGAATTGCAAGTTTACATCTCACAATTATGACTTTATAACTCGCAATTGTGAGTTTATATCATGCAATTCTGAGAAAAAAAAGTGTTTACGTGTTTTATTGTTTTATTCAGAGGCGGAAACGGGCTTCCACAGAAAACTGACTTCCATAGAAACATTTTAAATTACAAAACAAACTTGTTCAATTAAAAAAAAAAAAAAAAAAAAAAATTACATGATTGCAAAGTTACTGCACAACTAAAGTAATTTTAAGAAAACTGGATTCTTTTCAGCTCAGTTGTCATACACTGTAAAAAAAAAAAAACAATTGAGCCAACTTAAAATTTTAAGGCAACCAGTTTCAGCAGATTTTTGAGATTGCTCAACTTATTTTTGTAGGAGATTCTCAAAAAAGACAAGTTGAGAAAACTCAAAAATCTGCTGAAGCTGGTTGCCTTAAAATATTAAGTTGGTTAAATTTTTTTAAATTATTATTATTTTTTTTACAGTGTAGCAATTGCAGAATCACCAAATGCTTTGGTGCAATTATGCTAAATTAATCATTTTCAAAGCACTAGGTAAAGTATAGTATAGAAATACTCTGATTATTTCAGTTCTGGTACCCTAGTGTTCTTCATTTCATATTGCATTCACCGAATCATATCACCTGGTGTGAAAAGACATCATCTCCACTCTCAGGCTGAGCTTTCCAAAGTGATAATACCGGTTTTTATCACATATTGCTTGTTTGCTCACACAATCACTATCAGCGGATTTCAGCAGCATCTGCATTCAGCTTGCCGAGGCAAACTTTACAAGCTTTGTAATGAATTTCACATGGTGAGAAAGTACAATGTCAAGGTTCTTTCTGTGGGGCAACTCAGTGCTCACATTGCATCATTTCCTTTGTAGAGTTGCATCTTTGCCAAGAATTGAATTTCTGGCCTTGACCAATCTTGCAATATCTGTGTGACACCTGAGTGCCTTGTACCAAATATGTGGGGCTCCAAACAAAGCTGGCAGATTTCAAACTAAATTTCGAGCTGTCTCACTTATCTGTTTGTTGAACCATATATTCACCAGCTGCTTTTATTAGAAATATCACTGTGTCCTTGCAAGCACCTCTATTCCTTATAAGGTTTCAATAACATATTGCATGTTGGCTTTCATGTAGTGTCTCGCCACCCAAATTCAGAAATGCATTGTAACAAATGCACATTTGTATATTTTATGAGTTGTCACAAAAATTACACAAATACATTAGCAAATAAGACAATGTTAAATAAAGTTTGAAAGTTATTTGATTTCCTTAATTCAAATGTACTTCCATTAGTTGTTACAGCATTACTATTTTTTTTAATTTTTTATTCTTTTTTAATTTTTAATTTTAATTTTTTTATTCTTTATAAGATATAAACTGCATGTACACAATAATCGCAATGACAAAATCATAACTTACCCATTAATACTACTTTTTTTTTTTTTAAATTGGTTGGCAAGCTTAATTGTGGGCAAGTCATGTTGTCATGTCATGTTGTCATGTTCTCAATCAATCAATCCATCAATCCATCAATCAATCAATCAATCAGCCAGTGGGGTAAGAAAAGTAAACTTCAGTCAAAGGGAAAACAAGTTTATTTTTCTTATTCCATTGACATACTTTTTTTTTGTTATTATTGTATCTTAATTTAAGAATATTTAGATATTTGATAGTTGTTATTTAAAGTGTAATTGTTAAAGTAGCTATAATTTTTACATCATTACTATAAGTAAAACAAAAAATACAGTTGTACTGTCATCCAGTTATTTAGCATGGGAATATGCATCTAAAAACTTCACAAAATGAAAATGAAAAAAAAAAAGCACATGAATATTACAGATTTGTTTGGCAATTGTGATCTTGATTCAAGTTTTAATACTATTCAGCTTATGCAAGTTTTGCATATGAGACTTTTTCATTGAACATACATATGACATCCATGTTTTGCCAACCTAATTGTTAGAAATTAAAGCATAGTTGTTTTTTTTTCTTGTTAGAAAGCATGTGCAATTGAATTTAGCATATTGTGCATTTTTGCTAAACAAAAAACAAACAGGATCCCCTTGCAATAGAGGACAATTGTTGATCATAATCACTAGATGTAGTAGCATAATTGTGTCATTTACTCATAGTTTGCAGGATATTAGACATTAGCCAAAAAAAAAACAAAAACAAAACAAAACAAACAAAAAAAAACAGTATATCCCACATAATATGGGGTGACTGGCTACCTGACTTTTAAATCCAAAGTCTTTAGCACTGTCTGAAGTACATGAGCTGCTTTAAATGATAATTATAGCACATATTATGTATGCATAATGTTGCAGCATGTCACAAGATTTTCTACAGTGACCCAAAGCGGTCAAGTCCACCTCGACACAATGCTCACCCCAGTGGGGCCAACTTCAGCATGCACGCTCTGACAGCCAAGGTCACAGGAACAAACCTGCTCTAACCCGATTGCTTTGCCCTGCCTGATGCGAAGACAGCGATATATGCTTGTCAAGCGGGATTACGGATGCTCACCCATGCAGAAAAGGCAGTTACTCCCAAGTGCACATCTCCAGCTTTGGCAGCGTACTATCAGGCCAGACCATAAATGAATGTATATTACTTGTTGTCACCCTCTTGATTGTGTATGATAGCGTAAATCTAGACTATTTTTGGATGTTGTCATAAAGTAAACGTTGACAAAATTGTTTGAAACTTATAGTACACTTATCTGGCATGCATTACGAGACTTCCCAGAGCTAGCCGAGATAGCGGAGCGTTAGAGAGAGATGAAGTCGGAGGGTTTGTGCTGTTTAAATTGCTGTGGTTTGTGGAAAAGGTTAGAGCTCTTAACACACCACTCTCAAGACTATATTCGACGTCGGTGCGTGCAATGCATTTTCGGCACGCCGCTGACATTTTTAGAGCACAATTTCAAAGTTCAAAGGAATGAACCTCTTAGTTCTCAATATGTGCTTCTCTGTTGTTTCACAAACCCGCTGTATGCATGCAATTTTTGTGCATTTCTTCCCAAATAAAACTGAGCTCACTGATTGAGAAGCAATTAGCCTCGAAGACCTTACCAAACAACTCAAGAAACATGGCACCGACTAAAGCTTTTCTGCAGCACCTGAATTGCAGGTCTTTTTAAGAGATGGTCAACACTGCGAGTTCATCCATTGTTATCTTGTAGCACTGTATTGATTTGTAGCTGGTGGGCTCTATTACAGATAAAGGACAGGGGGGCGGGTTGAATTGCATTGCAGTGTATAAGGAACAAGACAAATCAAGAAATATTGATGACTACAAGATCTTGTAATGAGGCATTTGTAAGAAGATGATATGGAGACGCATCTCTGTTTTGGTGCTACATAACAGCTTTGATCCAAAACCTAGTGAGCAAACTTAGTCTGCTGCATAGATGGCAACTTATAAAGCAGCTTCTTAACTGAAATTCAACTTCGTAAGTGGCCAGTTTGGAATAATACATAGGCAGCAACTCAGATAACTCAGATGTTTTCTTGTAAAATAAAAAGTAATGTGCTACTTTACAAGTTACTTGAAAAAAGTAATCTGATTACGTAACTTGTGTTACTTGTAATGCGTTACCCCCAAAACTGTATGTATATATGTATATGAGTTTAAGGATTGTTCAGTTAAACATTTTATTTAGACATTTATTTATTTATTTATTTTTGTTGTTGTTTTTTTTTAAAATATACATGCAGTTTGATTGTACTGCACTCAATAAACAAAAAATAAGTGAAATGTACTGGTTCTAGAGGAAACTGATGCAAACAAGTTCAGTTCTCTGAAGATTTTTTTTTAATATACAGTAAGCTTTTGCTCTTTATGAAAATAAGTCTTAATGCACACACACACACACACACACACACACACACACACACATATATACTGTATATAATTATTTTTAATTTTTTTTTTTATATAGTATTGCTTTTTTAAGTACATTTTAAAAACTCTAATAAGTCTTGTTTAACTGTTAGCTATGCTCAGGCCACAGTCCTGTGCATAACATGACACTACTTGACTTCATCCTAAACTTAAAAAAAAAAAAAAAAAATCTTTCTCTTTATTTATTCCTTCCCTTGCTAGCTTGTACTTATTTGAACAATGCCTGAGACTTGGTGTTACAAGCAATTTGTCTGTCTGATTGCCTCTTCAAGATGAATCGCTTTATGTATTCCCCAATTGTAAGTCGCTTTGGATAAAAGTGTCTGCAAAATGACTAAATGTAAATGTAAATAACATATACATACATAACATGCATAATAAACACAGTGTTATTTTAATATTGTTTATTTTTATTTATGTATTCATTCATTCATTCTATTTGTAAAGGAAACAAATTGTAACTATTTTAATGGAACTGAACACACACTTAATACCTATTACTTAATACTTTTCAGTGAACAGAATTTATCATCATTCAACATTTAACTAGCTTTGTCCAGTGTCTTGGATGGAATTTCTCAATTGAGCTTGTCACAGTGTATTCGCAGTGCCTTCTCCATGAAGCATGTGATGAAGCTGTATTTGGCCAATTATTTGTGATGCTTTATTGCTACAGTATGTTATGTAATGTGAAATTTAGTTTATATTTGTAGTTTTAAAGGCTTACATTTTGCTCAATTGAAACATATTATGCAGTACTGCACATCACAACATTGCAGAAATATCGCCACTATGATTCATACTCGGATGACCTATTGTTTGCCTTCTCAATATTCATGTTTTTAAGGATATAACCTATGTAGATAATTATGCAATTATCGTCAGATTCATAAATACCCTTGCGGTAAAGAAGTGTGCACACTATTCACCTCTCCTGCCCACTCAAAACTAAACAAAGCCATTGTTCGTTTGGGTTTCTTTCACTCGCTGTCCATATCTATCTTTCTATCTGTCTAATATCCTCTCCCGTCTTCTCCCCTGTCTATCTCTTGTTTCTGTTGTATAAAACACCAGAAGATTGATCTGCCTTATTGTTACTTACTGCATACACTATATGAGCTCTCAAGCGTTCATGTATTGAGTCGCCTTGGGATGCATTATACATTCAGAACTGATATCGACTAGTTTACCACTGCCTTTCTAATCAAGCCTATAATAGAGCTAATTATTTATCTTAAAACACTTCAAAACAAGGTCAGCATGACAGTGTGAATTATTCAGAGGTTTAAAATGAGCTTGTAGCTTGTGGATGTTGTTTTGAAACTCAAGAGACGTTTAAATGGTTTGACAGCTGTATTGTCCCAATAATGCTTTGACCAAATGAATACTGTGGAGACGGAGAGGACATTGCCCCTGAAGTGGACATGACAAACCACATTGATAGATACAGAAGATACTTTGCACCAACTTACTGTACTCATGAACATTTTGTGCTGAATTTACATATGTGTGGACCAATACAACCCTACAGTGTTTACCAGTCTATAGAGAACACGTTTTATTTTGTTCCTGTGTATGTATGTATATATATATACAGTATATATATATATATATATATATATATATATATATATATATATATATATATACATATATACATACCGAGCTGGGTAGATTACTTACAAATTGTAATCCGTTACTGATTACATGACAAAAATTGTAGTCAGTAACGTAATCCTTTACATTTCATATTTTAGGTAATATAATCAGATTACTTTTAGATTACTTTTGATTTAACTCCTTTATCACATTGATTTAAATAACATTATCTGGTCACACTTTATATTAGGTGGCCTTAACTACTATGTACTTACATCAAAAAATAAGTACAATGTACTTATTGTGTTCATATTGTATTGCAAAACACTATTGCTGCTATTGAGGTGGGATACGGGTAAGGTTAGGAACAGGATTGGTGGTATGGGTAGGTTTAAGGGTGGGTTAAGCTGTAAGGGATGGGTCAACAGTGTAATTATAAATGTAATTACATAAATTAATTACAGATGTAATTAAATATAGGTATTTTTAAAAATATAAGTACAATGTAAAAACATGTACACAATAAGTGCATTGTACCAAATGATTAATTCAAATGTAAGTACATAGTAGTTAAGGCCACCTAATGTAAAGTGGGACCCATTATCTTATACCATAATGATGTAAAAAAATGCAAAAGAGTAAGAAAACTAGTTCCATTCATTGTAATTTAGAACATGAAGTGTATTAAACATTATATTACATCAAGGTTTCCTAAACTAGGGTTCATAAAGTTAATTAATAAAAAACATTTAATTGGTTAAAAAAACATATAGAGTAATAATTCAAATAAAATGAATGTGTTCATCAGTAGTTGATGCAATGATGAAACCCTTCTTAAACCTGAAATGATTTTTGTAAATCCAGTGGTCAAATGTTGTCACCACTTGACTAATGAATAGTCTATGTGTGAATGTCCACAAAACTGGACTTTCTGAATGTATATAATCAGTAGGCTATTTTAGAAAGGAAAATGTAAAAGATGGAAAAGAGAAATTAGGGAGAATCAATGAATTATGAATAATGTATTGCTATTGTGTGAATAATATGTAATCATGCAATCCATAAAAAAGTAACGGTACTCTGATTATGAGTATTTTAAAATGTAACTTATTCTAATTACAAGTACTTAATTTTTGGAATCTGATTACGTAATCCAGATTACATGTAATCAGTTACTACCCAGCTCTGTATATATATATATATATATATATACAGTATTCATATATACAGTATACACAGGGTTCTGGCATGAAACTCTAGTTGGCACAGTCCGATAAGTCTAACAATCTGACCTAATGACATCATTATCACATGGCACAGCTGATATAAGTAGGCAATAAGCTAACTGCTCAATATTCAAATACCTAGCTTTTGTTTGCTGTAGCAGTTTGGCAGCGCACTTCAGAAACCCTCCACCTTCCCCAGTTCCACCTGTATAGATCTGCTACGAGGTGATTCATGTATGATATATGGAGTTATTCATATGTGTTATATGTGCAGCTGCAGTATTTCCTACATACTCACAGCAGCATGTTGTGGATGTATTGGCAGTAGCAAGTCTCGGTACTTGTTCTGCCACAGCAGCAGCAGCGTAGCAGATTTTTTCCGCCAAGACCAAATACATTAACATTGTCATGTACATTACCATCCCAATCCCTCAGAGAGTTGTCATGACAGTATTTATTTATTTATTTTCTTTCTTTCTTTCTTTCTTTTTCCTTCTTTCTTTCTTTCTTTCTTTCCAGAGTTCAATTTGTTGACTTTTGGCTTGAAGTCCAAAAACTTAAAGGATATTTGTCATCATTTACTCATCTAAATTAAAATGTTCACAACAAGTGCTGATAAACAGTATGTTCACACATGAAAGTAGTCTTTTAATGCCATACAATAGTGTTGTGTGACAAAGATTTCATCCGCTATGCATTTATCATTTTTAAACATGCACATTGGAAAAAAAAAAAAAACAGCAGTTGATTTCATTAACATCAAAAAATTCAGAGCCTCTTAAAATTTTGCGTAAAATGTTGGCTCACTTGTAAGATAGTAAGAGTACTGATTTGATTACTCTTATTAATTGCTATGCTTCTTTATTTAACAACATACCTTCACGTACTGTACACATTGGCTGGAGCGCGATATTGATGTTGAGGATGCTGAGCCCATTCAACAGCATATTTATCGGATGTCCCCTAATAAGTGCTTGCATCTTAATGCTAAAATTCAGTATATGCTTGATCATGAGATAGCACGGCCATCATTTTCTAGCTGGACAGTGGGACTGTTTGCTCATAAACAAATCTGATGGTACTCATGATGCTGTTTAGTGCTTGTGTGAATGACACTGTGCACCTTCTATATATGTTATTATTTAAAAGCTGCTTGTGATGGGCTTTGGTTCACCATGTGACTTTCTTATCACCATTTGCATTTGGTGGTTAATCAGTGTATTTCAAAGGTACAAAACAGATTTCAGTACTTCAATAGGTTGGTATATTAACATTATATCAGTTAATGAAATGATTTATCTGAAAATTTAAGTTAAAACCGTAAAACGTAAAATTTTGCTACCGTATTTTTTTACGGTAGAATTCTGGCAATCACAGCTGCAGTTTTTTTACCATAAATGTTACGGATTTTTTTTTTTTTTTTTTTTTAACAGTGTATCCATTGAGGATTGTGTTGGGTATGCAAAATTTGTTTATAAATTTGATCTGCTCAAGGGCTATCAGCAGGTTCCATTGACCCCAAGAGCTCAAGAGATTCCTGCCTGGATTATTTTCTTATTCCGCTTATGCTGTGGTTACCACAAACCTCAAATATTGTTCAGATGTTAGATTATTTAAGACGTTTGTCAGGTTTTTGTCCTTAAAAGGCTCTTATGAGTAGGATTAATTTCTTACGCATCTCAGCCAGCACATCTGTTGCTAATTCCACAACATCATTTTTGACCCAGCAACGGAGGCTTGAGCAGTTGATAGCAGATAAATGCAGATACTAATGAAGTTATTAGACAGACAGAAAAGAGAAAGAAAGAGAGATTAAGTGTGTGTGAATTACCTGATTCTGTGTGTCTCACAACAGTGTTTGGCAGATGTAGAAATGATTTGGCGAAGTGATATGGTTCCTGCCTGGAGCAACTTTTGCCATGAGTTTCCCTGAAAATAATTGCACTCCTTAGAACGTTTGTCAGCCAATCAGATTTAAGCATTAAACAGCTAATATATTATATTCATAACTACTGAAATCTTTTTGTTGAGCCATATAGTAAACGATGACACCATATACTATATATTTCCTTAAAAATGCATAAAAAGACAAATAAAACTGATTGATGGTCACATTTCTTGGGAAATTAGTAGGCCTTTAATGATCTACACTTTGAAAATTATACCTCTGAGTTAACCAGTCTACTACAATCAGCTGTTCTCAGTTCCTCAGTCGGTTTCTTGATGACCATTTATTTCACTCTTTTTCTTGGTAAAGGTGACGACACTTCTCAGTATGCAATCAATCATTAGGTCCGGCCACTAGATTAGGACTGGACTCACTTTGTGCATGTGCTCTTCGAGCTGTAGGGGGTGAACTGACTTCCGAGAGATTCAGGATGTGATACGGCAGCAGTTCAAAGGACTGAGCCGTTGTACCAGCAGAAAGCAAATCTAAGGCAGGAAATAAGGGCCATAGGGATGATCATGAGTCATATTCTCATTTTCACATAGCCTTTTATCCTTTAATAATGTGGATTTGCGCATTTGGTGGGGTTTGCAGATTCTGTTGACGCATGTTTCTATTTATGCAGACCTAGCAACTGGTGCTGTAGATGCTACCTGAGGGCAAAGTGCTTTCTTACTTGTTTCCTCTCTGGTATTATAATTTACTCTTTAATTAATCTTTTCTGGTCAGAAGTCCAATGACTTCACAAACAAATAAGCTTAAACTTAAAACCTAAGAAATGAATAATTTTATTGTTTTGAAAGATTTTGTATACCTTTGTACTGTCACTTTTAATCATTAAATTGATCAAAAGTGACAGTAAAGACTTTCAATTGGGCTTTTAATTGGCCTTACATTGTTACAAAATTTTCAAATTCAGATAAAAGAGGGGTAATTATATATATATATATATATATATATATATATATACAGTGGGTACGGAAAGTATTCAGACCCCCTTAAATTTTTCACTCGTTGTTATATTGCAGTCATTTGCTGCATAGTATATTGAAGTTCATTTTTTTTCCCTCAATGTACACACAGCGCCCCATATTGACAGAAAAACACAGAATTGTTGACATTTTTGCAGATTTATTAAAAAAGAAAAACTGAAATATCACATGGTCCTAAGTATTCAGACCCTTTGCTCAGTATTTAGTAGAAGCACCCTTTTGATCTAATACAGCCATGAGTCTTTTTGGGAAAGATGCAACAAGTTTTTCACACCTGGATTTGGGGATCCTCTGCCATTCCTCCTTGCAGATCCTCTCCAGTTCTGTCAGGTTGGATGGTAAACGTTGGTGGACAGCCATTTTTAGGTCTCTCCAGAGATGCTCAATTGGGTTTAAGTCAGGGCTCTGGCTGGGCCATTCAAGAACAGTCACAGAGTTTTTGTGAAGCCACTCCTTCGTTATTTTAGCTGTGTGCTTAGGGTCATTGTCTTGTTGGAAGGTAAACCTTCGGCCCAGTCTGAGGTCCTGAGCACTCTGGAGAAGGTTTCATCCAGGATATCCCTGTACTTGGCCGCATTCATCTTTCCCTCGATTGCAACCAGTCGTCCTGTCCCTGCAGCTGAAAATCATTGTAGTTCATGTGTCTTGCACTGAGGAGAGGCTTCCGTCGGGCCACTCTGCCATAAAGCCCCGACTGGTGGAGGGCTGCAGTGATGGTTGACTTTCTACAACTTTCTCCCATCTCCCGACTGCATCTCTGGAGCTCAGCCACAGTGATCTTTGGGTTCTTCTTTACCTCTCTCACCAAGGCTCTTCTCCCCCGATAGCTCAGTTTGGCCGGACGGCCAGCTCTAGGAAGGGTTCCGGTCGTCCCAAACGTCTTCCATTTAAGGATTATGGAGGCCACTGTGCTCTTAGGAACCTTAAGTGCAGCAGAAATTTTTTTGTAGCCTTGGCCAGATCTGTGCCTTGCCACAATTCTGTCTCTGAGCTCTTCAGGCAGTTCCTTTGACCTCATGATTCTCATTTGCTCTGACATGCACTGTGAGCTGTAAGGTCTTATATAGACAGGTGTGTGGCTTTCCTAATCAAGTCCAATCAGTATAATCAAACACAGCTGGACTCAAATGAAGGTGTAGAACCATCTCAAGGATGATCAGAAGAAATGGACAGCACCTGAGTTAAATATATGAGTGTCACAGCAAAGGGTCTGAATACTTAGGACCATGTGATATTTGAGTTTTTCTTTTTTAATAAATCTGCAAAAATGTCAATAATTCTGTGTTTTTTCTGTCAATATGGGGTGCTGTGTGTACATTAATGAGGGAAAAAATGAACTTAAATGATTTTAGAAAATGGCTGCAATATAACAAAGAGTGAAAAATTTAAGGGGGTCTGAATACTTTCCGTACCCACTATATATATTAGCATTTATATAAAGTCAGGCTAACAAAATGTATAAAAAAAAAAACTAAAAAAAACATGCTCTTCATAATCTCATTGACGTCTCTATCCTCTCATTGGTTTGTTTCACACAGAGCTTAGCAACATCTGGATAACCACATGAGACTGTACTGAATTAGATTTGAAGATGAAAGTTTGTTCAAATGTGCATATTCATTTAAGCAGATACACAAACCAGACAGCCATTAATTATAAGCAATATATATATATATATATATATATTTTTTTTCCTGTTATGATATTATTGACATAGATCCATGTTAAAACACTTTTGATTTTAACCTCACTGAATTTAGGCATTATCTTAAGGACATTCCAATTATTTATATTTATAAGTAATTATAATTAATTCCTATTAACTACACACTACCAGTAAATAAAATATCAGATGAATGAGCTCATAACATTTCTGACAGTCATCCACATATTTGACTAGATTGGATCTTATTTAACTATTGACAATTTTAGTGGGAAATGAATCAAACATCAGCCACTATTTTTAACATCCCTTTGTTGACTTAATATGTCATCATACTGCAAAAAGTCAAGTCATTTTACACAAAATTTAATTTAAATGTATTGTTTTAAAAAGATGATTGAATAATGCCGACTTGAATAATGCCTGCTGTTTTGCTTTTATTTTTCATAGCCTATTGTTTCACATTTATTTATTTATTTATTTATTTGTGAATAGTTGGCAGCGCACTTATTTTACTTAGTATTTCATTCTGACCAAATCATTAGACAAAATAGTCCATAATTATTATCATATGACTATATCAGAATGTTTTCTTTCTTATGAAGAGTAATGTTTTTAGCACTTTGAATTCTTCTTATAAACTTATTTTATCTCTTGGAAAGCAAGAGTGGCTCCTGACACCCACTTATTAGAAATTGGGAGCCAAGTCCTGCGACGTTGGCCGCCTCATGTTTATTTACATCTTCACGTATTCACTTCTAGCAACATGTTTCCACAATACATAACCTCTTTTGGTGGAACTGTTTTTCACACTTTTCTTTTGCATTAATTTCTCTGCAGTCATTCTGGACTCACATTAATATCTGCCGTGCAAAGATGTGACACAATCAAACATAAAAACAAAGGCATCTCAACGGCTTCTGCGAAATTAATTCGTCATCTGCTGCGTTCAGTGAAGGCAGGTATGCCAGACTTGTGATAAGTAAATAACTGCATAAAAGAGCACATTTCTATACTTTGAATACCAATCACGGCTATTATGTATAAAACAATCGCTTAATCATTCCTCATATTTTTTGTGTTACAGTCTGTCAGAGGCATTTTCTGTGAGAGCTACTGCCTGGTCTTTAAGAGTTTGGATTTAACTTTCCACACTCGCTGAATGTCGTAATCATGAGTAAATGCAACATTTCACATCATGCACATGGTGTTAAAGTGAAATATCATTAGAATGTATTATCATATGTTTGCACAGATACTGTAACATACATTCCTAATGCATTAACAACATAAAAAAATTATACAGTACTGTATATATGAATAGCTTTAGAAACAAATGATTAAAGGAAAAGTTCACTCAAAAATGAAAAAAAATATAAAAAAATAGCTGAAAACCTACTGACGATAAGGCCACGCAAGATGTAGATGAGTTTGTTTCTTTATGGGAACAGATTTTCAGAAATGTAGCATTACATCGCTTGCTCATGATGGATCCTCTGCAGTGAATGGGTGCCGTCAGAATGAGAGTCCAAACAGCTGATAAAAACATCACAATAATCCACAATACTCCAGTATATAAATTAATGCCTTGTGAAAAGAGAGAAAAAAAAAAAGCTGTTCTTTTTTTTTTTTTTGTAAGAAACAAATCCTCCATTAAGATGTTTTTAACTTGAACTGTTCCTTTAACAGCAACCAAAATGTAAGCATTTTATAGTACATATATGCACCTTTAGAAACTGCAAATGATTAGGAGAACTTTTACTGTAGGTTCATAGAATATTTTATTCAAGGAATTAATAGGTTGATTTTATTGTATCAATTTAATTAGATTAATTATGTTCAATGCTAGCACATTTACACATCTTCATATTTAATGCATTTGCATCTGATAACAATTTAATTCTGTCCGTTTCATAAAGCCATTACATTTCAATGCATTTGTATTTTATGTTTCCGCTTATATTCAAATGTACAAGAATGTACTTTTAAACATTTAAGCATCTGCTTTTTTATTATTCTGTAATTTAACCATCCAAACATTAATTTTGCTGGTGATATTGTGGTGACTGCAGACTGCAGTTGTTAATTGTCAAACCATTTTTAGCAGCCCATGAATGGACCTCAGATTGGGGTAACCTGTGAACCGCAGAGTTAATGATGTATTTTATTACTATTGTGCTCTTGTGAAAAGCACTTGTCCCGTATCCTTCAAGTTTCACAATGACTAGGTGGACAAAACAGCAGAATGGACTTTAATTCCGAAGTTCCAAATGTAGCTGCACATGAGAAATACAATAGATTGATTGCCAGTTATTTTGATGTAACAGCTTAAATGAGGTCAGGCAATTACCACTTTTTTAAAATGCGAGTGTTCAAAGCGCTATGAGGCAACGGACCAAGTTTCAATAGGCCAAACAGCATGAGTCCGAATTGCAGGTGCATTGGTCATGAAAATGGAAAATTATATGTCAACCTAAAGGCTGAAGTAAATGGCAGAGCTGGCATCAGGAATTTGCTTGTGTCCAAGGCCAAACCAGTCAAAACCGGTGCACCCAACCGTAGCTGTCAAAGTATAAAGGTTTGGAAAGATCCAGAGAAAACAAAACAAATCAACTGCATATTGTCATAATAATAACTCAAATACATGCACTGCATTTATTTGACAAATCTGGCATTTAGCATGCTGTGCTCTATTGTACTAACTGTCAGCAAAGTAAATCCTTTTCTGAGAAGTTTCATCTCTTAATTCAAGTCATTTCAAGCCGCTACAGCCATTAAAGCAGAAATTGTGTACAAATTCATCACTTCAGTAATACATTTCAAGACAATCACTGCTGGACTCGAAATGGCCTGCTGTGAAGCAATGTTGCCGTTTATTATGCAGGATCCACAGGTTTATTTGAGAGGTGTTGTGGAGAGATTAAAGGATAGTTTTTTTTTTGTTTCTAATTCGTTATGATGTGTTGCTGACTTCCAAGTGTCATTGTTGCAAAAGAAAAAATGCTCAACAAACTTTTGAATGTTGTAATGTTGATTCTTGTAATCAAATATTTAAAAGTGACAGTGTATTAGAAGTTCTTTAATTTTATCAGCATCAGTCAGAATTGTAGATTTGCTTATATTCAGGATTGTACTTTTACATTTAGGTTTCATTGACCTTATTTTACACAAATCATTTCATTTTAAATTATTTTTTTATTTTTTATTTTTTTTTTTAGGAAATATCAAACTGAATATTTGAATTTTCAGTTTGGATACTCAATTTGTCATACTGTACAATGTGATGTCTAAATTTACAATGATTATTTTTGGCTTTAAGTTTTTTATCCTTTACTTAGACAAAATTGTAAAGAACTTCAATAACAGCCTTTTTGGTTGCATATCCATTATATTGATTGATATTGAACAGTTGCATGCTCCCATTTCACACATAACAAACACATAATAAATCTAATGCTGTGGTGCATAATGTTTACAAAGACTGATTTTGGCTTCTTTTTTTAAATTTACTTACACAAAATAGTGAAGAATTTTGATATCGGCCATTTATCAGTTAAAACATGCAAATATTTATTAGTTTATCAGCACTAATTCTTATTTTTTTGCATCTATAACCGAAACGTGCAGTGCTTTCCCCTTAATTGAAGTTGCGTCACACTGACCAGTTTGTAGCTCTGATGCGTTTTAACATAATTTTCTCACACTTAATTGTGCAGTAGGTTTTACAGTTATATGTATGCATTAGGTAGGCACTTCTATCCACTGCATTGAAAGTACTGTATACATTCGATCAGTTCATGCATTCCCTGGGAATCGAACCCATTAAATTATTCCAGAAAGTTGGAAAAGAATGAAAGACCATCCCTAGGTCCCCCCCAGTTGGCGATTTCTGCTTCGCCATTGTCGTCATGAAACGAAATGCAGTCTGTCGTGTCATTTTTCACCCATATCTTAAATCAGGTTTATGCCTGGAGAAAGCTAAAGAATGCTAAAACAAACGATGTGTGTTTTCCAGCGGGTAAACATAATGACGTGCGCAGCCATGTTCTGGTAGTTATTAGGTTTGATGATTGCATGTCCGTGTCATCGTGAGTCAAATGCTCTGCAAGTCAAATGTCTCGCGTTGCTTCCCCAGTCACCGTCTGAACATCACCGAAGCGTTACGGGTAATTCTGGAGCCCAAAGTGCAAAGTAGATTTCATCCCCCTTCATCCTTCAAAGAACTGGAGGCTTTTCTTCTTGAAGAATGGCGCAATATTCCACAACCACACACACACACACTTCTGCACTCTTATGGCAGCACTCCAGGACTGAAGCTGTTCCAATTGCGAATGGTGTGTGTGGCCATATATATGGCGTCCTTAATGAGGACTGACAGGGTTTCATGTTGACTTTGTTTTCCCATTCAATATTTGCAGGAGATTGCTGAAAAAGAGGAACTCCATCAAAGCTTATAACAAACAAAAGGACAACATATTCAGGGCCCTTGTTGGAAAAGAACGCATCCGTGTCCACAGAGACCGGAAATCCTTTGCAACTCGAAATCCTTGTGTCTCAAGATTGAGATTCAATCTGAGAATGTGATGTGGGAAAGCGCACCATATGGAGAGTGCTCGTGTGGTTCCTGATTAGTTCCACATAATTGATCATTGGTTTCAGAGGGACTTATCACCACCCAGATGCCTGTGTCATCTGTACTGGAGGCGAATGGTGTTTGTCATGCAAGCCAGTGCAGAGCTGAGATAAAGAAAATTCAGTCCTATGAATAGTGGATGCTTCAGCAGCACAAGGTTTATAGCTACATTGAATTTTTCGCAGCGACTCGGGCATTAAAATATGCCCTGTTGAGCTTGGTTAAACTAGATGTACGAGATTGGGAGCCTGTGTCAACCGTAAGTCTTTGCCAGGCTGGTGGAGCCCAATTTTCTGCTATAGTCGCTGACAGCTCATTGCAGGGTCAAAAGCTCATGTTCCCCCTTTAACAAGTGGATTTAAGCAGGAAACTTTTTTACAAATATAAAGTAAAACTTCCTGTTCAACTTTGCAGAACAGCCATGCTCTAGTACAGGTGAGCTGCAGAGTCTAGGTGAGGCAAGTTTTGAATAGTATGATTATGTTAAAACTTTTCATATTTGTAGTACTTTTGATGATCTTTGTTATTGTTTGTCACTGCATGAAAACTGCACAAAGTATTTAATAGGAGCCGTTTGCTATATTCCAGTACAATCAGACCAATATTATCTTGATTGAAACTCTGAATTGTAAAGGTTTGACATTTATGCAAATGTACTATATTTTTGTCTTTTTTATGTTGTGATTTCTTTGTCCATTTCGCAGCTTGACAGTCATGATCCCCAATTAACAACATATGTTCGGAGACCGTTTTGCTAACGTTCCCATTAATTAATCAAATTTTGTGAATATTTCTGAATATTCTCTGAATGTTTAAAAAAATATATTCTTGGTTATGCAAATGAACAGATCATTCTATTTTATCATTTTGCAAACATTAGGGCAATGACACTTCTGACTGTTCTCCGAAAATTCTGAAACAAGTAGTAACATTCCAAAACATTTCAGAAAATAAATAAATAAATAAAGTTCCATAAATGATGCATAATGTTTTTTTTAATTTTTATAAAAATGTGTGTGTGTGTGTGTGTGTGTGCTTTGATGGTATTTTTTTTAAAGGGGTCATATGATGTGATTTCAAGTTTTCCTTTGACTTTGGAGTGTTAGGAGCTGTTCATGCATATATAAGATCCGTAAAGTTGTAAAGACTAAAGTCTCAAACCAAAAGAGATATACTTTACAGTATAAAAGTTACGAGTCATCCAGACCTTCCCAAAATGCCTCATTTAAACACGCCCCAACAAATCTACGTCACTGTGTGGGAAGATTTGCATGACACCGCCCAAATGTTTATGCAAAGAAAAAAGGCATAACTTTTATTCTCGCTGTAGTATTGTTGCCGCTGCTGCCATGTCGTGCAGACGCTGTGTGTTTCCAAATATGGTAAGGTATACTGCCAGTCATAATGCACCGGATAGCTGGCCAATCAGAGCACACCACACTTTTCAGAATGATGACCTTTGTAAAAATAAGCGTGTTTCAGAAGGCGGGGCAGAGAGGAGCAACAATAATGTACAGTATGTGGAACATTTTTGAACCTTAAACTGCATAAACTCATTGTATTACACCAAATATACAAAATAATGTTATTTTTTTAGCATCGTCATATGACCCCTTAAAAAAAAAAAAAAAAAGCAACAGATAACTTTTAACTAACATCCTGTTATTGTCACTGAAATAATGTTTGTTCATAACTTTGAGAGAACCTTACCAGAACATTCAATATTCTGAAAACGTTCCCTTTGAATTGTCATTGTATGCAAATGAGCTGTGTGAAGATTCTCAAAATACTTGTGTTTTGTGTTCCACTGATACAATAATAGTCAACAGGTTTGGAACTAATGGTAGTTAAATAAAAACAGAACTGGAATTTTGAGTGTACTGTTTTTTTTTTTGTTTTTTGTTTTTTGAGACTCAAACAGAATGTCATCTTGGCACAGTATCAGTAGTGTTATCAAAGCACACTTGATCCATATTTAATACACAGATTATTGCAATCTAACTTTAATTTCATGACCGTTGCATTCACAAATAGAAATGACAGAACCAAAATAACAGCAGTTTTCTGGGCTAATAAATCTTTAAACAGTACTGAGAGCTGTTTAATTCAGACTGTAAGCTCAAATGAGAGACCTTTAACACTTGTGATTTTAACACAAACTCCAAATGGCCAGCTATTTCACTCACACTCTGTCGTTACTGTTCATTTCTCTGATTGAGTAAATGGGGGGCCTTGTTGAATTGAATATAGGTGGCTTGTAAATGCGTCTCGACTAATGTACTATGACGAAGTATTGATCATGACACAAATAGGCTAAGGTCTGTTTGTCTCTGCAGCGGAGGAAATGTTGGCCATGGGACAAGCTGTCAACAGATTCCATCACTCAAGTGTCAGTTTGACAGTGTTCTGGCATTGTGATCTAACACAGATCAGATGGCTTTAATGAATATGACATGTAGAAACACACTATGCTACAAAACAAGGGATAGTTTTTTGACATTTCGGTGATGCATGCTGTACTGTTGAGGGACTGCAAATAGGTTTTCTCAACTATTTTGTAGTACAAATCTCCCAATAGTCTCCTTAAAAAATAAATAAATAAATAAGTAGAGATCTCTCAAATAAAATAAAATAACACATTTCACGGTTCTGTTTGTATTATTTATAGTATTTAATAATATTTACAAGTTTTTGTTTTAATTTTAGTTTGTTTTAGTCATTTTGTTATATGTCCATTTTATTACTCATTTTATTTTATTGCTTTTATATACCTATGCAAATACCCAATTAACTTTACTCTAAAGCAGGTGTCATCAAATTGATCCTGGAGGGCTGGTGTCCTGCAGAGTTTAGCTCCAACTTGCCTCAACACACCTGCGGGGAAGTTTTAAGTATACCTATTAAGACCTTGATTAGCAGCTTCAGGTGTGTTTAATTAGGGTTGGAGTTAAACTCTGCAGGACACCGGCCCTCCAGGACTGAACTTGGTGACCCCTGCTCTAAAGAGTCTCATTGATTTCATTAAGTTTAATTAAGGTTTTTTTTTTTTTTTTCATTTATACCAGTATACCCAATTATGAAACTGCATCAAATAACCCACGAGTAATGTAATTTCTTATGCGTAACATGTCATATATGACAGTGAAATTCACTTGAATATGGCTTTGTTGGATAATTCACTGTTATATTTTCCGTCCTCAGATGAATGTGGACAGTTCAAGTGCGATCTGTCCAGAAAAAGCTGTCGATAGCTTCAGGAAGGATGACATGTTGACCGTTGGGCGTCTCACAAGCAGAGGAAAATTATGCTACGATAATTGGGCAAGATAGTCGGTTGAATTGCTCATCACAAGCCACAGTTCACAAAACCCACTTCAAGTTGATTATCAGATCATACAGTATGTGAGACTCTGACCAATCAAACACTTCAGAAAATGCCCTGCAGGTGTCAGATCCAGATTTGGTGATGAAATGGGATTTGAATGTGAAATGAGATTCCTCAGTCATTTCCATGCTGACTTGATATTGCTTCCATCAAAAAAAAAAAAAAACTTGAATTGAAAGCTTGCGCAGTCTTTTGGCGTTGACATAGCACTGTTAGAATTTACTAAAGATGCACAATGAAGAATTGGCACTGAAAAAGCATGGACACAGTTATTTTTGCGCCTGACCTTATTGAACATGCATTTGTAGGAGTTAACCGTTTAGACTTAAAATTTATGGGAGGAGAGTATTAAAATGAATCATGCAACATGATTTACTAACATTTGCACTCGTCAAATGACTGATATTTGCGCCATTATTTAACTCCCCCAAAAGCATGTCTTAAAGCATGCAGGAATTTGCGCTGCTCTTGGTAGATTGCGCTGGTCATCATGGCAATGATCTGGCTGTGTCTGTGTTCTTTAATATGCACATTGTTAGAAAATCACCCGCCAAATTTTTCCCTCTCATCGGCGCTTTTATGGAATTGCGCTCTAACGCTAATTTGCCCTGTTTAGTAAATCTGGCCCACAAAGGGGCAAATTAAGTGTAAAACAAACTTCCTGGAGGTCTATCAGGGAAGTAGGAGGAGAAACCCAGCAACTTTTGGGATATCAAATTGGCCAGATTCCTAAATAAATAAATAATAAATAAATCATAAAATAAATAATAAATAAGCCATCCATTAAATACAGCTAAACTCATAGTGCGTTTTTTGCAGACAGGATGATGTAAGATGTATTTTGAGGGCTTCTCAAGTTTTGCTCTCATGACAATGTCCCTTTTGCTAACGCTTTTGTTTGTTGTCTTTGTCATTGTGACGCATTACCAGCACTGAAAATAGATTCAGCGCGTTCTCTGACGCAGCGTAAACTTGTGTGTGGGTGTTCTAAATATCCAACACAGTGTAAACATATGTTAGTGTGGAACTGCTGGCTGGGACAGCGGGAATTTCAGCTTTATCAGAGTGCTTTGCCATGGGATGACTCATCATTTTAATGGGATGATTTCAGGGATAGCTGTCGATGTCTCTTTTGTGCATGAAACAATGAGTGCATTCCTAGGTTTCTCTTTTTCTTTGGTTCATGTTTGTATTCAGATTCAGAATCTAAAGAGAGAAAAAGCCTCCATTAATTCTGCATCACTGCAATGAACAGTTAATCGCACTTCAACATGTTCAACCTTCACAATATGCATTGAGTTCATACAACTGAAGTACAGATTAATATTTAATGCTTGTAACAAAACATTCTGTTGACTCCTGTTGTTACGGTAAATGGCTCTCCGAAAATCTGAGAGCATTAGATGGCATGATGTGCAATTTGCTCAGATACATACAGCACAGCCTTTAAATATAATACATCAGTAATGCAGCATGCATACATGTGTATAGTGTTGAATTAAAGGGGTCATATGATGTTGCTAAAAATAACATTATTTTGTGTATTTGATGTAATGCAATGTGTTTATGCGGTTTATGGTTCAAAAACACATTATTTTCCACATACTGTACATTATTGTTGCTCCTCTAAGCCCAGCCTTTCTGAAACGCGCCGATTTAAAAAAAACTCATCGTTCTGAGAAGCGAGGCATGCTCTGATTGGCCAGCTACCCAGTTCGTTGTGATCGGCCAAATACCTAAAGTGTGAGATGGAAATGTTATGCCCCTTACCGTATTGTGATGCTGTGTCCCGGCGTGACGACACAAAAACAATGAAACCCATTGTAATTATGTATATATATATGTATATGTGTGTATGTGTGTGTATATATGTCTATATGTGTGCATATGTCTATATATATATATATATATATATATATATATATATATATATATATATATATATATATAGTGGGGCAAAAAGGATTTAGTCAGCCACCAATTGTGCAAGTTCTCCCACTTAAAAAGATGAGAGAGGCCTGTAATTTTCATCATAGGTATACCTCAACTATGAGAGACAAAATGAGAAAAAAAAAAATCACATTGTAGGATTTTTAAAGAATGAATTGGTAAATTCCTCTGTAAAATAAGTATTTGGTCACCTACAAACAAGCAAGATTTCTGGCTCTCACAGACCTGTAACTTCTTCTTTAAGAGGCTCCTCTGTCCTCCACTCGTTACCTGTATTAATGGCATCTGTTTGAACTCGTTATCAGTATAAAAGACACCTGTCCACAACCTCAAACAGTCCAACTCCAAACTCCACCATGGCCAAGACCAAAGAGCTGTCAAAGGACACCAGAAACAAAATTGTAGACCTGCACCAGGCTGGGAAGACTGAATCTGCAATAGGTAAGCAGCTTGGTGTGAAGAAATCAACTGTGGGAGCAATTATTAGAAAATCGAAGACATACAAGACCACTGATAATCAAGATCTCACCCCGTGGGGTCAAAATGATCACAAGAACTGTGAGCAAAAATCCCAGAACCACACGGGGAGACCTAGTGAATGACCTGCAGAGAGCTGGGACCAAAGTAACAAAGGCTACCATCAGTAACACACTGCGTCGCCAGGGACTCAAATCCTGCAGTGCCAGATGTGTCCCCCTGCTTAAGCCAGTACATGTCCGGCCCGTCTGAAGTTTGCTAGAGAGCATTTGGATGATCCAGAAGAGGATTGGGAGAATCAGATGAAACCAAAATAGAACTTTTGTGTTTGGAGGAGAAAGAATGCTGAGTTGCATCCAAAGAACACCATACCTACTGTGAAGCATGGGTTGGAAACATCATGCTTTGGGGCTGTTTTTCTGCAAAGGGACCAGGACGACTGATCCGTGTAAACGAAAGAATGAATGGGGCCATGTATCGTGAGATTTTGAGTGAAAACCTCCTTCCATCAGCAAGGGCATTGAAGATGAAACATGGCTGGGTCTTTCAGCATGACAATGATCCCAAACACACCTCCCGGGCAACGAAGGAGTGGCTTCGTAAGAAGCATTTCAAGGTCCTGGAGTGGCCTAGCCAGTCTCCAGATCTCAACCCCATCGCAAATCTTTGGAGGGAGTTGAAAGTCCGTGTTGCCCAGCGACAGCCCCAAAACATTACTGCTCTAGAGGAGATCTGCATGGAGGAATGGGCCAAAATACCAGCAACAGTGTGTGAAAACCTTGTGAAGACTTACAGAAAACGTTTGACCTCTGTCATTGCCAACAAAGGGTATATAATATAATGTCATTGACCAAATACTTATTTTCCACCATAATTTGCAAATAAATTCCTACAATGTGATTTTTTTTTTCTCATTTTGTCTCTCATAGTTGAGGTATACCTATGATGAAAATTACAGGCCTCTCTCATCTTTTTAAGTGGGAGAACTTGCACAATTGGTGGCTGACTATATATATATATATGTATTGTATTATGTTTATTAACTTAGCTCACTAACGAGAACAAATTGCCACACGTGAAACACAGTGCCCTTATAGAATATCAGAATACCAGAATATCTAGAAACAATTATGGCCATTAAATTATATGTATTAGTTTAAAAAGACAGCATAGATGAAAGTTTAGCTCATTACTGCGATGACCGGATGCAGCTAAGCATTACTAATGTGTTGAAGTCAAGCCTTTTTAGCGTTGAGAAAAAGCATCAATATATGTCAAAACTGCATATGTCAAAAGTAAGCAAATGGCTAGACTATATATCAATCTAGCCATGTGCTTACTTTTGACATTTTGCTGGTGGCAAAAAAATAAAAATAAAAAATCCAGAATAAATAATCTTGCCAAGCAGATGCTTTCCTCATAAATAACATGATTTTGATGAAGTTGATCTTGTTAGATGCAAAACAATTGAATGCATTAATGAAAAATCTGTTCATCTGTGCACACATAAGTAGACCCAGACATTTAACCACTGTTCTTTGAAAAGTGTATTTATTTTTCTGTTTCTAAATATTTGTTAAAGCTAATGCCTGCACTTAAACTGTCAGAGGTCTAAATATACTATTGGTTCATTTATTTAGTCATTTCAAGCCTTTAATTGATTCTAAATTGAATTCAAATTGGTCCTGAGGGATTTGGGTGAATAGTAAGTTTTATATCGGTGCTTTTGGAAATGCTTGATTTTTCTCAACTTTTTCTAAAAAGGCTTGACTTCAGCACATTATCTTTAGCTGAATCCAGCCATCGCAGTACTGAGCTAAAATTTTGTCTATGCTGTCTTTTTAAACTAATATAGTATTATTTAATGGCCATAATTGTTTCTAGAAATTCTGGTTGGAAAGTGCACTGTGATTCATGTGTGTCAATTTGTTCTCGTTAGTGATCTAAGAATATCACCCTTTAATCATTTCTAGAGAGTTCGACGCTTGTCTCCACATGCCCTGTGGAACATCTCACCAAACCCACCAAAAATCTGCTGTTGGGTCCAGTATGACTCTTCCATATGACCTTATGGACATGCATCTGAATGAATTATGCTAGTGTCTGCTTGCAACATAAATATCTGAATGCACTGGCATGGGCAAACTCTAAGTCACTTACTTTTAAAGTTGACAAACCAAAACTTTGAGCTGTCTGGATCACGTAATACACACCGCCCCACGTTTGTCGCTAAGCGTTTCTCTGACATGCCCTGTGAGCTTCACCAGCCCTGGAAGAGCACGAGTGTTTCCCCGAAATCCCAGCAGCCATTAAACTGTATTCCACGCACCAGATCTGAAAATGTTTTGTCAAGTGTGAACAGCAAGTGATGCCTCGCAGCTACAGTACCACGCTTTTCCATGCCAGACTTTTCATTTTCATCTGCTAGAATGCATCTCCCATCAGCCGCACTTATTTTGTAGATTAGTAAAAAGCACTTGCCGTGTGCAAGGTGTAGTTTCTTTTTCTTTTTTCATTGCATCAGATGGACAAATCCAATGTATTTTGCTGACATTTTGTTGACACTCTGTTTTTGTGCATTTCTGACAGACAGACTGTAAGATTTTTCAGTAATTATTTCTGCAGGTTGCATAGTCTGTTTTTTGAGTGAGTCATTGGATAATTTTTGAACTGATTTGTTCCAAAACATTGATTCATTCAGGAACAAAATGCCACTGCCATGTGCTTGGAGTCGCATGGTTGATTCTGCTTTATATTGTTAAGTCATTCACAAAAACAAAACAAAACAAAAAAATCTTTCTTTATTTCTAAATATAACTTTATCAATAACTACAAAACAAATTCAGGACACAATTGTTACACTTTTACTTATTTTTGCATACTTTCTTTTTAAAAGGATGTTTTTTATCAGTTTAATTCTTATGCTAATTTGATATGTATTTCTAGAATGACACAAATCAGGGTTTTATACTACGTTTTGTGTAGCTTGCAAAACTCAAACTATTCATAAACTGCTAAACTTAAGGATAAAATATAAACCTGCATTCACTGTTCACAAATAATGGGAAAGAAACAAATCTCAGTCTACTTGTC
The DNA here is from genome assembly GCF_012432095.1 of Onychostoma macrolepis. Lineage (NCBI taxonomy): Eukaryota > Metazoa > Chordata > Actinopteri > Cypriniformes > Cyprinidae > Onychostoma > Onychostoma macrolepis. The sequence continues at coordinate 42,939,396 of NC_081155.1, forward strand.
TGTTTACCACCCTCTAAAATGTATCCATATACAATTGGTCCATTATGCTGCAATTTGATTTATTTATCATTGAGAAGCAAAGCGTCATTTGCTTGACTGCAACTATTAAAGAAGATATACAATCATGAGGATTTGGAATGACATGAGGGGAAGTAAATTATTACAGAACTTTCATTTTTGGCTGAACTATTCTTCAACCCCCAAACTGTGTTTTTCTCTGCATTTACTACCTCTTATTCTGCTCATAAACATCAGCATTATTGAGCTGTGTATGTCAGCATGGGAGGGTTAAAGATTTCCACACAGCATCTCTTCCATAAGCCATCTTCTCTGGATTCGAATTGTCCCATGTAATAAAAGTACTAGTTAGAAGAACAGAATACACATACTCTTGTACCAAGTGTCAAGGAGTAACTTGATATGCAGCTACTGTATATCCATCTATATTTATACTAATGACCCTTTTTTGCCTCATTATACACTTTATGAATTTATTATAAACAATTACAGACTACAGTCTATGCATCTCAAAAATCTGTCTGTGTAAAGTGGATAACTTTTTTTTTTTTTTTTTTTTTTTTCTTTTACATCAGGTTTACTTCACGGAAGCCTTCCAGTTAAAAGAGTCAGTGTAAACAGACAATTACTGGCGGTAAAACTCAGTACAAATGTTTCCTCTGTCAAGCTACCCTTGGGGCAGACACGTTAAATCAAGAACTCATTCCAAAATGCAAGAAATAGCAGCGGAGACAAATAAAAGGGTAAAAATACTGAATATTACAGCTGGAATGTGCAAAAGTGACTCAGCTTAAGTTTAGTAGCTTCTGCTGTTATTTTCGATGTCACAGCCATTCACATAAAAAATAGACTCAAAAAGCTTCATTAGGCTGTGTATTGCAGTGAATTTACTATAGCTGAAGGCCATTGTTTGGCTCGATACACAATGCATGCCTTCTAAAGGCTTAATGTTTTTATAAAACAACAGAAACGGCATTAAAATAAATGACAAACAATGGGTGAATCTAACAAAGGTTTTTTTTTTTTTTGGTTTTTTTTCTTATGAAGTTTCTTATGCTCATCAAGATTCCACTGTTTGGTGAAAAATACAGAAATATTGTGAAATATTATTGTAATTTAAAATGGTTTTCTATTTTAATATACTTTAAAATATAATGTATTCCTGTGATCAAAGCTGAATTTTCAATATCATTACTCCAGTCTTCAGATCCTGTCACATGATCTTTCAAAAATCTTTCTAATATGCTGACTTATTATGAGTGTTTGAAACAGTTGTGCTGTTTTTGGAACCTGTGTTTTTTTTTTTTTCAGGATTCTTTGATGAATAAAAAGTTTAAAAGAACAGAATTTATTCCAAATAGAAGTATTTTCTAACAATATACACTTATAATGTTTTTGTTATTAACTTTAATAATTAAAACAAACAATAGCAATTTGTGATACTATAGAATACTTTTATCAAACCAGATTTCAGAAAAATAACTATGCTTTTTATTACGTGCCGTATTGTGTAGCCTTTAAAAAATGGCGCTGCTGTACAGTAGATGCCAGAAAGTCTTATTCTATAGAGTTTCTTCTCTTTTTCTCCACTCCATCACATGCATATATCCAGGCTCCATTTTTATTGCAAGTCACATAACAAATGAAGCCCCTGAATTTTGAAATCTCATTTTTTTTTGCAGATTGCCTCTCTGATGGTGGTCTTAAATGGTTCCACTTCTCAGACTGAGTTCTTTCTCCTTGTCATAGGAAAGACACCATAAAGCACACGAGCTACACTCAGTGTAAAGGTATATATGGGTGCATGTATAGGCGAGAGGTAGGGATAAACCTGTATTATATGGTTGTCAAGTAAATAGGATCCCAGGAAAGCTCATTGCAGTACATGCATGCAGACTAGCGAGCAGAGCTCCATTAATCATGCAATGGGAGGGAATGAGGACAGATATGAAGCTGCGACAGATGCGAGAAAGCCACCAGTAATGGCACATGCTTCTAATCGTTATTGTTCTCGTGTAAAGGAAAAGCACATGGTGGTTCTGCTGGCCTTATTTAAAGTCGCTGAGCAACCAAAACTGACCTTCAATTTTTGAAAGAAGTCTCTTATTCTTAACAAGCTTGCATTTAATTCACCAAAAATGCAGTAGAAACAGTAATGTGAAATATTATTAAAATGTAAAATGGCAATCTTCTGTTGTAACATTATAAAACTCTTTTACTGTCTTTTGATCCATTTAATACAATGAATAAAAATAAATTAAAAATAATAATAATCTTAAATCTGTAACCCTAAACCAGGGTCGTCATCGTCGTCATCATCATCATCAACCATAATCTTAAATCTTTATCCCTAAACCAAGGTTATTATTATTAGCTAAAATTAACTCTAAATAACTACATAGATTAAATGGATATGATATATACTAAACTATATATTACATATATAACATTATTTAAAGTAAAAAAAAAAAATACTCTAATTCAAAATTTTTGCCAAAAATATAACGGTATAATTGATAACTAAAATAACACCGCCCCAAATTAACAGAACACACTGTACATCTCACAAGGCATACAGGCTTTTCTAAATTTGTGTTTTTATCAGCTTTATAGCTGGCCAGACAACTCCAAATCTCTTCTATGTATAATTTCACAACGTGTGAATGTGAAACTGGGGAATTATGCAAAACATTTAGTCTCAGGGATTTAACTGTCGTCGTCACCCACTTCAAATGTGCCAGCGCACATCATTCGGGCCGTTCTGTCTATCTGCCACAGATACCTAGAGATCTGAACTCCGCCGCGAGCCTAAAATAACCCGCAACCAATCAAAGGAGAATCCATTAAGAAACACAAATTCCCAACTGTCGCTTATAAATGTAACTGCGTCCAAAAACTGCAGTCTGTATGTGCGGGACGGCAGGGCTTGAGTGTGTGAACGCCAGTCAATCAAGGTCATTTGGAGCCCGATGGCGTCTCCCGACAGCCAGTGTAATCAATTGCCCTTTGTAAAATGCAGCAAAAAGGGAGCAATAACTCCACTGACACCAAAGAAACAGAAAATAAGGTTATGCGTATTGGCTTTGCTCCACTCGGGTACATTTCATCAGGAAAAAGAGAAGGACTTGAAAAGCTAAATCAATAGTTAATTATATCAGGCATAAACATAAATACAGTTGTGCTAGTGCCTTGGCGAGGATTGCTAAGTATTGGTCTTCATGGGTTTTAAGAGACCCATTTCATCTCACGTAGCTGGTGGTCTATTAAATGGACATGGTGTATTTCTACACAAATAATTTTCTTAAGTACAAAAAAAGAAAGTAAACTAAGAAATAAATAATCCAAATGTAGTTTAGCCAGAAGCAACTGACCGGCGACATGTTGCACGGGCAAGTTTGGATTGTAAGCCGTTAGTGGAACAAATGGAAAGCATTCATCAAGCCACCCGTGTTTACGATCGGTAAAAACATGCCCTAATGAGGAAGACAAGATTACAATTCAAAATAGCATGAAGAGAAGCCATAAATATGAGCCTGGGATCAATTTCCATTTGGCTGTTCTTGTTTTACACAGTTTGAGATTTTATTCATGTACTTATTTACTCTCCTCTTGTCATTTGGAAGCTGTTTTATCACAAGTATTTATTTATTTATTTTTTATTTTTTTTATATTCCTATACAAGTCAGTTGGAGTTATGTGTGATGAAAATACCTTCCTTTATTGTGAATGGATCACTGAGTCAAGAATCAGTTCAGTCTGACTTGTGAATTAATCATTCAGACTACTTTGGTTTAAAAGATTCATTGTAACAATCAATTTCAACAGAATGATTCCTCTACAATTCATCAATGTTTCTAATTTTCATTTAGTTTACAATTTTGTACCAAAATAACAATCTAAAAGTGAAAGTATCAAATTACATAGACATATAAAAAAAATGACAAAAACAAAATGACTAAAGCATAAATAGTATCTTAATAATATGAGCAGCTCAACTGTTTTCAACATTAATAATAAGCAATGTTTCTTGAGCAGCAAATCGGCATATTAGAATGATTTCTGAAGGCTCACTGAAAACTGGAGTAATGATGCTGAAAATTCAGCTTTGATCACAGGAATAAGTTACATTTTAACATATATTAACATAAAAAACAGTTATTTTAAATTGTATTAATATTTTACAATATTACTGTTTTTATGCTTGATCAAATAAATGCAGCCTTAGTGAGCAGAAGAGACTACTTTCAGAAACATTTTAAAAATCTTACTGACCCCAAACCTTTCAGCAGTAATGTTCTAAGAATCGGCCAAAAAACAAAAAAGTATTAAAAGCACTGCTAGCATGTGATGTTTCGCATCCTCAAACAAGACTTCTCAGAACATGCAACATCGGATTCTTCACAGGGAATCCGAACGTGCAGAGCAGATTCCCAACAAATCAAAGTTCAGAGCCCTCGGCTGATCAGTGTGATTCACCAGCTGACACCCACAGAGCCAAACCCAGCGAGAAGCTGTAAGATCAACTCATCAAGCACCTGCTCGCGTGTCTCATCACCCATTCCCTGTGTTCCCCTGCTTGTTTTACTGCCTATAATGTGCAGCGGAAGAACGGCAGATTCATCATGCATGAGTCTGTGATACTGCATTGACTTTCTGATGAAGAGAACTGCATAATTCTTAAGTGCGACGCTCACTGCTGACAAACAAGCTGTTGACACCAACCTACATAAATTGAAGTAGCTCGCGTATCAGTGCATTGACTTTTATCCACCTAGTTTCATGTTACTGGTTTACATTTCTAGCCTAGAACTGACTGTAGACAATTTAGACAAGAAGAGACCATCTATGTTTGCTAGTTTGCTTTTTATGTGACATTTAGGAGTATGTAATTATGAAACATGGTGAATCATAAAAATAAAAAAAAAAAATAGTCTGGGTTACTTCACATGTATTGTACAAATATGGATAATTAATTTGCTACTTTCATTTCGTATATGTGTGTGTGTGTGCGTGTGTGCGTGCGTGCATGCATAGACAGAAAGACAGACAGCTGGGGTTATATAATTAAATTCAGCATTAATCAAAGTCAGCATTACAACATTAAACTGAATTGGGAAATAAAAACATGCTTTATTGTCATGAAAGTGTCTTAAAATAAACTTCTTTTTTTCTTTATTATGATGATGATGATTATTATCATCATCATTATCATCTGATCTTGTCATAAATTATGATCCAGACATGTTTTTGATAAGTTTGTTCAAGTTTACTTGCTGGTAAGTTCTTCAAACAAAAAAGATTTCAGTACCTTTCAAAGATTTGATGCCACTAACCTTTCAAACACATCCAGCATCATCATCTTCCTCAAAAAGCACTCATTGTTACAGCTTCAGAACATGACTTTTGTTTTCTGGTGATCTAAAAAAAAAAAAATAGAAAAAAAATAAATAAACTTGCTGCACGCTGACGCTTATAAATGTTGTAAAATCAACCAATAACAAAAGGAGCTTGTCATTTTAAGAAATCTCTTGGCATTTTGTTGTGAAATATGCATCAGATGCTCAGGATTATTTTCCGCCTCACCCATCATTGCTCAGCAATCTGCGTTCAATAGCAGCTGTGCTGAACACTAAAGCAACGTCTCTGCCCGACCTGCAGACTTCAGACTCAATTTCTACACTTATGTCGCACCCTACAAACTTTGTCGACCATTCCTGCTTTAATGACAGTGTTTGGGTCAGCCAAAGCAGTGCTATTGCTTTCATGCACTATCCATAAACATGAGATGCTGTAGTGGGAGGAGCTTGTCAAGAGACATCGTTCTCACTTCAATCACACCTCCTTAATTTACACCCACTGCTTTTACAACCATCTGCCTCCTGAACCTGAGTTCACAACTCCCGTCAGCTCCTGAGCCTGTTACGAATGAAGACCTCCTACTGCTTCTCTCCCACCAGCAGAGGATAAGAAAGGTGACTTTATGGCCAAGAATAACTTGGCTTTCAGTAACACTTTATTTGAAGCTGGTATAGCCCATTCGCTGCATTAAATAGCAATGTTGTATAGGTTTATTATAAGCATAAGTATAGGATTTTGGTAACACGTTAGAATAGGTAACACTTATTCACTATTATCTACGACTTTTCCCTCAATACATTCCTAATTTTCTGCTTATAATAATATATATGGCTAATATTCTAGTAATATGCATGCTAATAAGCAACTAGTTAAGAGACCCGGTGTTACCAGCATTTTATATGGGAATAAATGCAGTTTAACTTATAATATGATTTTCATGTTATTGCATTGTTTTTTTTGTTTTTTTGTTTGTTTATATATATATATATATATATATATATATATATATATATATTTAAACAATATTTATATTTTATGTATTTTATTATTTTGACTTTGTTTTCAATTCTCATTATTCATAATTAGGTATAATACACTAATTGTATATAATTGTCTATAATTCTAAATGATTGTAGCATATAATAGGCTACTCAAATTGAAGTCAATGCCACAAGTAAATTGTGATAGATGTACACGTACATGTTTGCTGCTGAGCTAAATTTATTTATTTAGTTGGTTGTTGATTTAATTTGATTTCACTTTATGCAATGCAGTATATCTTGATATCTTGCTGTTTAACCCGTGCAGGTGTTGAACTTTTCCAGATCTTTGTGCAAAGCAGTCCACAAAACCGACTATATTACAGAAAAGGGACATATAAATGTCTCTGATTTACAATGTAATATTCCAGCATGAAAGTGCCCTTGCTTTCACTCTCTGTGACTCTGTTCTTTCAAATCACTGCCCTTTCAAGTAATTCCACAGTCTGAATGCAATTATACAACCCCCCACCCCATTCAATTTAAATAAAACTTGCATATATTTAGAGCTAAAACATTTGATATGGAAAAGCTTCCAAGTTTGTGAGGCTTATGTAACTCACTGACATTAATATCGAGCAAGCTTCCTAAATAACAGTGCTGATAGAATGTATTACAAATAGAATGTAAATGTGAGTTAATGCATTAATATTCCAGATCTGAGAGAAAAAAAAGAAAACAAAAAAATGCCTCAATGCACAATTGTTCTCTGGCTATTTCCCATGCTGCCTGTAATGTTTACCAGTGAATCATGGAGCATTGTGGCCCACCTCCACCTCCTCTGAAGAAGGATTTACATTTCAAACAATGTGCCTCTCTGCAGGTAGCGTGACGAGGAGTATTATTTTTATCAAACTCTGAGCAAATGCATGCTAAAAGGTGAAAAGCTCTACACTCCCCCGGACACAGAGAGAAAGACCTGAATGTGTTTTCTCACAGGAGGATAAAATAGGCCCATGACTCATTTATATTCATTTGTGTATGCGTGCGTGTCCATTGGTGATGTATTTGTACAAATGTGTGTAATGACATGTTTATGACATATGGAGAAATTTCTGAGTTGATCTAATAAAGGAATAGTTCACTCATTCTCAGGCCATCCAAGATGTAGATGAGTTTGTTTCTTCATCAGATTTGGAGAAATGTAGCATTCCATCACTTGCTCAGCAGTGGATCCTCTGCAGTGAATGGGTGCCATCAGAATGAGAGTCCAAACAGATGATACAAACACCACAATAATCCACACCACTCCAGTCCATCAATTAACTTCTTGTGAAGTGTAAAATTGTTTGTAAGTGTAAGTGTTTGGAAGAAACGAATCTGTCAGTAAGGTGTTTTAACTTCAAACTGTTGCTTGTGGCTGAAATACGAGTCCATATGAGATGCGACTATTTTCCACATTTTAGAATAATAGTAAAGCCATCCAAACTTTTGACAGTGTTTAATTTGGCACATAATGTAGCTGCATGCATGCGCAAAAGCCCAGGGCGATGTTAATGCAAATACATTAAATAGCACCTGCGATGTAATTCATTAGTCATTTCAGGAAGTGCGTGCACAAATTAATAACAGGAAAAGGCAGATATTAATCTCATCCTCATACCTGCTGCCATTAATGCAAAACAGAGACAATGCTGCTGGATAGCTGGCTACATTAATGTGATACAAAATCATTTTCAAGAGCTTTTAGTAAGGAGTTGTGGCATTTTACATTTTTAATTTTTGAATTTGGCAGATGCTTTCATTGCTTTACATAAATGTAATCGTTATCTATAACAAAAGCGTTCAGCACGGATATCATCTTGGTTCAGTTTTTTAAGCATTGCTTTTTAAACGATTGTTCTCTTTCTCTGCCTCTGCTTCTCTCTACAGCAGTGAAATATGTTTAGAAACGCAAATAGCTCCTTGTGTTTGATATAAATGGGTGCTTTTAGGTATTTCATCAAGTTCTCAACTAGAAGTTGTCAGCCATGATGCATCACATGACCAACCACCATCATCCAACTTTTTGTAATGTTGCTGCTGTTTGAGAGTGATGCAACTTCTAATGAAAATGGCTTATTGTGTTAATGATGCCAATTACTCCATGCAAAAGCTTTCCCGAGACGCACAAACACTGCACGACTAAGATGAAAGCAGCGCTAAATTTATCTTTTGAATGGTCTGTAGCCGTTCAGAATATGTCTAATGAGGCAAATTCCTAATGCATAAATTTCCCCCCAGGCTGACAATCCGCCAGTATCGCACACTGCGACGAACATATAGGCCTGACAAGAGCTCACAAATATATTTTCACAATGAATACTAATCATTTTGGATTCAGCATGAGAAGCAGTTATTAATGATGTTCAAAGTCATAAAGCAGACAGACATTAAGTGCTATACAGTGAATGGCGATGGCAAATATTTAGGATCTCCTAATCACACTTTGCAGACAATTTATTGTTATTGTTTATCTGTTCAACGTTTTAAATGGAAAACATGATTATCCTGTTTGTACCGCAATTAACATTTCAATACTCATTAAACAAACACTTCAACCAAAAAACATTCATTAAAATGATTGTTGCTGATGAACCCCCATCATTCTGTTTTTATTAATTTTCAGTTTTCAAACCAACAAATAAATGCATTTATCTTCACATACTTAGATATAGAATAGCTAATCAATATTCCTTCATCCAAAGCTGAAAATGCCTATCCGCTTGTGCATGTTATGGTTTTGTATGCATGCTATACACCATGCTAAACACTTCCAAGAAGACATGACATGAATTTGCTTGTTTGATCTTATTTCATACATTGCATGTAAAAGAATCACTCAGTTTCATTGATTTCTTCAACCACTGTTATTTCAGCTGACGGTTGCATTGCTTCAAAATGTGCTGCAGCTTCGTATTGTTTTGTCTTTTAGAGTTGTTGTATATTACATTAAGCATTTATACAACAACTGAAAATCTCTTGGAAAATTACATCTTCCCATTTTTTATTTGTTTATTTTAAACGCTGTCTTTTAACCAGTTTTTCTCTTTCTTGGGGTGTTGAACTGCAGCAGTGAGAGTTTGTATAGTCTGAATTTTATCCTTTGCAATTTGCAATTTCATAAATGTATATTTATATTTACATATACAAGCCATACAGTATGTTATTGCATATGTTTGCCTATCCACTTGTGTAAACTCTCAGAAATAAAGGTACAAAAGCTGTCACTGGGGCGGTACCTTTTCAAAAGGTACATATTAGTACTTAAAGTGTACATATTTGAACCTAATAGGTACAAAAGTGAATAATAGGTACCTTTTGAAAAGGTACCGCCCCAGTGACAGCTTTTGTACCTTTTATTTCTGAGAGTGTATGTAATGGTTTTATATGCATGCTATACACCATACTAAACACTTCAGAGAAAAACATGACATGGGTTTGCTTGCTGAATCTTATGTTTATACATTGCATGTAAAATAATCACTCAATTTTATTGATTTCTTCATCTACTATTATTTCAGCTGACAGCTGCATTGCTTCAAAACGTGCCGCAGCTCCGTATTGTTTTGTCGAATAACATTTTTGGGTTATTGGTTTTGTCAGTCAGAGAGAGCTGGTGTAATTAGGCCACAGTATTAATAGAAGAGCTTTGAGAGCAAGAGGGAAAAATAGACAGTGCGCTTGATAGCTCGGTTCTGATATGTGTACTTGAGCGGGTGTCATCAGGGTGTTGAAGTTAATTGGGGTAGGTCTCCAGTTTACTGCCTGTGTGCCTCCGATGTGATTTAAGCGAGCATCAAACCATTTGGAGTGAAAATAGAAATCTAGATGTAGACATGTTCATTAATAACCAGGCCCGGTGAGCGCAGCGTTGTCTGATCTAGGATCAAATGAGCTCTCGCTCGTATTTGACCAGGTCACTATGTGGCCAAACAGAAAACCGAGGAAGAGGAAGTATTTTCACTCTGTAATCACTGGTTTAGAGCTGAAAAATGGTCCGAATGTGGACCAGGTGTGAGACTAGTAAACAAATATTTGATTCTTTTAAACCTCAGGTAGAAGTTGCACTAACATCATAACAAACAAACACAAAACTGTTCAGAGATCAGCAGCTTGAGGGGTTTGACCTCTGCACGTTGAAGGTGAGTCTGTGTCTGGAATGCTTGTTTACATGGGGTCATCGCTCTCACCAAATGTTTGTTCATGTCAGATGTGTAATATGAATTAAACATCACATTCAAACAGCAGTTGATTTGATGCTGGGAGTTGAATTTATTGATTATTTTGACTCATGTCTGGAGCAAGGTATTCCATTCAAGAAGATTAGATTTGTATTAGTGATCATTTTTCTTTAATAAGGTATTTTAAAGTCAGATCACTGTTTAAAAGAGCTGCCTAGACCAACTTTCCAAAATTATCTAGCATATACTATAAAATTGATTTTCAAATATTATTGGAGTATATTTTAAAAGAAATATGTAACCTTTTATTCATTTTATTTTTTATTTTTTTTGTGAGGTAGTTAATCATCAATGTATAATATACACACACACACACCTACATGAATGCATTAAGAGGTTCAAAATGTATTGGATTAATTGGTATTATACAAAGAAAAGGCATCCTGTTCTTTAGCTTTCTTTTCAGTGTAATGAAATCCTTTAGAGTTTGTTTATACACAAATGTTTTAATGTTAATTTACTTACTTCCTCTGTACTTACATGCATACATGCATACATACATAAATGTTAGTGTTAGTTAACTGTTCATTGTTAGTTCATGTGAGCTCATTATTTTAAATTATTTTTAAATTTAAATTAATTTTATTTTATTTTATTGTATTATTATTAATTTCTTTTTTTTAACACACACACACACACACACTTTCAGTTTTAGATGTTTTAAGTTATTTCCATTTAGTGATTTTACTTTAATTTAAAAGATGCATATTCCATCTAATACTTATGTTTTATTTTATTTCAGCTTTATTTCAATGAACAAAACTGTGTTTAATAGTTTTAGCTAGCAATAACAACCCTGACAGTCCAGCATCCTTTTCTGAAGATCTGCAACATCCAAAAAAAAAACTTCCAAAACAGCTGTGTTGGACGTTTCAGCACTGATTATGTGCAAATGCTTGAGTTTAGAGCTTACCAAGGAACATTGTCTGGTTTTCTTCCTAATTAGGGACCGTAGCAGTTTGCAAAACAAAGTTATAGCTTTGTTTGTTGTAATACTAGGTCCAATTTTGCAGCCCATTGAACTTCTGGCACTGACCATGAGATTTTGATGCACCAAATTTAATCCAAATATTGTTTTGGAAGTTGCACTTATGAATATCATCTCAGTCTTGATTCCTGCAGAGATCTGAGTTTGTGAGAATTATATTCATGAATATGAGAGAAAAAAAAAACTTTCTGGTTTACTTTCTAATGTGCTACCATTGGCTGGATAGCGACAAGACTCACGTTGTGACCTCAGGGAAACATTACGTTCATGTTTTACACTGAATCCAATGTGCCATTAGTCAGAACAGGAAAACCGCTCAGCCAGAGGCAGGAACAAAATTGAGATGGGATCCCTCCAAGATGAAAGCAAAGCAGGAAGTGGATTGGTTTCCTTGCGTAGGCATGCTGTGACTCATGATTGGGAGTTCTCTGCAAAACAGCCAAACTTCTCATCAAAAAAAAAGAGATTTTGAGAGAGATTAATATTGCATGTGTTTATTTATTTTCTTCTGTCAATCAGCATTATTTAGTAATGTGCTGTGTAGAAGCCAAATGCTTTAACTGAACCGCACAGCGTTGATAAACTATCCGCACAATCCACTGAACAAGTGAACTGTTGTGTAGTGGACAAACAAACTTCATGTCCAGTGGCACTGGTGCATACACACACACACACACACACACACACACACACACACAGGTGTAGCATGCTGAAGTACATTTATTGCTTTTTGCTCTCATAGTAAGACCTTGTATAAACTGGATGTTACTGCACAGGAAAAGTCTCTGCAAAGACAGACAACAACAAACTAAAGCTGTGCATACATACACTACACAGTGATGGTGACACTCATAAACCACATCAAGGGATATAATCAACACAACGCATAGCAACAAACATTGCAAAACCAGGATAAATTTATGCTGTAAACACTAACAACAGTGAGCAATATATCAAATATAAAACATAATAATAATAATAATAATAATAAAATAAAATATAAAATGAAAAAATTGAAAAAAAAAATATTAGTCAAAACTTCAGAAAAAGCATTTACAGTTATAACGTGTATATATATATATATATATATATATATATATATATATATATATATATTTATTTATTTATTTACTTATTTATTTGTTTGTTTATTTATTCCAACATATTTCAATTATTTACTTATATATTTTATTTCTTCTTTTCTTTCCCTCACAATTTGCTGAAGGTTTTCAGTAAATTGTTGGTTATGATTCAATGCTTCTCTGACCCAGGCATACACTGGAGGTCAAGCTGCATTTACAAAACTGATTCAGTTACTATATAGCCTTGTGTGCACAGTTGCAAATTTTTTGCTTCACGACAGCATACATACTAGCACAATACTAGGACAATAGGGCTACCTTGTGTGTCCTCGGAGGCATATGAAGTCAAGACTTATTGAATGCAATAGCCACCAAGGTCGCACGATGTAATGGAGGGTGAGAATTTGCTCAAATTTTATCCAAGAAATATGATTTGCAGCAGGCCACTGCACTGCCCAATTGCCTTTCGTGACATTCTGTAATACACTGTTAAACAAAAATGTCATTTGCATATGATTTTGACGCACATGTCAACCCATCAGTGGGATATTAGATTGAATCAATCTTTGATGATGCAGCATTATTATACAAGCTTTTTTTCCATCAAAGAGAGACAAGAGATGAGATGAACAGCATGAAATGAAATGTATTTTACATGAAAAATGCTTTTGTAACTGGGTCAGTTCTTATACTTGAAGGAAAGAGAGAACTGCAAACACACGATAAGCAAGCTTCACACCAAACTGTTCATAAAACAACCCAGTTTCAAGCTAAATATGGTAGCAAACCCACACATATGGTCTGTTTCTCACAGTGGTCATACCAGTAATATAATCATAATCATTACTTATTAACAATAAACCAGGCATGCTATTAGTTGTTAATTATTAACAGAAGTTGTTTAAATTGTTAGATGGCACTTGAAGCATTCAGATTCATCAACCTCACGTATCTGGAACGGTTCTCCACAAACGTAATATCCTAAAGTTCACCGATAAATTATATTCCCCCTGATTTGGTCAGTGCAGCTGGAGTTAATTATGAGCTTGCTGGTTTTCATTTAAATGCGCTTGCCTCCGAACACCTCCATGCCTTGGGCCCTGGAGTCCACAATGCATCTCTATGAATCTATTATTCATTTAGCGTTTCATTGTTAAAGGAGGTTGCTTGGTTTAGTGGGCCAGGGATAGTGTCTGTTCAGCGAAAGAAGCGGAGGATTTACAAACAACATGAAATATTAACCACAAGGAAAGCATTTCAAACTGTGTGTGAAAACAACCTTTAGACAGGGCCGTGACTGTAACATAAAACTCCCTATGAGCCCCAATCGCTCGCTACTGAATAATGCTAATACTTTGCAAATACACAAGTACAGTATAAATGAAATAAATTCAATTTAATTGAAATCATATTTTTCTAGAATACATATATACACTGAACAAAATTATAAACGCAACACTTTTGTTTTTGCCCCCATTTTTCATGAGGTGAACTCAAAGTTCTAAGACTTTTTCTATGTACACAAAAGGCCTATTTCTCTCAAATATTGTTCACAAATCTGTCTAAATCTGTGTTATTGAGCACTTCTCCTTTGCCGAGATACTCCATCCACCTCACAGGTGTGGCATATCAAGATGCTGATTAGACAGCATGATTATTGCACAGGTGTGCCTTAAGCTGGCCACAATAAAAGACCATTCTAAAATGTGCAGTTTTACTATATTGGGAATCCGAAAACCAGTCAGTATCTGGTGTGACCACCATTTTCCTCACGCAGTGCAACACATCTCCTTCACATAGAGTTGATCAGGTTGTTGATTGTGGCCTGTGGAATGTTGGTCCACTCCTCTTCAATGGCTGTGCGAAGTTGCTGGATATTGGCAGGAACTGGAACACGCTGTTGTATACGCCGATCCAGAGCATCCCAAACATGCTCAACGGGTGACCTGTCCGGTGAGTATGCTGGCCATGCAAGAACTAGGATGTTTTCAGCTTCCTGGAATCGTGTACAGATCCTTGCAACATGGGGCCGTGCATTATCATGCTGCAACATGAGGTGATGGTCGTGGATGAATGGTACAACAATGGGCCTCAGGATCTCGTCACGGTATCTCTGTGTATTCAAAGTGCCATCAATAAAATGCACCTGTGTTCGTTGTTCATAACATACGCCTGCCCATACCATAACCCCACCGCCACCATGGGCCACTCGATCCACAACGTTGACATCAGCAAACCACTCACCCACACGACACCATACACGCTGTCTGCTATCTGCCCTGTACAAGGAAAACCGGGATTCATCCGTGAAGAGAACACCTCTCCACAGTGCCAGACGCCATAGAATGTGAGCACTTGCCCACTCAAGTCGGTTACGATGACAAACTGCAGTCAGGTCGAGACCCCGATGAAGACGATGAGCATGCAGATGAGCTTCCCTGAGACGGTTTCTGAAAGTTTGTGCAGAAATTCTTTGGTTATGCAAACCAATTGTTGCGGCAGCTGTCTGGGTGGCTGGTTTTAGACGATTTTGGAGGTGAAGATGCTGGATGTGGAGGTCCTGGGCTGGTGTGGTTACACGTGGTCTGCGGTTGTGAGGCCGGTTGGATGTACTGCCAAATTCTCTGAAACACCTTTGGAGACGGCTTATGGTAGAGAAATTAACATTCAATTCACGGGCAACAGCTCTGGTGGACATTCCTGCAGTCAGCATGCCAATTGCACGCTCCCTCAAAACTTGCGATATCTGTGGCATTGTGCTGTGTGATAAAACTGCACATTTTAGAGTAGCCTTTTATTGTGGCCAGCCTAAGGCACACCTGTGCAATAATCATGCTGTCTAATCAGCATCTTGATATGCCACACCTGGGAGGTGGATGGAGTATCTCGGCAAAGGAGAAGTGCTCACTAACACAGATTTAGACAGATTTGTGAACAATATTTGAGAGAAATAGGCCTTTTGTGTACATAGAAAAAGTCTTAGATCTTTGAGTTCAGCTCATGAAAAATGGGGGCAAAAACAAAAGTGTTGCGTTTATAATTTTGTTCAGTGTATATATATACAGGTGCATCTCAATAAATTAGAATGTCGTGGAAAAGTTAATTTATTTCAGTAATTCAACTCGTGTATTAAATAAATTCAATGCACACCAACTGAAGTAGTTTGTCTTTGGTTCTTTTAATTGTCATGATTTTGAATGAATTCGATTCACATTTAACAAAAACCCACCAATTCTCAATCTCAATCACCAATCTCAACAAATTAGAATACTTCATAAGACCAATAAAAAAATAAAAAAATAAATAAATGAAAAACATTTTTAGTGAATTGTTGTCCTTCTGGAAAGTATGTTAATTTACTGTATATGTACTCAATACTTGGTAGGGGCTCCTTTTGCTTTAATTACTGCCTCAATTGCAGCGTGGCATGGAGGTGATCAGTTTGTGGCACTGCTGAGGTGGTTTGGAAGCCCAGGTTTCTTTGACAGTGACCTTCAGCTCATCAGCTCCTTGTTGGTCTCTTGTTTCTCATTTTCCTCTTGACAATACCCCATAGATTCTCTATGGGGTTCAGGTCTGGTGAGTTTGCTGGCCAGTCAAGCACACCAACACCATGGTCATTTAACCAACTTTTGGTGCTTTTGGCAGTGTGGGCAGGTGCCACATCCTGCTGGAAAATGAAATCAGCATCTTTAAAAAGCTGGTCAGCAGAAGGAACCATGAAGTGCTCCAAAATGTATTGGTAAACGGGTGCAGTGACTTTGGTTTTCAAAAAACACAATGGACCAACATCAGCAGATGACAGTGCACCCCAAATTATCACAGACTGTGGAAACTTAACACTGGACTTCAAGCAACTTGGGCTATGAGCTTCTCGACCCTTCCTCCAGACTCTAGGACCTTGGTTTCCAAATGAAATGCAAAACTTGCTCTCATCTGAAAAGAGGACTTTGGTGGGTTTTTGTTAAATGTGAGCCAAAATCATCACAATTAAAAGAACTAAAAACTTAAACTACTTCAGTCTGTGTGCATTGAATTTATTTAATACACGAGTTTCACAATTTCAGTTGAAATACTGAAATAAAAATTTTCCACGACATTCTAATTTATTGAGATGCACCTGTATATTTAGAATCTTTTTTTTTTTTTTTCATATTTGACACAGTGACTCCTTTTGTAAAATTATTCTGTAAATCATATACCTGCCATCAAAATATAATATTTACTGGGAGAACAGAACTAACATCTTTTTGTATCCCTCAGTTTGTCTCTCTTTGAATAAGCTGCTGGCGAATTCTGTCAAAATAAAGCATGTGGTACTAAGATGGTTAGACGAAAGGGGAAATAAAAGGCATATGATGTAACAACCAACAATAACAACAATATACTGTAGGAATATTAAGGACAGAAGTAAATGGGTAGAGGACATTAACAAATCTTGTAACCTCTGATGAAATATTCTCATCATATTGCATTCTCAACATTCTGGAAATGTTATTTCTGTTGATATTTTGTTGACAGTTTATGTTTATGGTTATCTTCTGATAAAAACATTTTTGCAAGAACTTCTGACACATCAGAGAGGAGTCTCAACTTTCCTGTTCATGGGTTCAAAGAAACAAGCACATTGCATATTCATGACTCATATCTTAAGCAGTCCCTTTCAACACTGTCCCCATCAAACTAAAAAAACCTCACATCACCTTGCCCTAACCTGTCCCTATTTTACATATTCTCTGTCACTGACCAACAACAAGTAACGCTTAAGAACAATAACAACTGCTTCCTGCTGCTGTTTTACGTGGCTCACCATATGTTTTTCAGGTTGACCTCGCAGGTGTCCACTGGACGCCTCTTGTCCACTGTCAGGAGATCATGGAACCATGAAGAACAAAGGGGATAAATGACTTGACCAGTCAACCAAAATCCAGCCTTCTTCTTAAAGGAACAGTTCAGCAAACAAATTAAACTTTCTAACATCTGAACCTCATTTTGTTCCAAACCTGTATGAACTGAACAAGACATGGGCTGGCGACATCCAAAAATGACAAAAAGTGTCTTAAAAGCAGTCATTGAGACTATTTCAAGTCTTTTGAAGTTATACGATAGCTTTATTGTGAGGAACACACATAAATATCGTATGCCACATCCTATGAGAATGAAGTTTGATTCAAGAGGTGTGGCACTAGATTATCAGTAAAGAAAATAAATAAATAAATAAATATACAGTAAGATAGTCTTTCCCTCACACAAAGCCAATTCTTGGTTACTTAGTTACACTAGTAGGTGGCAATAAGAGAATTTATCAAGACGTTATTCAACCAATTTGATCTTAATTTAAAAATAAATGAATAAATAAATAAAAACAGAAATATAACAAGTGTTTATGAGGGAGTCATTGAATCATTTATACAACTGATTAATTTAAAAACAGAATTCAGTAATGCAATAAAGTAACTAGCTGCATTTAATATGCAGTATGTTCTATATAGTGTGTGTGTGTGTGTGTCAGTAAATTACGACAGACTTTATTTTATTTATTTTTTTATTTATTTTTTTTTTTTTTTTGGTTTGACTGTTTGTTTGTTTTGTTTTTTAAACCTAGCTGCTAATGCAGAATTATGCATGCGCTGTTTCCCTTGTCAACATCGGTGGTGTGGTTTTAAAGTGCCCCTATTATGGATAAGTGAATGAAAACATCCTGCAAAGTTTTAAATCTGAAAGCGCAGCCTGTATAAAGTCATTGTCTCTCTAATGAAAGAGTCGACTCTGAGTCATTGAAACGAGTTGTTTTTAAAACGAATCCCAAGCCGTTTCATGTTAACTTCAACATGAAGCATTAGTATATTGCCCGCTCACTTGTTGGTCTTTTCTGTTGGTCTGAATGAAAATGCAAATTCATTCTTCGCCAATAGGTGCTGCTTTTGGAGCTGTAAAAATAGCGGTTTCCCCAGTAACGCTGTACACAAAGCAGCACTGCGCTCAAAAACGCTGCTTTATCAGGCATTACATGCCAGATGAGATGAAAATGAGACCAATCGACCAATCACCGCAGATTAGCTTCATGCAAATAGGGGTTTGGAAAAATGAATCGTTTAGCGAATCGTTTGAGAGTCGTTGAGCAAGTAAGGGGAAAAAAAAAAAACAATGAAAGTGTTTTTTGACCTTGCATGCATGTCAACCTGTTGTTGGGGACTCCCAAAATCAAAATATGAACCTTTCATTACCCATAATAGGGGCACTTTAATACTCAGACTGATGGCGCTAGTTAGGGAAATGAAAGTTCAAAAGTGTGGCCTTTTAGCAGTGTGAGAACAAGAAAGATACTGTTTTTGTTTTTTAGGCCGTTGACTTCACCGAGACGCCTGTGTTGCATCAGGACAGAGCAAACCGTGTCACCGCAACAGCAGGCAAACAGGAAGCCGTTATCGGTGAACCGTTTGAAAGCAGGGCAGTTCAAAAGAAAAATGTGGCTTGCTAATGTATTTTGCACAAAACAACTTTTAACTTTTTTATTATTATTTATCATTGTACATTGCAGAGGATAAAAGACACAAAAAAGAGGACGTTCAAAAACTTTCAACTTGTAAAGTAAATCACGGCGTGTGTGTGCAGGACAAGAGCTTCTCTTAAACAGTTCTGTAAATTTGCTGGTAACACAGATTATGCGGGAATGATAAGGCTGTGCGAGATAATTAAAGTGCAGCTGCTGAGTTGTGGGAGGTCCGTGCAGAAGTTAATTAAAAGAAAGGTAACGCAGGATCGGCACACAATCATAATGAAAACAAGAATCCCCCTCAAATTAATGTTCCAACACTGGGATGTGCTGCCTCTATTTCCGCATTAATAAATGAAAAGCTCCGTACAAATTAGAGGCTTTAATTCCAGCGTGCTCCTGACAAGATTCTAAGAACAAGAGGGGAAGCTCTGAAATATTTACTCTTCTGGAGACGGTTCCAGCTGAGAGGTTAGAACAATGAGTGCTTGCTTAAACAAGTCTTAGTGGACAAACTCACTGCATTTGTGAGAGGGATGCAACTGCACTGATGTGGTGGTTATACACGGCCATTCAAAAGTTGGGGTCAGTTAGGTTATTTATTGATTTACTTACTTGCTTTCTCAGCAAAACAATAAATGTTTCTTATTAGAATGATTAGCATATGTGACCATGGACCACAAAACCAATCATACAGGTCTTTTTTTTTTTAATGGAACAAATAAGCTTTCCATTGATGTATAGTTTGTTAGGATCGGACAATATTTGGCTGAGACACACAACTATTTGAAAATCTGGAATCTGAGGGTGCAAAAAATAAATAAAAATATTGAGAAAATCACCTTTAAAGTTGTCCAAATGAAGTTCTTATCAATGCATATTGTTAATCAATAAATACTATTTATGGAATGAAATTTACAAAATGTCTTCATGGAACATGGTCTTTATTTAATATCCTAATGATTTTTGGCATAAAAGAAAAAATTATAAAATAGAAAATTGTTTTAAAATGATATGCATTAATAATTATTGTCAATTATATGAAATGTAATTTATTATAATGTGTGATGTTATAATATGAATTATATTAACTATAATTTACAATTATTATAAACTTAAATTAACATGGTAAATTATATCCCTAAATGATCTGAAATTACTTATAAATTACTAATATAATAAACATTTATGGTGCTTGTTTTTATTTCAGAGCTTATTTTTGAAGATCAGTTCACTTTCGTTATATTGCAAAGAGCATGTAAACATTCTGTTAACATTCTGCTGAGATACCAAAGTCTGCACACATCAGGTATTTCAAAATGAATTATCATTGTTCATCTAATTCTTCCAAGACTAAATGATCTGAGCATGCAAAAATCTCTCATTTCTGTCTCTCTTTATTTCTCCCGAGTAATTTTAAAGAAATATAACAGGCAAAACTGCATAACGTCTAACAAAAGACATCTGTCGAAGCCAATAGATAAGCCAAAGAATCTGACGAGTTATGCCTTACATGAAAACCAGATCAAGGTGAAATCAGGCTGAAATACAAAGCAGAATTGTCTGCAAAGTAGGTTAAGCAAGTCAGAAATAACTTCAGGCTTTGAACAGTGTTTGCAGCATCTGAAAAGATTGAATGATTGCCCGTCGTTGATGGTGAATTATTTGTGGTTATTGTTCATGCATTTTCCACACTCTCAGAGACAAACACTGTAAAGAAAAAAAAAGATTTTTCAAAGTTGTAAATAAAACAAAGATAATTGGAGAAAATACTTTCTTTCTACTTCAAAATTTCATATTGAAAACAATGTTCCTTGTCATTTCTGTGTAATTATTTGTGATATTTACTAGCAATTTCTGAGTGAAAATTGTTTAAAAGTAAATTATACACTGAAAAAAGAAAAAAAAAGAAAAAATCACCCAGAAACTTCACAAATAATTATAAAGAACCAGCAAGTAACAGTAAATGAAATGTGAAGTTTTATAGTAGAACAACTGAAATTCACACCATTAATCTTTGTTTTATTTACAAATTTGAAAAATATTTTTTTGAGTATAAGTGTATATCTCATCATCACTTATTAATTTATCATACTTTATTATTATTATTATTATTATTATCATTAATTGTATTTTATTTGTATTTTGTTTGTACTGACTTTTCACTTACATAAAAGTATTAAGAGTAAAAAATAAATAAGAGTAAATTTAATTTGAAGTGGCACTATAAAGAGAGTGGACAATGGCAATGAAAAGCTCATTTACATTTGTTTGTGGCACAAAACATAATAAGTGGACCTCAGAGAGACAGAGAGAAGTATGATATGACCGATTTAAGCAATTAAAATTCCAACTATAGTCTAGTGCACACCTTCTCTAAACTCTCTCCGCTGCAGCATTGTGGTACATTTTCTCAAGTTGGAGACTTTCGAGTGCAAACTAATTTTTTATTTTTTTTCTCTCTATTACTTTATTTTGATTATTTCAAAATTATAATGCCAAATGCATTATCGTGCAATATCAACAACAGTATGATTCCCCCTTGATGACAGAAGCGCTGTGTGGCCTGCAACGGAAGCCATTAGTGTAATGATGGAATATTGTTGTTCTGAGGCAATGATCATAGTAGTTTCGTTCTGATTTCTGTGCGCCTCTGATGAGGTAAACATGCAAATGAGGGGCCCGCCATATGGCAGCATCCGCCGCTGTCTCTCGGCAACCGGGGAGACAATGAACAGCGGCCTCCGTTCTCAATGCGAATTTTATCTGGCAGGATGTTTCAGAAATAATGTGTGACTTTGTGTTAGCAAATGAGATTCACATCGTTACAACGTGGCCCGGCAATGTGCGCGCGTCTGGAGGATCCGGGGAACATACCTCACTGAAATACTGCAGCACGCGCCCAACCATTGTGATAAGATAATAATTAAAATGTTGTCTGATTTAAATTGTTTTCAGCATATTCATTAGCGCTCTGCCGTACTGCATTAGGTGCACTGATGAGGCGCTTTAACATGCTGCAGATCCCATGGGCCACTCTTGCAGTGAATGAAATTGGGTGATAATGTCGATTATCGAAATTAGACTTAAAATAGCGCTGAGAGTAACGCGGTAGAAAAGCCGATTCGTTTTTCTCACATTTCATCAGTATTTATAAAACATACCAAAATATAATGTTCTGGACTATCTGAAATTGAGCAATACAAGTATATAATAAACACAGAGAGTTAGCAATTAGCAATCATATAAGTTGACTTAACTTAAAAAAAAAATTAGGAAACCTGTTGCCTTAAAATTTGTAAGTAAATGATAATTTAAAAAATAAGTTAAGTGAATTGTCAAGTTCACTTAACTTTTTCTTTTCTTTTTTTTTTTGTATTATTTACTTAATAATTTTAATGCAACGGGTTTCCTCAATTTTTGTAAGTTGAGTCAACTTATCACTTTTTACAGTGTAGGTGTTCAGTTATGATTTTTATTTTTATTTTTATTTTAGCCAATCACTAAATGACATGCAACTAATTATTCTGCAAGCAAATAAAATAATTACCATAGACAATTACCATATTTAAATCACACGATAATAATAATAATTATTATTATTATTGTTATTATTATTAGTATTATTATATACCATATCTCCTCTTTATTGAAAATATTTTGTTATTTTTTCTTTGTTATTTATTATTTGTTATTTATTTATTTTTTATTGGTCACTTACCATGTTTGTTGATTATCATCACTTTTGAAGCCTATCTTTTATCTTTCTTTTCTTTCTTTTTTTTTTTAAATATTTAATATTTTGTCTAACTACTCTAAACAAGATATCTGTTTTGCCTAAGCAATAATTATTTGTCTGAATGAGACATTTTGAATTTCACGAACAAACAAATTTAAACTGGCTGAACAAATGAAAACAATTAACGAGACAGTCGTCGAGACTATTCTCTCGCATCATGTTAACTTCTTGGTAGACTGAAAGTCAGGGGAAGCTGAAAGTTTGCAAGCGTTAATCTAGAAGTGTGACATGATTGTGGTAAGTCACCTCTAGATCTTTTTCTCTCATGAGCCATCATAATTAAACGCATCTGACAGTCAAATAAATTATGGAAGGGATTTAATCACGCGCTCATCAGTCAGCGACGTCTTTCAAAAGGATTTATCTAAACTTTCACAGCAGAAACATGTCATTACAGACATTCCCCCGCTGTGTGGAACGTGTTCATGAAAGACTCGTTCGAAACGCGAGCAACCAGGCGTCATGAACATAGCCTGTCATTAGAAGCGGTTTCATGGAAAAGAAAGTGATTTCTCCTGGGAGATTCCCGGGCCGGACTCGGATGAGCGGAAGTGTTCAGTGCGACGGATCCCATGTTAGTCACAGTCACGGCACTGCACCGATCAATCGTGGGTTGTCAGGAAAAGGCCCTTATTTCCAGTGGAAAATGGCACTTGGTAACATTTAGCATCTTTGATGGGTGTTTTTCAGTCCTTTGAGGACGGCGAATGCATGATGTGACACTATGTGGGAGTTCTCTGCATGGGGACCATTGCTCATCTCAGAATGTTTTTTTTTTTTTGCAGGTTTGTATCTGCAAGCTGTTGAAGCAAACATGCTGAAGATGCTCTGCCATGTAGTCTTGATTCTAATAAGGCCCAAAGGAGGATCTTAAGGTGGTAACATCTAAACTGACTGGTTTTCTCCAAGTAAAAATATTATTTAATTTGCTGAATCATCCTGACTGCATTAAGTCAAACTATTTTTAAGGGTCAGATTAAATCAGAAGCTGGGGAAGTTGTCTCATACTGTGTTAATTGAAGTGACAGTCCTGTGATCAGGTAGAAATAATACTTTAAACTGATCACTTTTGATACTGTAGCTTAAAACGTATCCACCATAATGCATCTGAATATAGACATTAGGACTTTCAATCATGAAACAACTACTGCAATATTACTTCACCTATTTTCATTGGTCACTTACAGCTAAGCTATTTTAACTTGATTATTATTTTTTTTTAATGTATTTAGGTTAATTAATTGATCATATTATTAATTAATTATTATTAATCAGTTAATTTAGATGTTACCATTATTTTTGTAAAAGTTTCTATTATTATTATTATTATTATTATTATTATTATTATGTGGTTTAAACCTAAAATTGCATGCATTCATTAATTAATTTTAAATATCCTGGCATTTATCCTGAGTAGGAAATAATTTTGTTAAATTGTATTCAAACTTTACTCATTCTAATATACTGATTTGCTGCTAAAGAAACATTCTTCTTCTTCTCCTTATTATTAGCATTACTATTTATCATATTTATTATTAAATGTGTTTATAGCTTTGTTGTACTTACAAATAGAATAGAATAGAATAGAATAGAATAGAATAGAATAGAATAGAATAGAATAGGGCTGTATTTCCCAAAAGCATCATAAGCCTATGTTGATCGTAGCTCCATTGGTTTCAATGGGTCTACGATGTACTTTAGCTTACAATGCTTTTGGGAAACGCAGAACAGAACAGAACAGAACAGAACAGAACAGAACAGGAAGAATAGAATATTCATATCTGGTGCTTATTTAGAAAAAAAAAAAAAGGAACCTTGCTTGTAATTGAAAATATTATAGGCAAATATTTGGAATATGTCAGCCGAAATAAATTACACATAGACGGTTTTATCTATCCTCTCATGGATTATGTAAAAATATGATAGCAAGTCATCACAGAGAATGTGGCCAAAATGTCTTCTGACAATATTCTGGTATTTACATTTTGGTATTGGGTGATTATTCAGACGTGACTCACAGAAAATATGGATGACTCAAGTTTCCCAAAAGCAAAAACACTCTTTCTGTGCATGTCTGGCCACAGAGATGCAAAACAAACACGTCCGTCTCACACACACAGAAAAATCCAGAGGGTGAAACAAACTCATGGAATTTTTTTATTCCTCTCTCTTTTACGCTGACAGATACACTCACTGTCTCTCCTCTCCACTGGCTTATCATCAGAGCAAACAATACAGTCCCATATGTAATAACAGCTATCATCATGAGCCCAGGACTGCATTACAGACTTAGATTGTGGACTTGATCGAGCCCTCGTGGGGAATTCGCCCAAGTTAACAGGAGTGTGGAGGGCAGAGCTGCATAGCCAAGCATAGGAAATGAAATCCTGGTGCTGAGCTGCCTGCCTCTCCAGACGGCCTCACGCTCGACTGACGAGACGGGCTTTAGAAGAGTGTCGTGTCACAGTGGACTGATATTAGAGATCTCTGGCCAAAGAATGGAGCAGACATGCCACGAGCACGGGACAAAAGAGTGGGCTGATAAAGACGCATGCTTTAATCTGATCGTTCATTTAAACGTTTATTTTAAAAAAATATTTATATGTGCCGCCAGACACAGATAGTTATCTTCAACTATAACAAAATGAAAATGTGAGTGCAGTTTGCCTGTTTAAAACTCAATGCTGCGATGCTGCTGAGTGATTGCTATGGTTTCCCTCGTGGTTTCTAGGGGGTTGCTAGGTGGTTGTTTACTTTTGATCCTCAATGGCATTCTTGATTTCAGATATGACTCAGCTTGATATGTTGTGTAATTCATTTTCGTTGCGTCCTCATGTCAAAGTCAACCTGTATGACTTTCTTTCTTCTGTATATAAACACTAACTTTTATAGCTAACCATTTTTATAGCTAACTAACTAACCATTACAACCATCTGTTTACACAAAACCATTCAAATGAAATGTATTAGTATTTTTTTAAGAAGTCTCTTATGCTCGCCAAGGTTGCATTTATTTAAACAAAAATGCAATAAAACAGCAATATTATGAACTATTATTACACATTAAAATAACAATTTTCTATTATCATTCATGTTGAAAGCAGTCGTGCTGCTTCATAATTTTGTCAAAGCTGTGCATTTTTCAGTATTTTATTTATTTATTTATTTTTTGGCCAATACAAAGTTTAAAAGAACAGCATTAAAAAAATTGAAATATTTTTTAACATTATAAATATCTTTCTGTTACTTTTGATGAATTTAATGTATCTGTGCTGAATAAAATTATTAATTTCTTAAAATAATGTTGGAAGGTAGTGCATAATGTCTAATGTGTTTTGGACCCATTTATCTTTAATGTATTGACAAATACATAAATACAGTATCCGTATTTGTGTTCCAATGACAGATGTTCTGAAACCAAAATTGACATTTGCTTGATTGCTACACCTAAACATTCTCTTTATCCCAGTAAAGCTAATATTTGGGGGTGAAAATCCGTAGCTGTCGCCCCTTAACTCTATTATCAATATACCTTTATAGTGTGACTGCTTGTTGGCAGACACAGCTCTGCGAGTGGAGTCGTGCTGTGCCAGTATAGCTCTGTAATTCCTGTTGTCAGCATACAAAACCGGTGCCAGAACTACAGTATGCCAGAGAAAATGTGCTGGTCAGGATGCACTCCAACGTAAAGCTAAGTTCTTATGACGACCCCCTCCTATGCTCCTGCTGTAGCGTCAACACTGGGAAATAAGCCAAAGGGCGGCAAAATAAACCGCTAATTAGCCTTAATTTGCCTTTGTTAATTTACAGACAGCAGATGTTATTGCTCCTGCGTGTGTTCGTGTCTCATACATATGTATAAAAAAAAATCAGTGGTGTGGAAAAATTCATAACGGTAGATGTAAAATTGTTAGTTATTGGAATATGCAATGCATAATTTATTTTCCTTGAAACTGACCTTAACATACACGCTAACCCTAAAGTCAAATGCAACGCATTATCCCATCGGGCTGGGTTTCTTTTGTGTTAACTAGATAATCCTAGAAAAGTAGTTCACCCAAAAAATG
This sequence comes from Onychostoma macrolepis, assembly GCF_012432095.1. Taxonomy (NCBI): domain Eukaryota; kingdom Metazoa; phylum Chordata; class Actinopteri; order Cypriniformes; family Cyprinidae; genus Onychostoma; species Onychostoma macrolepis. Next base: position 42,966,466 of record NC_081155.1, read on the forward strand.
TCTACTTTCGTCTGCAGAACACAAAAGGAGGACTTTTGAAGGACGTGCTGATCGTTCCTTGCAATGCAATCACGGTAAATGAGGACTGAAGATGTCAAGCTATTAAAAAGGATGCAAAATCTCCATGAAAGTGCTCCATATAACGTGCATGCTTTGTTTCAAGTCTTCCGAAGTCATATGATAGCCTTTGTGTGAGGAACAGACCCATATTTAAACCGTTGTGCTTCTTGTCTATGTACTTCTGTAGCATCTTTGCTCTTCTGCAGAACTCCAAAATGTTGAATTTTGTTGTAGAAACGTATTTATTCACATGGAATTAAATAGCATATCATAAAAATAGACACCGAGGAAGGTATTATGTTTCTCGGTTATGTTTCATGTCAGCTTTTTCTGATATGAGTCTCCTAAAATCGCTCCAACTTTTTTAACTTTCACTTTTTTTGTGCACTTAAAAAAGGAAAGCACAGCTCAACATCTGCACAACCCGTCCCACTAATAATTATGTTTGGAAATATAGACTGGTTGAATGGTTTGTCTGAGTAGTAAAAGCAAATATCTCAAAGCAGACGTTTTTGTATAGCAATTTTCAAAACAGTTATTGTTTATAATATCTTTATATTTTCATGCCTTGTTGCATTTAGCAGATAACAGCTTGGTGATAGTTTACATTTTTGTTGATACATGCTGCAGTATATACATTTTTTGTGATGATATAAACAGTTATTTGCTGTATAGTATATATTGTTGTAAATATGCAAGTAAAGTATGGCAAACTATATACTGAACCTTTAAAATATCACTCGACAATAGTTTACATTTTTTAAATGATATAACAATCAGGGATCTGAGATAAGGGTTATTTTAATATTTTGAATTAGATTTTATTTTTATATTTCTGTTTTAATTTTAATTTTAGTTACAGTTTTAGTAATTCTGTTGTGTGTATTTGTATTTCTTCTTTTTTATTTTATTTATTTATTATATAATTTTCATTTATTTTTATTCCAGTTTTAGTTTTAGTTATTTTAGCCCTTTAAAATAAACTAATTGAAAATGGGAAGTGTTGCCTTGTCACTAGCTGACATAAAAGATGTCTGATGTTATGTATGCATGTATGTATTTATTTATCTATTTATTCATTTATTCATTCATGGATTTATTCATTTAAAGATTATTTTACTTTAACAAAAGTTGTTTCATGGTTTTAACTAATCTTGGATGGAGCCCGTAAAACTATTTTTTTTTACATCTTTTTGTTTCATAATTTTTTCACATCTTGAGGTCATTTGACGCATGTTTAAAAGACCGTTGATTTTGTTCTGCCACATTACCGCATACGAAAATCCAATAGCCTATTTTGTTGTTTGTCACATCGAGTCTCTCACTAGATGTAGCTTCATTTTATCCTTATTGATGATGGCTGAGTCTAATTATTTAGTGTTTGTGCATATAAAACAGAATGAGGCATGAGCAATGGGAGGCCAGTGATGGGCTGTTTTAAAAGATGCTGCGAGGCAGGAATTAACGAGATCTATATCTCATTGTACCGTTGCCAAACACACAATTCTACTCTAAGAATAGATATGACAGAGAGACAGATGCAGAAAGACAGCGGGAAAGAGAATGTGAAAGTGAAGGAGGATGGAGTGAGAGAAAAACCTGGAAAATCAGGAACAACATTTAGGGAGCTGCTTTTATTTTTATTTAAATTATTGCAAATATATATAAAAGGATTCCTTTGAGGGAAGATGGTAAAGATGTCATGGAAATACTATAGCAAAATATATAGCTATATATATTTTTTTTTTTGTTTTTTTTTGTTTGTTTGTTTTTTTTTTTTTCAATGACATATTTCCTATGTTAATTCAAAGTAATCCTTTCATATTGGCATGCAACAATTCAACAATTCCAAAAAATAAAAAAATAAAAAATACACGCTTTTGTCAGTCCATCCTGGATTTTTAAAAATTGTTCATACAAACAATCAATCACTCAATCAATCATGTGTATATAAATTATTTATTATTATTATTATTATTATGTGTTTATACAAATGATTTTTAAAATTCCACTTCAAATAATTGGAAATTAACTGGACATTAATTTATGGACCTACATTTACAGGTGCTGGTCATATAATTAGAATATCATCAAAAAGTTGATTTATTTCACTAATTCCATTCAAAAAGTGAAACTTGTATATTATATTCATTCATTACACACAGACTGATATATTTCAAATGTTTATTTCTTTTAATTTTGATGATTAGAGCTTACAGCTCATGAAAGTCAAAAATCAGTATCTAAAAATATTAGAATATTTACATTTGAGTTTGAATAAATGACCATCCCTACAGTATAAATTCCGGGTATCTCTTGTTCTTTGAAACCACAATAATGGAGAAGACTGCTGACTTGGCAATGATCCAGAAGACGAACATCGACGCCCTCCACAAAGAGGGTAAGTCACAGAAGGTCACTACTGAAAGGTGTGGCTGTTTACAGAGTGCTGTATCAAAGTATATTAAATGCAAAGTTGACTGGAAGGAAGAATTTGGGTAGGAAAAGGTGCACAAGCAACAGGGATGACCGCAAGCTTGAGAATACAGTCAAGCAAAGCCGATTCAAACACTTGGGAGAGCTTCACAAGGAGAGAACTGAAGCTGGAGTCAGTGCATCAAGAGTCACCACGCTCAGGCGTCTTCAGGAAAAGGGCTGCAAGCCACTTCTGAACCAGAGACAATGTCAGAATCGTCTTACCTGGGCTGTGGAGAAAAAGAACTGGACTGTTGCTCAGTGGTCCAAAGTCCTCTTTTCAGATGAAAGTAAATTTTACATTTCATTTGGAAATCAAGGTCCCAGAGTCTGAAGGAAGAGTGGAGAGGCACAGAATCCATGTTGCTTGAAGTCCAGTGTGAAGTTTCCACAGTCAGTGATGATTTGGGCTGCCATGTCATCTGCTGGTGTTGGTCCACTGTGTTTTCTGATGTCCACAGTCAACGCAGCCATCTACCAGGAAATTTTAGAGCACTTCATGCTTCCTTCTGTTGACAAGCTTTATGGAGATGCTGATTTCATTTTCCAGCAGGACTTGGCACCTGCCCACACTGCCAAAGGTACCAAAAGCTGGTTCAATGACCATAGTGTTACTGTGCTTGATTGGCCAGCAAACTTGCCTGACCTGAACCCCATAGAGAATCTATGGGGTATTGTCAAGAGGAAGATGAGAGACACCAGACCCAACAATGCAGATGAGCTGAAGGCCACTATCAGAGCAACCTGGGCTCTCATAACACCTGAGCAGTGCCACAGACTGATCGACTCCATGCCACGCCGCATTGCTGCAGTAATTCAGGCAAAAGGAGCCCCAACTAAGTATTGAGTGCTGTACATGCTCATACTTTTCATTTTCATACTTTTCAGTTAGCCAAGATTTCTAAAAATCCTTTCTTTGTATTGGTCTTAAGTAATATTCTAATATTTTGAGATACTGATGTTTGACTTTCATGAGCTGTAAGCTCTAATCACCAAAATTAAAAGAAATAAACATTTGAAATATATCAGTCTGTGTGTAATGAATGAATATAATATACAAGTTTCACTTTTTGAATGGAATTAGTGAAATAAATCAACTTTTTGATGATATTCTAATTATATGACCAGCACCTGTATATAATATTGTATAAGATGTTTATATGATCCCATATTTGTTCTGCATTTTCACAAAATAATTTATCTCACCTTTCCCTTTTTCCCCTTTGCAGATGACAAAAGACACCCAGCATCATTATTATGCATTTCCCAGATCGCTGGCATGTAGACTTCGTGTGTTAAAATCTTGTGATGAAATCTGGACTATCAAGGGAAATTTAGTCCGTTTCCGATTAGTTGCATTTTGACATTGCAGATGATGCAGAATGCACAATGGGTCGTGATGCTGCCTTAAAGTCTGCCGTGCATGCTGCTATTATATAAAATAGCAAATTATGTTTTCTGTCTGCATTATTATCGTTATCATCATTTCATTGATTTCCATTCATGATGATGAAAGGAAGGCAGCACAAGAGAAGCAGATAGGAAGAGAAATGACTGGTGTTTTTAAATGAAAATCAGCATTCAGCTGACTCCAATCTAACTTTTTTTTTTCTCTCTAAATAACAAAAGACACCTGGCATCATTCATGTGCAGTTCCCAGACTTTTGATGAATCTGGATTATCAAGGGAAATGTAGACTGTTTCTGATCAGTAGTATTTTAGTATGCAGATCATGTTATCATTACAGTCATTTCATTGAAGTTGATTCATGTTTCCAGAAGGTTTGCAGTAATGTATACAGTAATTTTAGTTCAGCATTTTTATTTTTATTTTTTTGCTAAGATTACATTTGTATTCCTTTAAAAAAGTTTCTGCATTTTATTTGCATTTTTTTTGCCTTATTTTTTAAACATAATTTACTTTATTTTAATTATTGCTATTATCCTTTATTTTTATAGTGAGCAGTGAAAATCATTTTTGATAATAAAGAACTATATTTTATCTATCTATCTGTCTATCTTGTACATTTCTGTAAATGAAGTAGGTCATTCATGCATCCCATACGTCCAGAAAAATCCACATACTGTGCCCTGTACACATACTACAGTGAATACTAGAGTTTATATGTCTGTAAATAAATGCCTATGATTGCATTTCAAATATAAAGTTCAAACATAGGTCAACGTTACGTTAGCAGCAAAGCACACATTATATTTCCCAAACATACCCTTCGTTAGAACTCCCATAATTACAGAGTGGCTTCCATCATCAGCTTCACCCCCAAAGTGAGGGCTGCCCCTATCAAACACATGCAGCCATGGGAAATGCAATTATCACCGCAATTGTGAAACACACTGACATTCCATTTCTCTTGGGTGAGAGAGAGAGAGAGAGAGAGAGAGAAAAGCACAATTAGATTACATCTAATTATTCATACAGTAGCTGGATGATGTCATTGGAATATTTCTGCTTATTCGCTGCTGGACTGGAAACTAAGATGAGGCTACATTGTATAGATAGAAAGATGCAGCTAATCTTCTTTGATATGCCAGCAGTCTTTAGATCTTCCTCAAGAGCTTGTGCCTAGCCATTTATGCACACGTCGAAGAGATATAGAGTTCTCACGGAGAAAATGAATTCATTATACGTATCTGCGCTGATATAGAAAGATTTTTTGAGAAATATTAACTGTCAGGAGAGTTTGATGCGATTCCCCTTAAATTACTAATAAGCTCTGGATGTGGGACGCTGGGCCTACGTCAGTCCAAAAGACATTTACTTTCTGTTTAAAGGAGCAGTTCACCTAAATATAACATGTCTGTCATTATTTACTCACCCTCATGCTGTTTCAAACACGGCATATTTTAATTCTGGATCCAAAAACGGGCTAAATGTGAGCTTTTATTTTAGTCAACATCAATTCAAAAATGTCTATGTTGGAAAAACACCTGTGAGTGTTTCCTTTTTCATCCTTGAAAGTGTTTTTCTGATGCCGTGGGTTATAAAAGTTATGATTTGTACTTTGTTGTGAGGTTTTATTTTTGAAAAGCCTTTTCACCAAGGCTGAAATTTGGGTAAGTTCATCTGTGATCCGCCCTCTGGCATTCCCTAAAGTTTTACGATCCTGGAGTATTCCTACACCTCACTGACCTGCAGTAAAATAAACTGAAACTGCATATTTAGTCCGAGGCCTACAGCAGTTGTTTTGACCTTTATCAAAGGCAAAACTTAGTGTGTTTATTTCACACTCACCCTCTGACACTCTCTAAAGTTTCATGATCCAAGGATATTCCTACACTGAAATGGCCTCTACATTTATTCACTTAGCAGATGCTTTTATCCAAAGAGACTTACAAACGATGTATACAACGAGCAATTTATCATAAGGGGCCAATAGTAGTGTAGAAAAAGTGAAAGCTGACCACGTGTCCCAGTTTGTATGTATACATATATATATATGGTAATTGAAATTGGCATGAACAAGAAAACTGCTTTTCTCTCTGAATATTTAACAAATCAATTTTATTCACTTGATTTTTTTTTTTTTTTTTTTTTAATTTTACTGCTTAGTTTGGTTGTTAGAGTCTCAGTTTTATGAACTGCCTGGATACATTCGCTCTTAGTTCAATGGCAGAACTGCAATAAACCGACACTACAAACTGACAGCGAAGCTACTATGGGATGCTAGCCATTTATTCTCCTTATGGATGCATTGTGCATGGAATCACATTACATATAAATGTATTTTAACATGATATATTTATATATTTTTGCAAAAGGTGGCATATGACATACAGATTAACACAGATACTTTTATACAGTAAAACACACATGCATGCACGTTATGTCATTATTCTGGTTTCCTGACATACACCTTTATTTAAAAACATTGCATGCATATGAAAAACTGTGGATTTGTGTACGGGGGAAACAAACTGCCTATGAGAAATAAGTGTTTGTATACATGGAAATGACATGGTTTATAAAAAACATGTGGCGGAATCTCTATGGTATGATATAAAAAATTGTCTTTAACAGCATTAGGTGCCTATAGACAGCAGAGGAGGAAGAACAGCTATTCCAGATCATGCCTTGAGAAGATACGCGGGCTGCCAGCATTCTCAGGTGGATGGGAGGAGATGCCTACAGAGACGGCTTTTTTTGTTATGCCTCGGTGCTGTCAGAGCTCATTACTGGACTTTTATAACATGACTGAGCTGCCAGCACAACACAGACAGGACGATGGTTGTCCAGTCCATAGCTGAAGGGGGGAAAGTCTGTTAGCAGAGCTTCAGAAGAGAGTCTCCCTTTGGCAGGAAGGAGGTGCATCCATAGGGAATATCCAACTCCAGATGGTTCAGGATGGTAGGGAGGAGATGTCAGAGCAATGGACGGCACTTTAGAAAGATTCTGCAGAAATGATGCCTGCTTGTGAAGACGAAAAAGCAGAGTCATGCCAGTATACGGGATATTTCATTTGAACTTTTTGTCTTTTAGAAAATTAATTCTGTTGTAAATTATCAATGTATTTCTATAAAATCGAAGAGCAGATATCTGGTCAAGCTTAGACATTGTATTAAAGGAATAGTTAACCCAAAAATGAAAATCTGATGGTGTGGATTACTTGTGGATTATTGTGATGTTGGTAACACTTTATATGAAGCCCATATTTATAATACACTATAAAGGTATTATTAAGGCATTATAATGAATGCATTATAAAAAAAAACTTATAACTGTGTTATAAAATCTCATGAATAATCATGACAATTATAATACATTATAGTACTTACGGTTGTGGTTATAAAAGTATGATTATTTATAACACAATGAACACCATATTAAATCTAATGGGCTCTATCATAGCTTGACATTGTTTATTTAAGATCTGCACATTACCTTACTACATCTCTTGAGTGCAATGTTTTAATATATAAAAAGAATTGTGTTAGTAGACATAGGTAGGGTAGGTAGAATGTTTGGTAACACTTTACAATAAGGTTGTATTAGTTAACGTTAGTTAATGCATTAGTTAACATGAACTAACAGTGAACAACGCATCTGTTCAGCATTACTTAATCTTTGTTCATGTTAACTTATTCATATACTAATGTGTTTGTTAATGCATTAGTTAGCATGAACTAACAATGACCAACTCCACTGCTCAGGATTACTTAATGTTTTGCTAATGTTTACTTACACATTTACTAATGCATATCTTTACATTAACTGATTAACTAGTTAACATTGTGGTTAATGCATTAGATAAAATGAACTAAAAATTAACAACACATCTGTTCAACATTACTTAATCTTTGCTCATGTTGATGAACAACGTATTTGTTCAGCATTACTTAATATTTGCTCATGTTAACTTATTCAAATACTAATGCATTAGTTCATACATTAGTTAACATGAACTAACAATGAACTATGCCTGTAAATAGCTTTATTTAATAAGCTTTATTTAATTATACTACATACAGTATATACACAAGTTTATTTAGCAGCTAACACACACAATGGATAAACAATACCATCATCCCATCTGGGCTCTGATTAGGGCTATTGGTAAACTTGGAAACCATCTAAACATCAACTGATAGTGTTTCTCATGTTTGTAGGCTGTTTATTAACATGACTTGCCGCTAACAAAGTATTTACTGAGGGAATTTGTGAACCTTATTGTAAAGTGCACACTCGTCCAACATCAACTAACGTTTAACTAACGTTTGTAGACTGTTTATTAACATGATTTAGGTCTACCACTAAGAAATAATAATAATTAAAAAAATAAAATAATAATAATAATAAAAAATTAAAAAAAAAACAGATTTAACAGTTTTGTTCCTAATGTGACAGCACACCACACCACACACAACAGATTCCGTTCACACATCAAAATCACAAATCACGACTGTGAACACGGGTAATCTCGTGCAGACAAATGTGGCTTTAGAGTAAACAAATGGCGGACGACGTGCAAGAAGAAATGGCGATAATAATATTTGGATATCTTTTTTTTTTTTCTTTTCTTTTTTTTTTTTTTTTACCATTTGAATGACGTTGTGGAGACTGTGTGAACGTGAACTTTAAATGTTACAGCGCGAGCTGGTGAAGAGTGTGCAACCACGTGACAATCTACCGAGCGCGCGCACTTTTGTTCTCGGGATTCGGCGGGTTATCGCTCGCGGGAACAGGACGGACTGGACCTATTAAGACAACATCTGATAGGGTGGATTTACTGGCTTGGAAAGCGGGTTAGAAATGGTTCTCCTGGAAGACTGTTCAATGACATTCATCGAAAATAGTAGCTTTACAACGCAAAGGTGATTACCAACTATTTGACCATGCTTGCTCACTTAGTTAAGGCTAGGAGAAACCCACAAATGTTAGTTAAACGTTAGTTAATGTTGGACTATTATAGACTTTACAGTAAGGTTCAAATTCCCTTAATAAATGATTTGTTAGTGGTAAGTCATGTTAATAAACAGCCTACAAACATGAGAAACATTATCAGTTGATGTTTAGATGGTTTCCAAGTTTACCAATAGCCCTAATCAGAGCCCAGATCGGAAGTTGGTATTGTTTATCCATTGTGTGTGTGTTAGCTGCTAAATACACTTATGTGTATATACTGTATGTAATATAATTAAATAAAGCTATTTGCAGGCATAGTTCATTGTTAGTTCATGTTAACTAATATATTAATCAGTGTTAATTAATTAAGTTGTTAATGTGAAGAGAAGCATTCGTATATGAATAAATCAACATGAGCAAAGATTAAGTAATCCTGAACAGATGTGTTGTTAATTTTTAGTTCGTTTTATCTAATGCATTAACTAACGTTAACTAATACAACCTTATTGTAAAGTGTTACCGAATGTTCACACTAGGGGTGTGCAGCGGAGCCATTATTTGTATCTGTATCTGTATTTGTGACAATCTCAAAATTATCTGTATCTGTATTTGTATTCGGATGGATCCGGAAGTGGGCGTGGCTTAAACCGGAAGTTAATTAAATTACATGAAAATATCACTTTAAATGCAAATCTGTTCGATTCGTAGTTTTCATTTAACAAATATGCCTTGTATAACTAAATAAAGTCTTATTTTTTTATTATAATTATAACTTTGTAAATATCTTCTCTTTAAAACTACAGAAAATGTTGATCAAAAAAGAAAAAAAAAATATTCTTCTTTGTGTACAAATTTGTCAAGAGACAAACATCCACAATCTTAAATAAGAACACTAATAGAAAAAAAAAGAAGCTGAAAAAAATTAATAAAATAGAAATGAAAAGTGTTCAGTTCTCATAGCAGAATGACAATAAAGCTCGCTTGAACTTGAAGTAACTTAGAGACCATGTGTTGCGGGAGTCTGTGATCATTTACGAGTTTTTTATCAACAGAGTGCAACAAATCATTGGGACCCTCCAAAAGCCTTGATCAAACATTCTTCGTCTTGTATAATTAAATGTAGCCTAATGCCATTCGCGAAAAGAGCTAATGTAATGCGTTTTTACAGTTGGATTTCGAAAAGGTATGAAGACCGTTTTTAGGATACTTTGTGGAGTTGATATAACTCCAGACAATGCTCTGATTTCTGAGAGACGCGCATAGACTTGATTTGCGCTTATTTCATTCATATAGGCTATAGTTTACACTCATTCACTTTACACAGGCCCATAGCCAGCTATAAGGTGCAGACCTCCGTAAATGTTTCATGTTCCCTTAATATCAACTGCATTATTAACCCAGACCGGCAAGAAAATGGAAATGAAGGCTAAAAGGCTAAAGTTAGTTATGGTTGTGAGGTATTGATGTTTGCTTATGTATGAGGACGCCAACTTTTGAGATATATCATGTTTTCTGATATTGTATCAAACAAGACTGAATGTGTTAAAAGTGAAACAAAATGTCACAGTATTTTTAGAATCAGTTTGTACTGAAGTTTGTGCTGTTGTTCCCTCCAGAACAATGTAACTTACCTTACAATGTTGGTTTTTAAGTAGTTTTTATAGACACAAATGTAAATTTGTCTTTAAAGACTGAGTTTAATATTATACACATACATTCTTAAAAATTAAGGTGCTTTACGATGCCATAGAAGAACCTTTGGTAACACTTTATTTTAGGGTCTCTTAACTAGTTGCTTATTAGCATGTGTATTACTAGAATATTAGCCATTTATTAGTAGTAATTAAGCACATATTAATGCCTTATTCTGCATGACCTTATTCTACATCCCTAATCCTACCCAATACCTAAACTTAACAACTACCGCACTAACCATTAATTAGAAGCAAATTAGGAATTTATTGAGGGAAAAGTCGTAGTCAATAGTGAATAAGTGTTCCCTATTCTAAAGTGTTACCGAACATTTTTGTCTAAATGGTTCCATATAGAACCTTTAACATCTGAAGAACCTTTGTTTTTTCTGTTCTTCAGATTATAAAAAGGTAAGGAAGAGGTGGTTCTTTAAAGAACTTTTGACTGAATGGTTCTTTGTGGAATCAAAAATGGTTCTTCTATGGCATCGCTTGAAGAACCTATTGAAGCACCTTTATTTTTAAGAGCGTATATGGAAAATGCAATAGTATTCTGTTCATATTGTTCTGCATACAGCTCATGTCCATAGCAGCATGTTTGTTTAGCCACTATTTTTCTCTGCACAAAGCAGATTGGGCTCTTTAAAGCCATTGGCTATAGTGTTATAATGATTGTTTACTAAAATTAAAAATGCACCTTAATCAAAGGGACCTTTGCAATCTGTATGTCTTGCACTTTTGTGTTTACCCTGCTGGCTGTGTTCATGCCTGTTCTGTATTTAAGTGCTCAGCAAAATGTGCCCCCCTGTCATCCACGCTGTATCATAATGCCATTACTCATATTTTATGATTATTAAGTACTGTTTATAATCTGATAAACGCCTAAAAACTGTCCAAAAGGAGCTGTGGTGTCAGTATCAAAGGAAGTGCAATTAAGCGGTCAAGAATAAAACATCTAATGACAAGAGAACAGCCACTGTGGCTCAAGTACCACTGCATTTTTTTTTAAAAATAAAAAGCTTGATCAGTCATATAAAGACATAAAATGGTGTTCACAACCCATTTAACTTCTGTAATGTGATGCATTAAGTGGAACAGGATAGTAAACATAAAAAGTGATGGTAGACAAAAGTTTAAAAAAGACACATTCTTTTTCATAATTATACCAGGATTGTGAAGTAAATACATAGATATGTAGATTGATTGATTGTTATGTATTTACTCACCTATTTCTTATTAGAAAAACAATTTTAGAAGGATTTAATTTTGACATTTTTTAAAGGTTTTTTTTTTTTTGGTAATACATTGATCGATTGATTGGGGTTACTATATATGTATAATTTTATTTTATTTATTTATTTTAATGTTATAATGTATATATATTATGCATGTACGCAACTTTTAGTTGAAAAATAAAATGCTGTTAAATGACGTGTGGGCTCAGTAAGATTGTTATTTTTTTTTTTAATTATTATTATTTTGATACATGATTAATTTTTCTTTGTGCGTGTGTGTGTATTTATGCATGTTGTTGGTTATATATTTTTTATTATTTTCATCTTATTTAACAGTTTAAAAATGTATTTACTCACCTTCTGTTAGGAAAATAAGTAAGTAAATAAACATTTTATTTTGACTTAAAATTGTTCATGTATTTACTCACCTATTTCTTTCAGGGAAAAACAATGCTATTACAATTTAATACAGCTGTTTTCTATTTGAATATATTGTAAAATGTAATTTATTGCTGTAATCAAAGCTGAATTTTCAGCATCACTACTCCAGTCTTCAGAGTCACATGATCCTTCAGAAATCATTCTAATATGCTGATTTGCTGCTCAAGAAACATTTCTGATTATTATCAATGCTGAAACAGTTGTACTGCTTCATATTTTTTTGTGGAAACCGTGAGACATATATTTTTAGAAATATTTGATTAATATATTGTCCAGTTATATAAGCAACTTTGTTTGAAATGCATTTTGAAACTCTCTACTCGACAGAAGCCGCTAGCAAGCCTGGAGGCTAATATTGTCTGGGAAGTAACTTCAAGAACATGTCTTACCTGGAAGCGTCACCTCAGCTGCCCTCTGCCACCTCGCAATTAATCATGCATCGGATCAAAGAGCGTCGTCCTTGGACTGGGTGACAGTTTCTGCTTCTGTTACTCCACCTGGTGCCACAAGTCCACGACAGGTCACCCCTTGTCTCTAAAGATTGGCATATAGTACGTGGGATCCACAAAATGGCACCTCGTGGCTTTGAGTTTTATTTAGCGTGCGTGATGGCCGGTCCTTCCGCACTCCACTGCCTCCACAGCTGCTGCTTCTTGGCGCCCATCTGTTAAGGGTATTGTGTGCGCTGTGTGCTGTGTGCTGATCCCGAACTCATTACCAGCATCCTTCCCTTATACACTATTGTTCTTTTTACTAATGTGGAGTCTCACATCCAATCAGCCTCGGATATGCCAGTCGACAGGCAAGAGGAAGGCGGTGGATGCTCAGCTGCGAGAGGTTCTGACCTGATTACAGTTTTTTTGTCTTGTGGGAACGGATGTTTTAAGAACTTTTGGACTTTTGGTGGCAGAATAAATCATGTAAAGTCTTCAAAAAAAGCACAGCTGTTTTCAACATTGATAATACTAAGAAATGTGTCTTGAGCAACAAGTCAGCATATTAGAATGATTTCTGAAGGATCATGTGACATTGAAGATTGGAGTAATGATGCTGAAAAAAGCTTTGCATCACAGGAATGAAGTACATTTTAAAATCAGTGGTGGATGAAGTACACAAATCAAGTACTTGAGTAAAAGTACAGATACGTATTATAAAATATTACTCCAGTAAAAGTACTGCTTTTTCAATTTTACTCGAGTGAATGTACAAATGTACTTGATTTTTTATGTACTTTAAAGTACTGATAGACAGATTTATTTTGCAATTTTATATGGACTACTTCATTTAATTTTATATTAGCACATATTTGTATAATCCTACTGCTCAAAATACCTGGGATTAGGAAAATATAATTATATTTTCATAATGATTTTTTTTTTCTTCACAAACCTTGTCTGTGGTGTTAAAACACCCCTGGCCAAATGCCCCCAGAGGGCATCACTTCCCACTTTGATGATTACTGTAGCTACCATGTTCTGAACATCACATGCTTTCTTTTTCCCTCAGATGTAATCTATCTAGGTGGTTGAATAAAAATATTTTGACTTTATAGCTAAACATTTCCTCAATTTAGCACCAGCAAGCATGTTAGCTAGACAGTTAGCATCAGCTAACAATATTTACTTATTTTCAGCATGGTTATGAATAAACATTCATATCTATCTACTCGGCTAGTTGATCTAAACAATATAAAAATGTATACTGTTGATAAACAATATACAAACAGACGTCACATAGGGCTAAATGCGTAGTATTTTAATAAAACTGCTAACGTTACAGCTGCGGGGAATATGAACGTGCATGAGTTATTTTATTTAATCTGTGTTATTTTAATGTTTCGTTTTTTGACCTAAAACATAGAGACACTGACATGATCTGTCTGCATTCAAGCATTTCAGTGGGCTTAAATAGATAACCCTTTACAGCAGATTTAGTTCACAAACAACTGACAGTTTTGACCTAAATATGATTTTCAGTTACAATAATGAATCCTAAAATTCGACATTAGTAACTTACTTTTCGCAGCATCAGTTGCGCGCGCGCGCTCACAAGATCTCCCGGTTCTTACTTATGAGTTCAGTTCACTGGAGACTCGCTCTAAACGGATCATTTGAATCAGAATGAGTTGTCGACTCGAGAACAGCTGCAATCGGATCATTCCAATTCGTGAATGAATCGTTTGTTGCGATTTGGGAACCGATTTAACAGGTTCATTGAAAAGAATCAGTTTGTTCTGAATCAGACACGGCTTCTGAGTCTCGGAGCACGTGATATATTGTAACGATATGTTTTATGAAATGTAGTGAAATGTAGTGAAGTAAAAAGTACGATGCTTTGGAATGTAGTGAAGTAAAAGTAAAAGTTACTCAAAATAAAACTACTCCAGTAAATAGATACTTGAAAAATGTAGTAAAGCTACTTCTGACCACCGGTGTTTAAAATACTATATTATACAGTCTAAAAATGTATTTAAAAAATGTATGTATCCCATCCCTGATTTATAATAATCCATAATAATAATAATAATAATAATAATAATAATGCTATCGTCAAAGGCATCGGCTCCAGGCAATATCCCTGACTATCGTCGATACATGATACTATCGTCTATAGACACAACCCTAGAGTGTATGCATAAATTAATTAATTTATTTATCTATTTATGGAATGCACAGCATCATTCCAGCTACTTGTGATCAGCTGTTTACTGTCACAGCAAATATAATTCTATAATGTCATTACCTCGTAAAGACAATGTATTTTCAAAGGCATCAGCCACAGGCGATATTTCTGACTATCGTCAATACACGATAGTATTGTCTATCAACACAACCCTAGCATGTATGCATGAATAAATACATAAATAAATAAATTTATGCAATGCACAGAATCATTCCAGCTTCTTGTGATCAGCTGTTTACTATCACAGCAAAGACAATTATATAATGTCATTACCCCGTAAAGACAACGTGGCAATATTTGTCTTGAAGATTGGTAATGACATCTTTGCCAAGTCTGCTAATATTATTAATGCATTCCAAGTGATTTGTTCAGTGTGATGTGTAAACACGGGTAGGTTGATGCATTTACTGAATACTGTACTGGAGATGGTTTCTTCATGGTTAGTTGGCAGGTGATTACTTAATGATATATGAACAGCCTTTCAAACACTAGATAAGTTCAACTTTACTGAGGTAAACACGTCAAGATATGTGTTACAGTACATTATCACAATGCACAACATGACAGCAGAGTTGTTCCTTCACAAAGCAGTGCAAACACAAGCATGACACATCCTCTTCTATCTGGTTTCATTTCATTCTTTACTTATTTATTCTCGTTTGCCCTTAGGAAGTGGACATGAGTGCATTCTGCCTGTCTGCCTCTCTGCCTCTGTATTTGTGCTTCTCAAGCATTTTAATTACTTACTTTTATTGATTGTAAGTATAAAGCGGACGCAGATGCATTATACATGTTGCAGTAGATATATAGAGCTAGTGAAGTATAAAGTGCTACAAAAAGAACTGTAAAAGTATTTGAAAGTATCTAAAGAAGGCATTTTCAAATTTACCATAATCACAAATGAGATTTGTGAGCTCTGGCAAATCATCAACCACTCTAATTATTTGGAAAACTGCTGTTCTTTCCTTTTGTGTTTCACCAAAGAAAGAAAACAGTTGGAATGACAGGAGATTCATTTCTGGGTGAAAAGCTATATTGTCGTTATAAAATTGCACTTTTTAGTCAATTTTAGTCAATAAACAGGACATCGACGTTAATACCGGACAGGAAACAAGGGGCAGAACACACTATAAATACTCAAATAAACAAGGGAATTAAACAAACACAGGTGGGACTGAATTAACTAATAATGAACCAGTAAAGACAGGAACAGGAACCAAACCAAATATGGGCATACAAGAGGGAAAAAACTAGGTCAAGGGGAACACATAGACAGAAAACCACAACACACGACAGACACAAGCCTGACATTACGCACCTCATAATATGTACCGGGGAGGGGGGGTGGGTGCTCTGGAAGCCCCTCAGGACAAGTAACACACAAGAATGGCCAGGCTCCAGAGCGGGACCCGATCTGGGAGACCCTGGTGGAACAGGAAGATCGGGAGGCCATGGTTGATCAGAGAGTTCACTGGGTTGGATCTGGGGACTGGAGCTCTCACTGGGCTGGATTCTGGAACAGGAGCCCTCCTTGGGCTAAACTCAGGAACAGGAGCCCTCCTTGGGCTACGCACAGGAACAGGAGCCCTCTCGGGGCTATCCACAGGAACAGGAGCCTGTTCAGGGCTAGGCTCGGAATCTGAGGCCCTCTCTAGGCCGGACATGAGACCAACAGCCCTCCTTGGGCTGAACATGTTGACAGGGGCCCTCTCAGGGGTGAACTCAGGAACCGCTTCCAACAAGGCACTCGAGAAGCAAGTGGCTTGGGAATGGCCTCCATGGCCATGACAGGAGAAGCAGACTGCTTCTGAGGAACCTCAACAGACAAGACAAGACCGACAAGACTGATTAAAAAATGTTCCTGTGGACAATACTTCAGGGGACATGACTTGAGTCTGGTCAGGGGCTGGAGCCTGCACTGGACTCTTGGAGCTGATATGAGCCGCAGCTGGCGGGCTTGACGTCAGAGTGGCCGACAGGCTTGAGGGAGCTGCAGCTGGCGGGCTTGAGCGAGCGGCGGCCCGCGAATTTGACTTTAGAGCGGCCAGCGTGCTTGGGTTAGCCGCAGCCGACGGGCTGGACAGATGAACGGCCAGCAGACTTGACTGAGGATCGACCGGCAGGCTTGAGTGAGGCGTGGCCGGCGGGCTTGACTTCGTAGTGGCCAGCGAACTTGATAGATGAGCAGCCAACGGACTCGCAGCATTCACAGCGATCCCGCTGAACTCCCATGCTCACCCGCCATGGGCTAGGGCACAATAGTGAGCGGTGACTTCCATGCCGCAGGGGAAAAATGGGGAAAACAAAAAACTTTCAAAAAACGAGAAACAAAACATGGAGATGGGGCGCCACTTACTGTTTTGGGTATTCTGTCACCATCAGTGTTGGGCACGTTACTTTAAAAAAGTAATTAGTTATAGTTACTAGTTACTTCTCACAAATAGTAACTGAGTTAGTAACTAAGTTACATCATTATAAAAGTAACTAATTACCAGGGAAAGTAACTATTGCGTTACTTTTTAAAAAATGTTCAAATGTCAAATAACTTTGGATACCCCCAATATTAAATATGTTAAATTAATGAAATGGACACTAAAAAGAATAAATTATTATTATAAAACATTGTACATGAATCTACACTATTTATCTACTGTCACTTAGTATCAGTCAGTCAAGCATTATAATATAATATTATGATAATTTAATATTATATGATGATAGAGCTTTAGTAATTAGAATAACCAAGTATGAATGCATATTTGTCATCAATATAAAACGCACTAAGGATTAATGAGCTGCAGGGTTCATGAATATTAATCACGTTGTCTGCGTTCGCTCGAATTGATTTGCTGAAATCAAAACAGGGACGATAATAGGTGAGCGCCAGCCAATGAGATTGTCGTTTGCGCATTAGTTCCGCCCACTACCAGAGAAACCGGCAGTTCTTAAAAGCTGAATACAGACAACAATACAGACAAGAATACAACAAAGAATATCGTTTACATGTAGCGCGTCAGTTCTGCATGTTATGAAAGACTCTCTTGCTCTGTATCTTTCTTTGCGTGCGTGTTTGTGAGAGAAAGCGACGGCGAGTCGTGCGCCTTCACACTAGAGTTTATGGTACGTCAAATACACTGCGCATCCATTCAGATGAATTGAAAAATGAAATTCCAATAATATAATATAGTAACCCTACATTTTATTGTCAGTAACGGTAACGGCGTTGTAACGGGAAACAGTAATTCGTTTGATTACTCGTTACTGGAAAAAAATAACGCCCTTAGTAACGCTGTTTATTTATAACGCCGTAATTCCCATCACTGGTCACCATCAAACACAAGGGAAGCGAGGAGACAAGGAGTAAACTCAAAATAACCTGCAGAGTGCAAGCATAGGTGACTTGATGTAATTTGGTTAGACATTGCAGACACCATATTGCCTGTTTTTGCTCTATTTCGCCAAAAAAAAAAAAAAACATTCCAAACACAGCCACAAAACTGTTTTGCGTCTTTGAGCAACATGAAGGTGTTTAGTTCCTGAATGAATCAGCCGTTTAAATGATTCGGTTCAATCGCAATGACTCACTTAACAGTGACTTGCTGCCACCTACTGGGCGGTTTTAATTTGACATTTAAAGTATCTATTCATTTTTTTAAATAATTTCAAATATCAGTATTCAACATTACATAACTGCAGGTTAAATAATTAATTTCACTCTAAGATGCATTACTATGTGTAAATACATGCCACTTCATATGCAACTTCTGCAAAGATGAATTTTCTTGATACTAATTTCATTTGTTTGGTAACAGCCTAAATTATTATTATTATTGTCTGATTAAATGTAAGAATTTAACTCAAAAGACGATGCACACTTTTAGGGAAAAAACAAAGAATAAAAATTAAAAAAAAATTATAAAGGTAAAAATGCAGATAAAAGGTAAAAATCTATTTAAATTTATGGGAAAAGATTAATTTTTATCACTACTGTGAACTGACCACATAGAATATGAAGAATATCAAAAACTTTAGGAGTCAGCTGTCCACGGTAGTCCTTAAGATATCAGCACAATAACACACTCAGCAAACTATTGTCTAATTATCTTTATCGATAAAATCCCAGAAAATATTGAGATCTTTTTTTTGTCAATATCGCACGCCCCTAGTAGGCCTACTGACACAAAATGATTTGCAACGGTCGCTTTGTCACGTCCAGTGTAGACAGCCTCAAGCTGTTGGTTTTTATTTTTTTTATTTTTGGCTAGTAGAAGTTATGAATGGCCGGTAACTTAAAAATGTAGTAGCCAAATTGGCTGGCAAGTGAAAAAGTTAATTGCAATCCCTGATTGCATTACTTTACCTCTTTGCATTTAGGTGTCCATCCATGGATATGTTTTTATCATTTGCTTGTTATTGTTCTTTTTACTTTGGTAATGTGGCATATTTTGACTGCAAGCCACTGTTATCTGATTAATTGTCTCAAATCTGTGTAGAAAACAGCACTGTGTTGTATAGTCATCCTGTCTCATTCAACTTCAGCTTTTCAGGAAACGCTAGTTTGAAGCCTGACCTGAGTACACAAGGCCAAGGAACCATTTTGTCATCAGCTTAAATAAAATCACACTTATCACTCTATAGGATGCACCTTGTTATTCACACCACTTGTGAATGTGGTAAGTTTGTATGAAGCAACAAATACATTGATTGATGCAGTGTCTGTGTTTCTAAAAGTGATTAGTATCTTGAAGCTGTTTATTAATTATGTTTTTTTTTTTGTTTTTTTTAATTGCAATTTTGGCTTTATTTACAATGCGACCCCCCCACCCCACTCACATTGTAGCAATCTCTAAACCATATGAGTATTCAGCATAGGATATGAATCTCCAAGATGATTTTGTGGGTTTTATGTCATATTTCATAGAATGTTATCCTGCAGCCCTGAACCATGACATTAGTGATGAAAAATTTGGATTCAGCTCGATGCACTATTAGTACCGATTCATTCAAACTGGACTGGTGGTGATTTTGGTTGCTATCTCGTCTTTCTAAATTAACCTTTTAAAAACGCTGATTGATGTGTCATGCTGAACTGTGCATTAGGCAGTGAAAATCAAAGATTGTAATGTTACCCTAACTAAAGTATCCTGCAATGCACTTTTCAAAATCATTTGAAAAGACGCCTGTCCAAGGCAAGAATCAGAAATTTTATATAATGAATCATTCATCGTTTTAATAATTTATACATGAAAAAAACATTTGGTTTGAAGTAGTCCTAAATGTTTTAGAAAGAAATTAAAGCTGCAGTCCGTAACTTTTTTGTGTTCAAAATTTACCGTATTTAAATTTAAAATTTAAAAGCGAGTACACCATGAATCCATTTTCCAAATTGTGTTTTTGGCTTGTCCTGAGTCACTACGGTACACCTTTAATAAGTGTTTATATTCTGACTATTTAGACTGGTTCTGGTAGGTACCGCTTGGGAGTAGCCCATTACCTGCATGATTTATCATAGACATAAACAGAGAGAAGTAGCTCCGGCTACAATGTTCTTCCGCAACACGCACGTAGTTCTGTTTATTAACCGCTAGAGCTCCAAAAGTTACAGACTGCAGCTTTAAGCTTTCAATTTGACTTTCACTGGAATGTTGCTTGAGTGTTTTAGGTGACTGACAGGTTATTGTTATGGCTTTGCCAGGAATCTTGTTTTAAGTGTTATATTAGAAGAAGAAGGAAAAAAAAAAAAAAAAGTAGGGTTTGTTTTGAAACTATTTTAACTTATGGCTCGTTTCCATCGAGCGGTACGGTGCGGTTCAGTACAGAACGGTATGGTATGGTACGCAATTATGTCCGTTTCCATTGTCAGAAGCTGTGAATGGTCCCAAAATAGCGAATCGTATCGTAGGCCTACCACTTTTTTGGTACCCTTCCATTGGGGTACCTAGCACAGCTAGGGTACCAAAAGGGTGGAGCTAAACTCAGTGCAGAACTCTGATTGGTTGACTAGAATCGTCACTTTTGCACGATGCAACGGGATAAAGCTTCTCCTTCCCACTGCGCCATGTGACGTCGGAGTGACGTCTTTTCCATGTTATTTTTGGACGTCCAATTTAGGTCCACTGAAGGGGTTGTTTTGTAACGCCAGGCGACGTCTTTTTTCGACGTCTACAGCACGTCATATATTGACGTCCGTGGGACTTCCGTGTAAGGGCTATTTATAGTCCAAATGTGGTCGTTTGTGGACGTCTTTTCAACGTCAAATTTAGACTTATTTTATATATAATTTTTACTTAACTTCTATAACTGTAGTCCTATGTTTTGTTTGGCTCAGCAGCTAGATTCAACAGGAAAATGTAAAAAAAAAAAAACATGGCCTATTTGGCATACACATAATAAATCGTGACTGTTTATTTTAAAAAAAATCTGTATTCATATGTATCAATCATGTTGATAACAACAATGTTGATATTTGTAAATCAAAAAAATATTACATACAATCATGTAAATTTCCTGCACCTAGACGTCCAAATGACGTCCAAAAAAATACCCAGTTCAAAGGTCAAATGTTGAACGTCAATCTGACGTCCAATTTGGGTCATGGTTAGACGTCCAAATAGAGGACCTAGTTTGGACGTCGAATAGATGTCCAGAATTGGTCATGGACCGACGTCCAATGTTTAGTGGGTTCACTCCTTCTGCTCTGCTGTCCATAAGTGTCGGGCTTATTTACATGGTACGAAAACACACACACACACACACACACACACAAATAACAGTGTATTTTATAATTTTATATTTTCACACAGACAATAGCCGTTTCTCAATATGTGTTCTTGTCTGTTCTTGTGGACTTGTGAAACGTCATTGCCCAAAAACTTGCATAATTTTCAAATTATTACTGTTATTGTGTAATGAAATGTAGTTTTAAGAGTTTTTCAGGCAAGAATGTAGTTGTTTAAAACTCAGATCTGCAGTTTATTTATAAAGATAGCGTCTATTTGGAAAATTTGCCATGCCGATTTCGGCACTCAGAGCTCATGTATCCGCCTAGAGCAGCCTTAGCTCGGCTAGTCCTTACGACATTTGCCGCTGGCTCTGATGTCTCTGTAGTAATTAAACATGAGACACAATTCATGTTGGGTATATTAACAGGCATTCGTGGTCTGCTGCGCGTCCCTGTGTGTAAGCAAAGTGAACGCGCGTTGTGGACCCGCCCAGAGGCGTATTTTCTACTAACGTGCTCTTTAAATAACAAAAATAAATAAATACAAATATTGCGCCATTGACTTTAGACTTTAGACCAGGTTTGAGTTGGTCTATGGCGCAGTCTATTTTCAGTTCCTCAAAATAGCAACGCGCCAACAATGCGCCTGCACACATCTCTTTTTTAGACCATGGGCGCACAAATGGGCGCATTTTCTATTTAAACAACACGGCGCAGGACGAGAAAATGAGAACTGCATCGGGTTGAAACTAGCAAAAACACTTGCGCCGCACGCTGCGTTGCGCGGGTGTATGATAGGGCCCATCGAATTAAATATGATCATTTTAACATACTGAAAGGGTATTTTCTTGTAAGAAAACATATGCAGTAATCTTAATATTTTTATTAGTATTAGTATTTTTTACAATTTTGAAAAATCAGTTTAGCTGTGTATATCAGGATACTGAATTGTATGTCTTTATAACACCAGGGACTAATTAAAACTAAACTAATTAATCTCTTTGTGCAGTCCATACATTCATAAAGGACATGTGAGGAAAACTTTTAAAAAGAGCAGCTGCTAAACAGGGATGGTGCATTTTTTTTAAGCCTTAATTTTTGAGCATCGGCTCGGGCTTTAAAAAAATACGGTTCACCATCTGGCTTTAATCAAACTCAAGACCTCCTCTGAAACACCTTGCCCCTGAAAAATGTTATTAAACATACAAGGCGCTGCATCCCAGAGTGGTTTACAGTAGAGGTAATGAGGGCAAGCTGCTTTAGTGACGCACACATCATATCATCATCAGTCGACGGGAAGTGACCCCGCTGCGCCTACAACCGTGCAGAGAAATGTGGACGTTTCTGTGTCAGAACTCTGTGATTAATTAAATTACGCTGCAAATATCACCAGCGAAATACATGGTTTTACAGACTGACATATTCATAGTAGCCAATATCAGAGTTAAATGTTTAATTTCCTCCTTTGGTCTTGGAAAATATATGATCTCATGATAATATGATTCTGTGCAGAATCTGGCATTTATAAAGGAATGCTTTGGGTTCAGTGCATCTTAATCTCTATCGAAAGCATTTTTGGAAGAATGTCAATTATCTTGTACCATCAGCTTTTTTTTTTTTTTTTTTTTTTTATGCAATAAGTGCAGTTACAGTAAGGCACTTACAATGGAAGTAAACAGTGCCAGCTTATAAACACAGTATTTGGCGCAGACATCATACATATGGTGAGTGGAGTATTGTGCCAGTCTTTCAACTTCTTGAACACGCTTGCAAAACTGGTTTTGTTTCTCGATCCAGCCAATTATAGTTAACATCCACTGTATTTGTCAAAGATGGCTTACAGCAGTGTACCGCGCTAAACACAATCAGTGTAAATTCATCGTTTTGGTCTTATGAGTCAGTCTTTGATGAAATAAATGTTCTGTCACTATTCCAGTAATGTGATACTTGTCTCTCAATTTATGGAACAATTCAAACAGAATCAAGACAATCAGAGATTCTAGTTTGCTTTCAAAACCTAGTGAGCGTCCTGCTTCAAGGCCTCATATGCACTCAGGATGTGAAGGTTGTGTCAAAACTCATTTAATGCTGAAAAATAGTTCATTTTAATTAAAGATACACTTGTGCTTTGCGTTTATTAAGAGTATTACATCTTTATATTAGCACCATTAGTGTTATTGAAATTGTATGCTTCATTTGATGAGCGTTATTTGTGTGACAGACAATACAACGATTCATTGATTGACTGATTTTTATGCATTCAAGTTTTATAACATGAATTTAATTGCGTAAATCACAACTTCAAAATTCATTAGCTTTAAACCATACATGTAGTCTAATAATTTTTGTTTAATACACATAGTCATTTATTTTTTTGTTTTTTTTAATGCATTTAAATTCTCTACCAAATTTCCATCAAACTGAAATTCATAAAAGTTCAAATTTCATATATTTCAGTCATATAGTTAAACAATAGAAGTGAATGTTCTAAATCTGTCACTAGAGATTCCATTTCAGTTAAGATGCTGCCTCAGAAGGCAGCTCCCTATAGGCAGTAGAAAGCAAGGGAACTTGCTATGTTTTAGAACAGAGTGTTCATCTGAGAGCTATAGAGATGACAAGAGTTTCTCTTCCTTGTTTTCCTAATATGTGCTTGTCAAAGCACGCTGAGGTGAAGAAAGTACACAGTCAGCTGTTTTGAGCCCATTTGAAACTAAAAGAAAAGCATCTGCTCTGCGGGTGCATTTCATTGATCACTTTTGACAAGGTCTTTAGCCGCTAGCCGTTTAATGATTACAAATAATGTTGCTATATTTTTTTTTTTTTCACATTATATGCCATAAAGTCTGATTGACTCTCTGAGGCGTGTTAATAAATAGTGTAATTCCAGTCATAATATGTGACGATGACAATATTCAGTGTCTGTGCTTTATGTGTATGACAAATTGAAACGCTTATTCTTGGCAGATTCTTGCGTCTATTTCTAGATTAAAAGGTAGTGGAGCATGAATATCTATTATATTCTTACATTTCACATTAAAAAGGCTAGATAAGCCAAATCTTCACTGGGACAAAGTGTACTGCGCCGTCTTACTCGCTCTTGTAGTTCTCACAAATGGGTGTTTAATAGCATAAATGGAACCAGAAAACAGGAGAGTGTGTTTAGACGTTAAACATGTTGTAAGAAGAGGCAAAAAGCCGAGCTTGATTTATTGTAAAACTCATAAGCTGCCATTTATTTACTTAATTTTTCTCTAGGCTTAATTTGAGGATAGAAGCAAAGTCCTTTTTAAGCTTCTCAAGTCAGCTTGGCGGCCATCTTGGTAATACCTCTTGGCAGCTATTTATACAGTAAGTACAACTCTTGTTTACTTCAATGGGAAAAAGACCAAAAAATGTATCTCAGACAAAAATTGTAATAAAAGGTATTATAAATTATGATTTTTGGAATTGTTCAGAATTGTCATAAAGACAAGGTATGCCTCAGTTGTAACTGAAAGGCTGAACATCATTTCCTACAACCATCATATTGAGAAATTCTGTAATATATATATATATATATATATATATATATATTTATTTATTTTTTTTTTTTTTGGCAGAAGGATATCTTTCTAACGTTAATACCCTAAATCTTTTTTAATGTCCCATAAACTCATATGTGTTTTACAAAGTCTGCAGTAGTTTAATGGCACTAAATGTTTCCTCGGGCCTAATGGTTTATTAAGTGATTAGCTTCCATTTACATACATATATCGCATGTGAGATAAAGACTGTGTCTTGAACGAGTACCAGCACTCATTTAACAGCAGCGAAATTGAGCACAGGCCAGAAATACCTTTTTGATCTTTCTTTTCTTGGTTTATGGACATACCCATGTTCTTACACATACCATTCTGAGGGTTGTTACATGTGTGTAGTTACAGCAATATTACAGCTGTAGATACTATGTGTACTTACACTGTGGTTACACATCTACGTACACATCTAGTTACTATGTAAGTATACATGTATTAGGGCCACTTAATATAACGTGGGACCGAATACATAATTGAAATGCGGGATGTAGTTTACGTCTTGCAGTACACGGGAAAAAGCTCCCAATTTCAGGATTTTCCTGCAAAATGCAGAACGGGTGGTCCTTGCGCTTGCCGTATAAATAGCATATAAATAGCGAATCCGCCATGGCGTGAGCGCAACTGGCTCTTAAAGGGAATGGGAGAAAGGACTCTAATTGGTTTATAGCACGTTATGCCCAAAACACACCCATTACTCATTAAGAGAATAGTGACAACCCTTTCAGACCATGTGCCGGGCACGCCGGCCATTTTCCCGTCGTTATACTAGCAAAAGTGGATTCGGACACGCCCTGAGTGCACATGTGCCGTGCGCTTTAGACCATGCGCTTAGATTGTTAAAATAGGGCCCATTGTCTAGTACTTTTCAAATGGATGTTCTATTAAAATATGCTCAAGGAATTCTTAAATAAATCACAAACTGTTTTATTTCCCCCTTTCAATAAACATGAATGAGTGATTAATTTGAAATCTCGTATACGATCTGGTCATATCCATTTTCTAAATAATAACAATATGTCCTATAATAACAATAACTCCTTGATTTAGTATCCACCTCATAAAGTGTGTTATATAAGCAATCATTCCATGTCATTTGTCATTTATTTTAAATGTGCAGATTCAGTATGGGTGTACATTTCTGAATATTTTGTTCTCCTTCAAGTAAATGCATACATTACTGTTCAAAAGTTTGTTGAGATTATTTATTTATTGTTATTTCTTGCTTTTCATGCATGGGCACTTACACTTACGTGTACTTACAGCTTTGTTATTGTAGGCTAATTCTAGTTTGATTGTGCTCATTAGCACATTATTTCTAAGACTTGATAGTTCATTATTTATTGCATTTTTTAAAGATATATTAACCTTTATTTTACATGACTCACGACACAATGCATGCTGCACAAGCCGTGAAATCTCCGTGCTGAAGTTCGCAGCTGTCTCTTTGCCTCATTAGTAGGTATTACACATGGAGTTTGTGTTATTGCTCTGGGTGCTTCTATTAAAGGCTTGACAAGAGATTTACAACCAGCATTTGTTCTTCACTTTAATTTAGTATCGACACTAATTTGTAAAAGGTCTCTGAGGTCCCATGTTCTCTGAGCACCTGTTAAACGGCGATATGGAGATTTGTGTTTCAAATAGGACAAATCTCTCACTTGGCGATTATTAATGTCCGCTCAGCAACGATTTACTGTATATTTTTAGCATCAGTGTGACTTTCTTAGTCTCAAATGATGTATGGACTTTCTGAATAGCATTAGAATATTCAGGAATTAGGGACTGTCGTGATTTTAGTTATACTTGAATTTAATGCTAAAACATCTACTTTGATAATTCACTGAACCATATAAGGAAAAATGGGGGTTAAAAGTGTTGGTCATAAAGTGTTTAAAGCTTAAAATCTGTTTTCTTTCTATTGTGAGAAATGAGAAAGCTGAAATTGTATTTTATGCAAAGTAATATGCTTTATCTAAAATTATTCTAAACAACTTTTTCTGTGTGTGTGTGTGTAATTGTAAATAATTTACTTTATGGTAGTCCCAGAAAATATATGTGTACTTAATGTCATCGCAAATATCAAAGCAAGTGTCATTTAGCAAAAATGAAGACAATTTCAGTTTTAAGAAAAGGTCACACAACATTTCATCATATTTTTTGAGAGCACTTTATCTACTTCTTTTCTTTGCTACCACTTTTAAGAGAAATTACTCCTAATTTGAATGTAGTGCTCATATGAAGAACTTTTCATTACACTTTGAAACAAACATGAACATCTCACAGAATGAAGGGCATGATCAACCTTGTTCATTTCAAATTTCTAGGTAAGTCTAAAATAAAACAGAACAATGCGTGTGTGATTACAATTATGATTATACAGCCTTACTCAAATTACATTTCATTTCAGTTCTAATGGAACAATTATTGGGTGGAAAGGGTATATGCTTTCTTCTTGAAACACTGAACTAATTAGGTCCCTTTGATCTAAACCAACCAATATACTTGTTAATCTAACACTTAACTATATAAATAAGGTTTTTCTGTGTATAGTTGTGTATATATTTCAAATCTCTTTTGTTCAAAGCAAATTTGTGGTTTTAAATGGTATCATTCAAGTTTTTTGAAAAAAAGAAAAAAATGTTAGTATGTTAGTATTTTATTTATTTATTTACTTATTTTTGAGGTTTGAAAGCTTCATTCCACATTCATTTCATCTCTAGTTTTGGGTCAACTATTCCTTTCATTTGTGGCTAACAGCGTGCATATGTATGTATGGCACTTCTCTTTTTTTTTTTTTTTTCAAAGTTTGCATACCTATAACTCAAAGTATTAAAGATATCCTAACATCCTTTTATATTTTTAACTTTTCTTTTCTAGAATCTTCATTTTTAAGGCCTGATATGGTTCATTTCCAGAGATATTGTGATCTCAATGTGGCTCCATGTCTAGATACATTTTCAGTGGACAAACCTGTCAGAGTACCAAAGCTATTATTTTTCAAAATGTACTTGACTGTAATGATTAAAGATATATTAATATACTTTTAGATTTCCAGTTCTTAAGATTTATTTATTTTTATTTATTTATTTATTTATTTTATTCTTCATTTTAGTCAAATCCCAGAGACATGGGCATTTCAATGCAGCTCCATGTCCAAATTTAATTACATTTTACCTATTACCCATATTTTGGCTTTTTTTTCATTTATGTATTTCTTTCACCAGAACAGCGTGTGTGTGTGTGTGTGTGTGAGAGAGAGAGAGAGAGAGAGAGAGAGAGTGGATACGGAGTGACCCAGCTATTCTGGTGATATTATTAATACTTGGACTGAACTTGTAGTGCAAGTAAGGCACAGTTTAACATTTACAGCTACACGTTTACCCATATTCCTACAGTATTCCTATATCATCATAGCAGTATGACGCTGGAACTAATGATCACACTTGTTTGGCATCTTGTTTTCATTCTGCAAAATCGCTCCGAAGCCCAATCTGTCTGTTTGTGTCTGTTATCTCCAGCTCAATAACATGAACACGCTCTGAACACAGTCACTGTCTGTGATCAATATGTAGCCAGCAAGATGGATGTAATAGTTTATGTTTGTCACTCATAGCAGAAAACATTGTTTCTTCTTTTGCTGACAAAGTAGGCACTGTAAAATTAAATGCTCACAGACGTTTTCGAGTCTCTTGATTGTGGCAATAAAGCTCACATTGATGGAAATCAACAACAGAGGGAGCCGGTATTGTTTGGCTTTAGGCAACACGGAGCACTTAATAATGCACTGATCAATTATAATTATTTTTATTCTCTTTTGTGACTTTCATTGTTATTGTTCACTTATTGCCTGCGTTTGCATCAGGAGAATTCTGGAGTGATGCTCTTCATGTTGATATCAGTATTGTCGGTGGCGCTCAAAAACCCTTCACTACGCTGACAGACGTGACAGTTTGCTCAAAACATGTCATTAGCATTACTATCATGCTAATTTAGTCTGGTAAACCTGCGTCTATCCTGTAGGAAACAAAAGAAAATCACAAATGAATGAGATCTTTTTTTTTCTAGTTGTTTCCCTGGACTGGACTGCAATGCAAGCAAATGGAGAGACAATAGAGTTTCCTTACCAAAGTCTGCAACATATAATGTTTGAAATTTCAAATACTCTCATGAAATATGATATGATGTCTGCAATTTCATTTGTGTCTATTTTTTATGTCTCTGTAAGTGTTATTTTAGTATTATGCATATGCTAGTTGTTTTTATTAATATTTTGAAATACCTTTATTTTTATTAGTAATAAATAATAATAGTATTTTTTTTTTAGCAAATACAGCCTATTATAATGATTTCTGAAGTATCATGTGATGCTGAAGACTGGAGTAATGATGCTGAAAATTCAGCTTTGAATTGCATGAATAAATTACAGTTTAAAATATATTAACATAGAAAATGTATTTTAAATTATAGTAATATTTCACAATATTACTGTTTTACTGTATTTTTAGCACACAAATGCAACCTTGGTGTGGATGACTTGAATTAAAACATTTAAAAACTGTATTGCTTGCAAAATTCTGACTAGTATTTTTCATATATATATATATATATATATATATATATTGGTGAATAGTGTGAAAGTATTCTGACCCTTCCAATTATAAAATCGATATAATATTTTTATATTATAATTCTAACATTTTTAGTAGAGATACTTTTCCCCCCTTAATGACAGGTCTAAGTCTTTTGGCCTTTCGTTTCTGGCAGATTTGTTGCAGGTTGTGCAGGTTAGTCATTTGAGGTACATGTACTCCCAATAGGACTGAGATCAGATTAATTTGACATTACATATCACTGTCCTGCTGAGTGAAGAACTTGCTCTTATTTTTTATGTTTTATTTTATTTTTTTAAGCAGACTGAAATGCATTATTGCCATTTTTGATTTCTCTGTAATTCATCGACCACATCAACTATTTGAACAAAATGCCCATGTCCACAGTTTAATGCCTGCATGTTTTTGTTGGTATGTTTTTGGAAGTTTAGGCAATGTTAGATTTATTTTATGAAATTTGGCTAGACCAAAAAATATATATATATAAAAAAATAATAATAAATAAATAAATAAAATAACTGATCATACTGCAATTGGGATTTCTATTTATTATTGGCAATGCTTTCTTCAGGTTTACATAGTTCAAGTCAACATGAAATCAAAATCGACCCTAGGTACTTGTACAAGTTCATATTGTCTTATTTCAGTACAGTCTGTTAACTTACTGCATGTGAAAAAATGTGAAACAACTTCTCTCTCTCTCTCTCTCTTTGTCTAAAATTTAGGTCATGACAAAATACTTACAGTAATATAGTAAAATACAGTAATTTTACTTGATTACTGTACTTAAGTATTATTTTGGGGGATTTGTACTATATTCAAGTACAGTTTAAACTGACTACTTGTACTTGTACTTGATTACATTTCTGAAGAAAAAAACAATACTTTTTCTCCTTACAATTTTATTTCATCTTAAAAAGTACATTACATTTTTATTTTATCTTTTGCACATTAAATATGGTAAACGGAAGCTCAAATGTGCGAACATTGTTTTCATGCATCAATCACACACATTTCTACTTCAGTTATGACTTTCATCAGGTAAATGTCTGGCTTCAAAAGTTCACCATCAAATCTGAGGAAGCATATTGAGGTAGCAAAGTTGTGTTTTCCCCCAAAAAAGTTTATTCATTATTCTTTCTGTTTTGATAGAGCCATTCATTGTGTAATATATTGGCTGAATGCAAAAGATTGAGTGCAAATAAAATCAGTGATGATAATTTAAATATAATTAATATTTTTTTGTGGGAACGCTTTTTTTTTTTTAGTTTTTTTAATGAAATGTTACAAATCTCCAAAAAGTGTTTAAATGAACATTGCATGTTTACTTAATTGTAATTCATGTTTAGTGACGTTCTTACCAGGTTCTGGATAAGTTGTAGTATGTCATTATATGACACATTGAGTAGGAATTAGGACTCTCAATGAATATTTTTTAATCATAATAATTACAAGATTTGCTAATAAATGTAATATTTTTAGTTGCAAATAATTATTTATCAATATTTGCTGAGAAAAATCCCAAATAAAAATGCCTCAAATAAACAATTAAAAGATGAATTATCCTTTTAGACATTGACGTAGACAACACAAAAAAAGGCCTTTCAATGTTAATGTTGTATGTTTTAATTATATGGCTCTCCTCATTAAATTCAACCCATTCTTGTATCTGGAATATGTTTCTAGCCTCTGAATCTCATCTTCTTGTTATTAAAAGTGATAGTTCACCCAAAAATTAAGATTCTCATGTTGTCCCAGATGTTTATGACTTTCTTTCTTCAGATGAACACAAGCAAATATTTTTATTCCGTAATGCAAGGAAAGTCAAGTCAAGTCAAGTCACCTTTATTTATATAGCGCTTTTACAATACAGATTGTGTCAAAGCACTTAACAGTATCAAATGGATACTGGACCTCTTCAGAAACCACACAAAGTGAACACGACGGTCAAGTTTAAAATATTAGTATTTGTATCCTTCTTACATATGCCTATTGTTTCACTTAAGAAGGCACTGATTCATTAACAGGGGTTGCATGAGTTACTGTCATTCACTTTGTGTAGTTTTTGAAGTGTCATTTTTGGACAAGAGATGATTTCGTTTAGATGATTTAGATCTTAGTTTGTGTTCATCTGATGAATCATATATCTGATAAATGAATCATATATACACTCATTGCCAAAAATATTGTCACCCTTGGTAAATATGATCAAAGAAGGCTGTGAAAATGTATCTGTATTGTTGATCCTTTTGATCTTTTATTTAAAACATTCACAAAAATCTAACCTTTCATTGGATAATAAGAATTTAAAATTGAGGGAAATATCCCTCAATTTTATATACAGTGATGGGAATAACGGTGTTATAAATAAACGGCGTTATTTTTTTCAGTAACGAGTAATCAAACGAATTACTGTTTCCACCGTTACAACGCCGTTACCGTTACTGACAATAAAATGTGGCGTTACTATATTATATTATTAGAATTTAATTTTTCAGTTCAACTGAATGGATGCGCAGTGTAGCTGTATTTGACGTACAATAAACTCTAGTGTGAAGGCGCACGACTCGCCGTCGCTTTCTCTCACAAACACGCACGCAAAGAAAG
This sequence comes from Onychostoma macrolepis, assembly GCF_012432095.1. Lineage (NCBI taxonomy): Eukaryota > Metazoa > Chordata > Actinopteri > Cypriniformes > Cyprinidae > Onychostoma > Onychostoma macrolepis. Next base: position 42,998,926 of record NC_081155.1, read on the forward strand.
ATACAGAGCAAGAGAGTCTTTCATAACATGCAGAATTGACGCGCTACATGTAAATGATATTCTTTGTTGTACTTTCCTGTCAAAATAACGGAGTTCCATTGGAATTTTTCAGCTTTTAAGAACTGCCGGTTTCTCTGGTAGTGGGCAGAACTAATGCGCAAACGACAATCTCATTGGCTGGCGCTCACCTATTGTCCTCCATGTTTTGATTTCAGCAAATCAATTCGAGCGAACGCAGACAACGTGATTAATATTCATGAACCCAGCAGCTCATTAATCCTTAGTGCGTTTTATATTGATGACAAATATGCATTCATACTTGGTTATTCTAATTACTAAAGCTCTATCATCATATAATATTAAATTATCATAAAATTATATTATAATGCTTGACTGACTGATACTAAGTGTCAGTAGATTAATAGTGTACATTAATATACAGTGTTTTATAATAATAATTTATTCTTTTTAGTGTCCATTTCATTAGTTTAACATATTTAATATTGGGGGCATCTAATGTTATTTGAACATTTTTTAAAAAAGTAACGCAATAGTTACTTTCCCTGGTAATTAGTTACTTTTATAATTATGTAACTCAGTCACTAACTCAGTTACTATTTGTGAGAAGTAACTAGTAACTATAACTAATTACTTTTTTAAAGTAACATGCCCAAAACTGTATATACATATATATATATATATATATAAGGAATAATTGACCTCGGTCCGTTGAATTATTAGAAGAATTAATCTCAATTAAATCCAGTAAAGTATGGAGAGCCACAAGGATCTGTCCTAGGCCCTCTGTTATTTTCAATATACACGTCGCCCCTTGGTAATATTATTAGAAAATATGGGATTAGTTTCCATTGTTATGCTGATGATGCTCAAATATATATTTCAACAAGACCAGATGAAACTTCAAAATTATCTAAGCTAACAGAGTGTGTTAAAAATGTAAAAGACTGGATGACCAATAATTTTCTCCTATTAAATTCGGATAAGATATTACTTATTGGACCAAAAAACAGTATACAAAATCTTGTAGATTACAATTTGCATCTAGATGGAAGTACTGTTCCTTCCTCTAAAGTAAAAAAAAAAAAAAAAAAAAATGCGTGTTATATTAGACAGTAACTTGTCTTTTGAAAATCATATTTCCCATGTTACAAAAACAGCTTTCTTCCATCTTAGAAACATTGTTAAGTTTCGGAGCATGCTACCTGTTTCTGATGCAGAAAAGCTAATTCATGTATTAATGACCACTAGCCTGGACTATTGTAATGCACTGCTAGGTGGTTGTCCCGCATCTTCAATAAACAAGCTACAGGTAGTCCAAAATGCAGCTGATAGAGTCCTTACCAGGTCAAGAAAATATGATCATATTACCCCAATTTTACATTCTCTGGACTGGCTACCTATTAAGTTCCATATCAGTTACAAAATATTACTACCGTATTGACCCGAATATAAGACAATGTTTTTTTTTCTTGGAAATACATCTGAAAAAATGAGGTCGTCTTATATTCAGGGTCTAGACTTTGACATCTCAATAATACACCCACTACAATAGGTGGCGCCAAATACGCATAAAACGAGTGTGCCAAGAAATGCGTAATGTAATGTGTGTTGTTAGAAGGTCGCGAGTGAAAACAAAAGAAAAAGAAAAGCTTACAGCAGCACAAGTCGTGACTGTCATGTTAGCCTGATGGGAACAAACTTCCTCTGTAAGTCATTTTAAAACATAAGACAGTACCCAGATTTGAAGACTACAATAAGATTTCACTTCTACTGTTAATGAAATTTTGCTAGTCTACTATGAGATGGATAGCCTAATTATTATATAATTCAGATGGGCTACCTGTTATTTGTATGCTATATCAAAAACTGTATATTTTTAAATGTGATTGTTGGTACATTTTACTAGTATTTACCATACGTTCAAAACAAAATTTAAATAGGAAAAATATGCCACATGAAAATAATGTAATATTTTTTTTCTTAATAAAACACAATATTTGGTTTTCAAAAAGCCTTTTTCCAAAAAGTACATCTTGAAAAGGGGGGTTGTCTTATAATATGGTACTTACTTTTAAGGCCCTAAATGGTTTAGATCCTGCGTACCTAACGAGTCTTTTATCATACTACAATCCATCCCACTCCCTAAGGTCACAAAACTCTGGACTCCTGGTAGTTCCTAGGATAGCAAAGTCCACTAAGGAGGTACAGTTTTTTCACATTTGGCTCCCAAACTCTGGAATAGCCGTCCTGATAACGTTTGGGGTTCAGACACACTCTCTCTGTTTAAATCTAGATTAAAGACACATCTCTTTAGCCAAGCATTCACATAATGCATCTCACAACCTTGTACTTCAGTTACATCTGATCAAACGCACATTTTCATTATTTTGCTTGGGTTGAACACATACATTTTTGCTTAACTAGAGTAGCAGCTGTGCTAATTTTTCTCTATTACCTTCTTTGTTTCTGCCACGGGATTGGCATCCCACCGTAACTAGGAATTACACAAGGTTCGGACTGGATCCAGCCCAAATAAACACCTGAGATGACCGAACACCTGAGAAGAGATGATGCCAACCCCCCAGAGGACCTCAGATAATGCCAACCCTCAGACAACAACAACAACAAAAAACTACCAAATTTTGCATTACATGACATTAACTAACTGCTTGATTTTTACCGTACATTTATGCCATATGGACATCAACTTGAGATAGTCACCACTTATAAGCTATTACTAAATATAATGTAGAAACTTTTTTTGTCCTAATTTTCTGTAAAGCGCTATACAAATCAACTTGAATTTAATTAAATTCTGACTTCGATTATATGCCATATGCACTATTAGTTAATTGTAATAAATGGCAAAATAGTTTATGCATTATTTTTATGTTGTTGTTGTTTTGTGCTTAACACGCACTTTTCACAATACAATCACTTCCCAAAGGGAAAAAAAAAAAGCCCTGTATCTTCTCCTCACTGAATGTCCTATTTGTTCGAATTGTATCACATTATGGAAATAAAATCAGTTGCAAAACTGTTTTATGTAGACTTTAACAGCTTCTTTTCCCAAACAGGCTTGGTTTAATGTGGTTGACGGTGCACTTTTATTCTTTTTCAACTGCAGCTCCTTCATAATGATTGTTTGCTCCTCTTTTCAGAACTCTCTTCTGCTTTTATATTTTTCTTATGAGTGTCTGGGTAGTTTAATGTGGCCTCTACTTGCTGATAATTACACCAACAGCACCCACAAGGACACTGAAACAACATGATATTGTTTTTCCACCCATTTCCCACTTATTTTGTATTTATTTTACTTTGGAATCTTCTTTTTCTTGTATCGGTTTTCAGCTCTGTCCTTCAGACTCATGAATAATGATCCTTTTCATCCAGAAAATATGCTAGTTATTTTTACAGTTCAAATGTAGAGACCAATTGTGTCCTCGTTAATGGAATTCATTGGTGTAAACATACAGTACAAACAAACAACATACATTCTGATACACAGGGACTGAATAGGGGAGACTGTGGCAAGTTGTCAAACTTTTTGCTTCCATAGCTCACCCAAAAATTTACAATTTGCAGGAAATGTCCTCACCCACAGGCCATCCAAGATATAGATGATGCAGATTTGGAGAAATGTAGCATTACATCACTTTCTCACCAATGGATCCTCTGCAGTGAATGGGTGCCGTCAGAATGAGAGTCCAAACAGCTGATAAAAACATCACAATAATCCACAAGTAATCTGCACTCACCATGCACTCTAGTCCATCAATTGTCTTGTGAAGTGAAAAGCTGTTTGTAAGAAACAAATCTGTGATTAAGGTGTTTTAACTTCAAAACATTGCTTCTGGCTAAAATACAAGTCCTCTACCAATAAAAAGTTGTCTCTTCTCAAGAAGGAGAGAAAGATGCACACATCAAGCACAATTTACTAAGACAGTCCAAAACACTTTTTTTTTTTTTTTTGTGGATTTTGATGTAAGAGAATGACAGGGGTTGGGAAGTATTAGGTATTATGGGCTCTTTTGTCCAGAAGTGTATGATAAAATTTACAGCAAAACAGTTAACATATCTTAATGATGGATTTGTTTTTTTACAAACACACAGCTTTTTGCTTCACAAGATGTTGACTGATGGACTGGAGTGGTGTGGATCATTGTGATGTTTCTATAAGCTCTTTGGACTCTCATTCCGATGGCACCCATTCAGAATGATCCATTGGTGAGCAAATGATGTAATGCTACATTTCTACAAATCTGTTCCGATGATTAAACAAACTCATCTAGATCTTGAATGGCATAAGGGTGAGTAAATTAAAATAAATAAATAAATAAATAAAAAAATTGGGTGAACTATCCTTTTAAGAATATTTTCTAACATGAAATGGTCACATTAAAATAACACATTTCAGTTTCTGTCCTTAGACATATCAAAGAGAGCTATGCTGTCATCTATTACTTATAATTGCATAAAATGAAAGAATTGGTTAAGGGTCTAGAAACTTTTGCAATGCATCACAACTTTAGACAATGGGGCAAGAGTAATGTTGCACCCTCGATCATTTACCACTGCATTGTTCTAATCCAGCAGCATGGAAGTGTGAGATGTAATTTCTATTGCCCTTCAGAGGCCATTACAGCTTCTAACCCAATAAGGTAATTGACTCACTGTGCTGGGCTTTGGGGAATATGGCTGCATGCAATTTCCTCAACGAGAGTAAAATGACTGGCTGAAATATCAACACTGCCTGGCTCAATCGAGCCAACCTCTTGAAGCAGATTGTGGCCTTTTAGTGATGCACTCTTACAAAACGTCCAATTTAACTGATTGTGCTCAGAATTGGTCCTGCAAGTTACACTGTCTTTGCATTCTCTAAATGGAAATCAGGTTAAATCCACTTTAGTCTGCTCAAAGTAGAGTTTAATTAGTGGTGTTTGGCAAGGAGAGCATCACTGCTGTTGCTCATATTTAGAATTGGGGAACTGAACAAATTGGGTAATAAATGTTACATTTTGGCTGTGCTACAGATATGAATGATGCTTCAAGAGAAAAGGCATGCCATTACTTTTCTAAGAAATCACATTTAAGATTACCTGCCAGATGACAAAAAAAAAAAAAAAAAAAAACATAAAAGTTGATTGTGTAATAGCCAGTCTATGAGGATTTGTGCAATAATAACTCTGTGGAAGTGTTTAAGTGTTTATTCTGTAATTAATCTAATCACCAAAACAGATGCAAGTTTTTTACAGCCAGTCTTAAATCAGATTGTTTCGTCTTATTTTTCTTCTTATGTTTAATAATAATAATATAGTTCAATTATAATTATTATTCCCAACATATTTGATGTATTTACAACTACTCTTTGTATTTATGTTTTCATGGAAATAAGGCATCTGTCAGTGGTGTATTGTGTGTTTCCCCCCTCTATGCCCTTATTTGGTCCTTCCTGTTCCTGTCCTAGTTTAGTTTGATTGTTTAGATTATGTTCCAGCTGTGTATAGTTAATTAGCCTGTGTACAGTATATTAGTTCCTGCCTGTTCAGTTAGTTTTCGTCTGGTCTACTTGTTACGTTTCTTGTGTTCTCAGCCCTGCCTTGTCTTGCCCTGTTTGAGTTTGTCCTCGTCTCCGTGGTCCTCGTTCCTCCCTGCTGTGTGCACCATGACAGCATCAAATTAGTATGTGCAATTTTTTAAATGTTTATTTGTTTGTGTGTTTATTCATTTTCTCAACATCTCATTATTATCAACATATTAATGCATATTAACAGTAGTTGACTGTATAATAGCCATACTACGATGATACTTGTGACAGAACCAACCTCTTGATGTGTGTGCCATTTATGATACTGATTTTTTTTCCCTATAATTTGTAATATGATTATAGGGAGCAATTGACCTTTTATAGTTGGCCTGGAACATTCTGCTTGGGATGAATTGGAATTTTTTTTTTTTAAAAATCAATGAAAAGTGTTTCCTCTCTTTCTTCCTGAGCTGAAGAAGATATTTGTGTTGATGCTGAGACCATCATTCTCTAAGCAAACAGGCACTGATTGCTGCCAAATCTGTCATTTTAATCTCAGGAGGGCAGATTTTATGAGTCGAAGTTGCAAATAGAAATCAACACGATGTTGCTCAATGACATTTATTGTACTTAATCATGCACACGCATGCCTGAAATGTTCCTCAGGTAGGAAATTCAAATCTGAAGTCCCCGGGAAAAGGCAAAGTTAAAACACAATAGTAAACCGACTACTTGTCAACCTCCTCTGAACACTGAATCGATATCAGTGGTGTGCTCTGTGGCATATCTCATATTAAAATGACAAAGTCAAAATTTATCCTATCAGCATTTTTTTTAAATGCCAGGTCACCTGACATCTGCATGTGTCAGATGAATATTCTGTGGTCAGGGATGTTGTGTGTGTCTGGTGGGTTGTGATTGATAACCCCAGTTGCATTGAAGAGATCTCACTCCGTATTGACAATATGACTTATCAAAGACTGACGATTATGCTTTGGACATGAGAGCTGACTAGCTATTGTGTAACTTCTGTATGGTTTCATACTAAAGTATGAAATCACAATATAACAAATCATAACTATAAAATTAAAATAATACACCTTAACTGATAAATTATATTATAATATAATTGTTTTTATCTCTTTACTGATTGAATGAACCTCAGAGTATGTTTTATGTTTAATAAAATGTTAAATAATAATAATTATTATTAATAATTGTTTTTGTTATTAATATTATTATTATTACTAATCCTACTACTGCTACCAAATAATAATAATAATAATAATAATAAAAAAAAAAAGTTAATATTTAATGTACTTGCATTTTGTTCTATCAAAAATCCAATAACACATCAAACCATATTTAAATCCCTCTAAGAGCATATGGGTCAGCACTGTGGGCTGCCTTTTGGTGTCCTGTACATAACTCATTTGCCATAATAACATAATGTATATTAAAGGGTGTGTTATATTAGGCTACGTTTTTATATTCATAACAAAAGCATTACTTGGCTCTTTAGATACATTTTCAATTTTTTTTTTTAGTAATTTTTTTTTTTTTTAGTTTTGTGAAAGAGGATGTGCTATTTTGCTATGTCCCCTGCACTGTTCATTAAGTTTGAATAACAGTAGAATATTGGCAAATCATAAAAAAAAAAAAAAAATCCTATTAATATTTTGTTAAATAAGAGATTACTCAATTTGAGTGTATTGATAAATTGGTGATAAAAGCTATATTTTTATTTAATAAAAAAGAAGAGTTTGTCCATGTCCCTTGATTGGTTGTCCACCCTGTTGTATTGGGGAATCCACCCCTTTAAGAAAAGGCCATCCCCTTTAGTGACATCAGGACAACAGATTTTTCATCTCTTCAGTGGCAGGAATTTCAACGGCTTAAACCAAGTTCACACTACATGACTTTACACGTCGGCAGATCGCTGTGCTGTTCAGACTACATGACTTGATTGTCTATCTTTAAGGCCATGTTCACACAGCAGCAAAATACGGTTGTTAGTTCTGTATTTGAGTCCTTAATATGGTTATGCTCACACACAGTTCGGTTATTTACGGGTGTGACAACTACATTCTGTAACCGAACTCGCACCCATAAATTTTCAGGACTCACAACCGCATTCTCGGAACACACGCGCTGTGTGAACGGAACAGGGGCCAGTTGCATAAACTGTTTAGACTAGTCTTAAAAAGTTAGTGACCTAATTTTTTTTCTTCAAGACTGGTCATAACTTTTTAAATTCAGTTATGAAAAGGTAGATTGGTCTTATTTGTATTGGGAAAGTAAGGCTGATCACCCCTTGGCAACTGCTAGTTGGTCAAACTAGTTCTTAAGACATAGTCTTAACACGGTGGCTAAGTTTATGTAACTGGCCCCAGGACTGGACAACTAGTTGTCTGTCACGTCATACAGCGCGAGAGAGCCGCTCTATCGCACAAATTCGCGTCTACCTGTGTTTTGCGCTTTCAGTAACTTACAGTGACTGAGAAATGAGTTGCGTGTCATCTGAATTTTTTAGATCCCGTCAATTTCCCTCCAGAGCCGCTCCCATCAGTTTTGTGTTCTGCGCGCGTCCGCGTGATTCAAATGCTTTCACGTTATATTGTTGGCTCAGAAAATATGTAAATGCGCATACCCAGTAGCTGCAGCTTCTTTAGCCTTAACCACAAATCAGAGAGAAGATCAGATTAACTTCGGTGGACTTTAACTTGAAAAATGGTGTTTCGCGGTTGAAATAAAATACTTTCTGATGTTTATTCATGTTCATTTCGTGCATTAAGTATGAAAAGACGATCGGTTCATGTGTTTGAACTGAGGCAATACAGTGGTCTGTCAAGACATATTGCCCTGGTAAAAAAAAAAACAAAGAAAACAATAGAAGCCCTATAGAAACTATCACAGAAATTCCAATGGTTTCCATTAAAATACCATTAGCTTTTTTTCAGTAAAACCATTACAAAATTCCTTTTTTTAGTGTGTTTTGGACATTTTTCCAATAGGAATTAACATCCCACCAATAGAATCAATCACATACCAGTAGACACCATTATAGTTTCCATTAAAACCAATACAATTCCCATTAAAACCATTACATTTTCTATTGTGTTTTGGGCAGGGTTCTATTGTTTTTTTTCAGCAGGGTGAAGAGCCACAAAACGGTATTTGTTTGAATTTCTTTAAAAATAATTCCATTTAAAAGCTGAGAGTCCTGAGATCTTGTTTCATATCAGAAGTAACCTGCTCTGTATTCTCTGTCGGTGTGTTGTTAGTTTCCTCTTTGCTCTGCGATGTATTTTTCACTGTGAGAACATGTGTGTACTGTGAGGGCGGCATTGTTTGTGGGTCATGGCAACAGTAACTAGGGTGGGCGGGTTTTGCGAACGGTCAATTGGAACGGTATGCCTTGCTCTTTCATTGGCTGTAGCTCGTCACGACACCTGACACCACGTGATTTCGAGTCGGTCCAGATATTTGGCATGCTAGATATTTGTTTGGCATCGGCGAGGTGTCAGCGACGCGTCAGCGAGCGTCTTTGCAATGCATCGTTGTGTAGTTCACACATAAAGATTGCGGAGCACTGATCACCCACTGATTTTCCCCCGATTGCAGCCCGACCTGTCGGCGAGCTCGTTAACTTGCAAATCGGGCGTAAAGTTTTAGGTGAATAAGTTGGTGACTTTTCAATTGACAAGTTTTCTTCGTCTGAGTTTGCTTACTTGCTTTGCCAAAGCTTAATATGTCCACCCTATCGGCATAAAATATGGCAGAAGTGATTAGAATGCAGTATTTTCAAAATATGTAAGTTTAAATATACCAAATTCTCTTCAACAAACAGACTAAATATTTAACTAGTCACAGTTTGTTGTAAGCTAGTATGCTAATTGAAGCTCAAAATGACCACCCTGTAGTTGTTCCAAAAAAACTTTTTTTTTAAAATTAAAAAAAATGTGTGGGAGCTCATATGTTTCTGTAGTACTTGAGTGTGTACTATTTATGATATGTCATAAAGCAAATGGGAAATTAAAACCAACATTTTTGAGTATTATGATGGATGAAAGGCACTCTATGGTGATATTGACCCATATGTTGTTTTTAAAATACACTTATTATTAATTAAAAAAAAAACTGGCTTTTTATATATATAAACATACAGAGATAGATAGTGAAGTGATGTGTGTCAACCCATGCTCAGAATTTGTGCTCTGCATCTAACCATCCAAGTGCACACACACAGTAGTGAACACACTATCTATCTATCTATATATCTATCTATCTAATCGTAATGAGCCATCATTAAATAAAACCCCTTAAACTTAAAGAAACAAACAAAAACACAGGATTGCATGGCCTCTCATGGCTTATTGATTTATTTCATTATCAGTTCTACCAACAAGCAAGAAGCTGGTGTCGTAAACAGCCGGTAACAGAATGACTTCAGTGCTCTGTGTGGGTGGCTGTCACCTCAGAGACTCCAAAGTGCAGCTGACTCATCTTTCAGGCAAGTTGGCGCTGCTGAAGTCATGTTTACCTTCTGCAATCTCACAATCTCAAAATCATTGTTGAGAGTCGCCTAACAGCATTGGTTCAGAGTTTCTGAGTTAGGGCAACTGCCTGCCAAAAAAAAAAAAAAAAAAACAGACTTGAGGCATCATGATTGGATTTGGCAGATCAGTGCTATTAGTAGAAGTCACAGATGATGGTCTTAAGAACTGGAGGAAGAGCCTGTCTGGATATTAGATCTAAAGGCATTAAGATCATGTAACCACAACTGTCAGGCCACAAAGGATGAAAGGAAATAAATGAGGCATTGATGATAGACGACCTACCTTATGTCAGATTTCATATTTAGCTGTGCTTGTATTAGCAATTTCAGAATGATTTCCTGATCTTAATGGATGGAAAAACTAAAGGTTTATTCACTAATTCACAGAAAAATGTCACTAATGATTTCCTGTGCACCACTTAGTTTTGGAAAATTTCAGATATATTTGATGTTTGTTGGTTTACTGTAAACATAAAACATAAAAATGCTACACATATAAATCCTAAAATTGTGCATGGCAAGTAAAATGCAATCAAAAGTGTTTTTTTTTTTTTTTTCCTAGCTATGTTCGAATTCTGCATTCGTCAAGCACATATTGCACTATTTCCTATCGATTTACGTTTATGTAAATCTTTGTGGTTTTTCAGATTGTATCACACAGATTGCCACACATACGTGTTGCATTATGCTAGTGTGCTGAATATAAAATCAATTAATTATCAATCAGTTAAACAAAATAATGCAGTTATCTGACAATATGCACATAACCCTGAAACAAAGCCACTGTATCCAAATCGCTCGTTGTTTAGCAGGTGTTAACTATGATACCACCCCCAACCATTTTCCCTTTGAAATCAAACAATACAGCAAAGTGTTTCTGATCAGTAGATGTTTTGACCCGTCCTTGTTTTCCCCTTTTTGTGTGTTGGCCTGCGAGCTCAAGGATTGTACAAGCCAACTTTTCCGAACACTTCACGGCAGCAGTTTGCAGATGACTGAGTGCTGAATACAGAATTAATTTGCAGATGGAAGGCTTGGTCTTCTCCTTTGATGGGGTGAACAATTACAGCGTGAGCACTCGCTAAGTATGCTGGCAAAAAACACCGGAGCCGTTTCAAAACAGCGGGTGTCTGGCAAGTTGTGAGATAAATAATTAATTTCACGTGAGATGAACCGCTCAGAAATTGATGGTTAATGAGATCATATTATTTCACTTGCTGCTTCTGATATGCAAATGTAAGTAGTAAAATACTATAGTGATTGTCAGGAAACCTGTCAAGAGCATCGTAATAGTCATATTTCATGCAAAAGTCAAAGACAAAACAAAGACATCTATTGTAGGGCTGTAATTTTAATTATTATTATACCTTATTTTTTTTAATATATACTGTATATAAATCAATACTTAAGAAATTAAGTGACCATAAATAAAGGCCGTAAAAAATAAATAAATAATAAAATAAAATAAAAATAACGATTTCCACAAAATATGAAACTTTTCAACTGTTTTCATAATTGATCATGTATTATAATTTATTATTAATTAATTATATTTATAACTATTTATAATTATAAATATAATTAATTATAAATGAATTATATATATAATTATTTATAATTCATAATAAAAAAATATATATATAATAATAATAAAAAAATCAGCATATTAGAATAATTTCTGAAAGATCATGTAACAGTGAAGACTGGAGTAACAATTCTGAAAATTCAGCTTTGATCACAGGAATAAATTACATTTTAAAATATATTCAGACAGAAAACTGCTATTTTAAATTTTAATAATAGTTTACAATATTACCACTTTACTGCAGTTTTGATTAAAAAAAATGGCCTACAGGCATGTAAATAAAACAATCCTTAAATTGTTATGTATGTGTGTGTGTGTGTACCTGGTATTAATCACGTTATGGGGACCAAATGTCCTCACAAATATAGTAATACCAGTAAATTTTGACCTTGTGGGGACATTTTTTGGCCCCCATGAGGAAACAAGCTTATAAATCACACAGAATGGAGTGTATTGAAAATCTGAAATAGCAGAATGTTTCCTGTAAGGCGTAGGGTTAGGTGTAGGGTTGGTGTAGGGCAATAGAAAATACGGTTTGTACAGTATAAAAACCATTGCGCCTATGGAAAGTCCCCTCAAAAAATGGAAACCAGTGTGTGTGTGTGTGTGTGTGTGTGTGTGTGTGTGTGGACACACCCTTCAGATTGGTGGACCCCTGGTGGCACAAGTTGCTCTGTTGATTGGTTTCCTGCTGTGGTTGTCATCCAATAAATCTCATCATACATCATACCCTCCTCCGAGACAAAGAAAATCAAAATGGTCCCCAGAGCCAAGCTGTCATACATGTATCCACATTGCACTCTAAGAGATATAATCATAATCGCCATGTGTTTTAATAACAGAGTTTAAAAAAAATAATAATAACAGTGAGCGACCAGGGGGTTCTTTAACATTACACCACAAACACTTGCTACGGAAGTATGAAAATGTTAATGCCTGGCCAATGCATTGCAAACATGCGATTATGTTCTGCCTTCTTAATGTTCTTGCATTGTATTAGTGGCAACAAACCTCAGTACTCAAGGGGCCAATCGACTCAATAGACTTCAATCAGCTTCTTTAGCAAAATTCTCTTCAAACTGGCATGTGTCACGGGTATGTGGTTTTAGCGAACTTCAAATAAAAAGGCTTGGAGAACGAAATAAACATAAACCCACTTTTCCATTTAATAACATTAAGACGAGACAAATACAGGGGGAAAACTGAGGACTTATAAATGGAAGAGAACAAAAGAGCAAACAACATAATTCAAATCAGGTGAGGACAATGAATGATAATTAACAAACAAGAACAGGAACTAAACCAAATAAGGAAAAACGGGAACTCAGACGGGCCGACACGTGACAGTACCTCCCCCTCCCGGAAGGCACGTCCCGCATCGTAACACTATCACCGGGGAGGGGGGGTGGGCACCCTGGAAGCCGGTGCAGGACATGGATACTGGGGAGGCATCCAGGGCAGAACAGGAGACTCTTGGCGGCCATAGCGGGTCAGGGGACTCCGGCGGCCATGGCGGGTCAGGGAGCTTGAGAGGCCATGGCGGATCCGGGGACTCGGGCGGCCATGGCGGAGCAGGGAGCTTGGGAGGCCATGGCGGATCCAGGAACTCGGGAGGCCATGGCGGAGCAGGGAGCTTGGGCGGCCATGGCGAATCCGGGAGCTTGGGTGACCATGTCGGAGCAGAGAGCTTGAGCGCCCAAGACGGAGCAGGGAGCTTGGGCACCCAAGACGGAGCAGGATTCTCAAGGGTATAGCCCCCCCCCAAAAAATGTTAAGGGTGAAATTAGGGCCCTTCCTCCTCTGGAAGGAATCCGGTGGGCGTTCTGGAGGGACAGGCTCTTGAGGGCGCTCTGGCAGCGCGGAGCTGGATAAAACCAGCGGAGATTCTTGAGGGCGCTCGGGCGATGCGGACTCTTGGGGGCGCTCAGGCGGCGTGGATGCGCAGACTCTTGGGGGCGCTCTGGAGGCGCGGACTCTTGGGGGTGCTCTGTAGGCGGAGATTCTTGAGGGCGCTTGGGCGGTGCGGACTCTTGGGGGCGCTCAGGCGGCGTGGATGCGCGGACTCTTGGGGGCGCTCTGGAGGCACGGATTCTTGGGGGCGCTCTGGAGGCGCGGACTCTTGGGGGTGCTCTGTAGGCGCAGACTCTTGGGGGCGCTCTGAGGCGCGGACACTTAGGAGCTTGAACTTAGACGGGCCGACACGTGACACCATGACAGTAGTTGACCTGAATGAGTAAACTGACCATGAATGAGTCACGACTTGTGGTCTGAAACATTTCAGAACGCAATGACGCATGCAATCACACTCGATCATGAAACCAATTCCCACACAAAGACCAAAATCCACAGTAAAAAAAAAATAAAACTTCTTATAGGTCAAAGCATTCAGGTAATTTGTGAACTGATTAAATGTATACCTTGAATGCACTGTAAGCAGCTTTGGATAAGAGTGTCTGCCAAATACATACAATGTAAATGTAAAAAAAAAAAAAAAGATATATTGAAGTCAGTTCAAAAAAAGTTTTCCTGTATGCCAAAACTATACGCCAGGGTAATTTATTTGATTCCTAGAGAATGCATGAACTGATCAAATGTATACCTTGAATGCAGTGAAATAGCTCTTTGCCAAACGCATAAATGTAATTGACTGTACATACAATATATGGCACATCTTGTGTTGTCTATTTTGCATTAATTAATTTTGTTGCTTTTCATAAAAACTTGCTGCAATACTAAATGTAAATGATTTCAAGTTTTCGTAGGTAGTAGTTTTGTTACCATACTTCCAACTCCTTTAAAAAAAAAGTAATCAGAACAATGGTTTCCTATGGGTAAAAATAGTATGCCATTGGTTCGATTCCCAGAGAATGCATGACCTGCTGAAACATATAGCTTAACATCAAAGCAATGTTGTGTAAAAGTGTCTGACAAAAACTTAAATGTATTTTACGTTTTTTTTTTTCCTTGATGCTTTTTGCTAGATCAATAATTGTAAAAATAAATGAATTTGATTTCAAATTTTTAAAGCATTTTGTGTTTCCGTGTACTTACAGTAAGTTTGGGGTCTCAATGGCCTCTTATTGAACTGTTATAAGCAGTCCACAGAGTGATTTTATACTCAACCCAAACTGGACCATTTTTGTAGGTCACTCTTTACAATGTTGGTCAAGCTGTTCAAACACTGGCTGATATCAGTGTTGACTGACTGGAGGAAGCCAACACCAGGGAGCTGACATGTGTGAGCACTGGCTTTAGTTCAAACACCTATGCCCAGATCCGCTCCACAAGGGTGATACAGTTTAAAGTCACCTAAACGGCTGCATCTGAGTACATAGTGACTTATAACTTTGGCAGCAGTAGATGCAATGGCATAGTTGTGAATGATGGCTGAGATTTGTCTTTGTTAAATTATGTAGATCCTATTTAGATCCATTCATTTATTTTATGTGTAATTTAATAGTGCCTGAATGCTTTTTAGGGCCACTTTGCAGTGTTTTCCATGCATCTGTGTTACTGTGAAAGCTCCATCTATCGACCACACGCCGAATAATGAAGGTCAAACAGTAGTGGTATAAAACCACATGTTTGGTGCTGCACCTCGAAGAAACAGTGTCTTTAGTAAATAGTATGAAATTGCTATATCAAATTGCCTACTCCAGGGGGCTGCCTATAAGTGTACTGAACGTTGCTTTGGATAAAAGAATCTGCCTTGTGCATTTGCCAGTTCAAATGTACAGTATCTGGCCATTCATTACTTACCTCGATTGATACCAAACAAGTGTGGGGCTTTTTACAGTTTTGCAACTTCTAGACCTATTTGCTGTTGGCTTGCATTGTATTCTCAGCCTCAAGAGAGACACCCACAGTCCATCCACTAACCACCTATGCACTTTGTATCATCATTAACATCCATGCTGTCATTTCATTAATTTAACTTTTTTCTCAAACGATATTTAAATTTATAATTGATTATTGATTCTGTTTCCATATCTGTGCATCCCTAATTCTTAAATGGCATGTTGAACAAAACTAACTCCGGTTGGTCACTATACATATCATTCAGCCAGTGTTTTTCTGTAAAGCTGGACAGTTCTGGACAGGATAAGCATCAAAGTCAATAGTCTAGCCTCGTTAGGCTGCTAGCATTATTAAGTGGCAGCCAAATAATCTCCATTGTTGGCGCTCAAAACAAGCAGGTGGCATTCCGAATTCAATAGCGTTCAGTTGTTAGATTGTTTTGGTGATACACATGACTGTTAACATTTCCAGTTGTCTTATCACTCTTTCTACCTACAGTAAAATGTGCGGAGATAATTGAGCCGAAGATTAATTGCTGACTGTCGGAGGAATTCCAATAGACCTGACTGAAATAAACCTGCACATATGAAACTCAAATTAATGGTTGCTGAGCAACATCAATCCTGCACGTATTCGCCGTCTCTCTCTCTCCTTTTTTAATTTAGCCCCTCTGCTTAAGTTAATCTGTATTTCATTGAGGCCGTGAGATAATTAATGCAAATTTCAAATGAGAAACTTATTTAGTACGAACTCTAAGAAATAAGTTAACAAGGCTGTGATGTCCCAATTATTATTTATTTATTTTTTTCCTTTCAGCACACCAGGAGGCGGCACGACGAACGCTTTACACGACCAAATTTAATTTCATTATTCAGGTGGAAGTGGCATTACTCCGATTACGACAGTACACTCCCAAAAACATATTCAAAATTAGTTGTGCTGCTTGCTTATGAACTCTATTAGCAAAACGGAAGATTATAGAGCCCACGTGATCATTTTAGTCTCCTGCAGAAACGTAAATGCTAATAAATAAATGAACCAAACTAAGCCAAATTGGCTGGCTTACTTCCAGTAAGGATGTTAAAAAGTTGAGAGCAGTGTGGTCTTTGTCATTAATTATTTTATTTTATTTATTTATTTTCATGCATTTGCTGCTATATTTTGCAGCAGGTCAGACTACAGAAGATAAATATGGTGGTCTATGTAAATAAGTCTATCGTATATCTGTCTGGCTCGTCATTCTTGTTTGATATCTCCAAGAGGCATGTCGCTCTCTACCTAATGCCAAGCTGTAAATCAGAGCAGACTCAGAGCGAAGAGCCCGTCTCAGTAGTGCAAATTTATGTAAATACTGAAGTGTACTCCTGGCCCATATCTGTGGTTGGCCATGTTGATATTAAGGACACCGTTCATGTTTAATTCAGTCTTCCATTTTTGTCCTTATTTTTTACACATGGCTTGAAGAGCTGCTGATTATGGGGAAACCCATTGGCATGATACAGGGCTGCAGATTATGACATTTTCTAGGGATTTTGTTTTGTTTTTGCATCATAATCATTAATTACAATCATTACAACTGCGGTATATTTTTAAATTTGGATTTGCACGATGATATTTGTAGACCTGCTATGATGATTTGCCACTACAGCTCTGCAACTTGATTGACTGATTGTTCCTCTACTACTGCTACTACCAGTGTTGGGTAGTAACTAGTTACATGTAACTGAATTACGTAATTTAATTACAAAATGAAAGTAATTGTAATTAGTTACAGTTACTAGGAAAAAAATGTGTAATTAAATTACAGTTACTTATGAAAATGTTAAGGATTACAAAGGGGGTTACATCTGATTTTTTTCACACACACTCCCATGTACAGATTTAATTGATTTTAATTGATTCCAAAATATGAAACACCAATGTTTCAGAAGTTTATAACATGCTTATCCGATGGGTTTATGTATATGCTTTATTTCTTTTTTTAAGATTAACTGTTTTTTTCTAAGGCATTGTTAGATCCCAGTGTTTCCTGTCATAGCTATGCAAATATTTGATTTCAAAAACAGTATCATAGCTATTAAACTATATCTTGTTATGATTTAAAATCTATATTTAAGCTCAGAATTATTTTAAAGTAAGTCTGATTTTGTGGTGGCTGTGCTTCAAAGGGGACATCGGATGCCCATTTTCCACAAGTTGGTATGATTTTTTAGGGTCTTCTCGAGATGGTCTCAGTGGTCGTGAAAAACAACACCCTTTTTACCTGTCAAAAACAGCTCTGTTCACAGCATCTCGTTTCACTGCATATCTCTTTACATGCTAATGAGCTCTGCATACCCCGCCCCTCTCTTCTGTGGAAGAGCAAAGGCAATTCGCAAATAATCATAAAAAATATAAAGTGTGAGACTTGCTTCTTTTGGAGGTGCAGCTGGATCATGAACAATGGGTCCTGATCCATCCTTGAGTTTTAACTTTTTAACAAAACTTGCCTTGAATTGTCCCTCATTCAGAAAGCAGTCTGGAGTAAAATGATTTGCGCAGCCAGACATAAACAAATTTAATGAAAGTGAAGTGATGTGTGACCAAGTATGGTGACCCATACTCGGAATTTGTGCTCTGCATTTAACCCATTCAAGTGCGCGCACATACACACACACACACACACACACACACACACCCTGAGCAGTGGTCAGCCATATTGCTGTGACACCCGGGGAGCAGTTGGGGGTTCGGTGACTTGGTCAAGGGTCTCACTTCAGTCATGGTATTGAAGGTGGAAGAGAGTGCTGATTATTCACTCCAAAATCAAAATGGCTTGATAATTGAGACTGTTTAGGTGTTGGGATGATTTAAAAACAAGGCCTTTTTATCATTTAATTTTTTTTTTTAGCATTGCAGGGTGGTTGAATCCACACACTGCCAGGACACACTTATATGCAAATGAAGATATTTTGCATCCAATGTCTCCCTTAAAATTAAAATATTATAATCTTAATTCAAGTGATGAAGGATTTTGAAAGTCTGACAGTAATCAGTGTTGAGTACTACTGTAAGGTTAACCCTGTCTGCTTTACGTTTGAAAATGATTAACACTAGAACTGCCATGACGGTCAAAATGACCGTTTTGAAATGTATATGTACAATAACTTTGTTGAATAAAAAAATACAATCTTGCTGGTTTGTGACTTTTCCTAAAAGTGTTTCTATTTTTACTTACAATAGATTTTATATAAATTACATAAAAGGCAAAAAAATATGAGCATTTCTACCTATTAAAGCCATAACGGTCATATTGACCGCTTTAAATCTCGCGCGATTCTATTGTTCTTTCCCGCGGTTTATTGTCTCTGTCAGCGTCTCCAGTACTATTAGCATATGCTCATTTGATTATAAATACAAATTCTTGGACTACAAATTATTATTGCCTTTTAAAAAATGGCAGCATCGCAGTTGACACAAGGTCCCAACCAAAAGCACAATCAACCCCCGCAACTGACACCAAAACGGAGACAGTGCCAGGTGCGGAGAATCTGCAAACAAAATAAAACGCGCGACACCTGTTGCAAATGCCACAAACCCGTGTGTGGAAATTGTGCGAGAAGAACAGAAGTAACTTGTGTTGACTGTGAATCTTAAATAGCCGAGCATGATATAGATATATTTATTTAATATAAAATTTGTAGCGTAATTGTTTTATGGTTCCAAACTTCGTTCGTGACTCTTTTTAACTTTAGAGCTGCTTGTTTCCAGCTTATGTTCTGTGTTATAATGTATCATAAATGTTGTAAAAAAAAAATCATAATCAAATAGATCATTTTAAATGTTATTTTGTTGTTCTGAGTTATGTAAAATAAATACAGATAAATACTGAATATGCAATAATTACATTTTACTATGAAATGATGCGAATATTTCTAAATTTATAATTATCATTTTTAACTAAATAAAAAGTCTACATGTCTGTGTTATTTGTTTTTTTTTAAAGATATCCTAACACAGTTAATGCATTAATCTCTCATTTGGGCAATTTATTTAGAGATTATAGAGTTTATAATATAGCGGTCAAAATGACCGCTCACGGCTGTTCTAGTAGTTTTGGAATTCTGGCGCTTCTGTTAACAGTTGAAAATATTAGAAATTTAGAAAAGTAATAAAAAAGTAATCAGTTACATTACTTTAATAAAGTAATTGAAAAGTTACACTACTTATTACATCTGTAACCTATTACATTTCCAAATTAACTCTCCCAACACTAGCTACTACCACAACTACTACTAAACTACTAAGAAATATTTAATTTTGATTTTATATATAAATGTTTACTACTATTACTACTAATTATAATTAGTATCATTTTAATTGTAGTATATTTCTAGTTTACTATTATTATTATTATTTTTATAAATGTTATTATTATTATTTTTAATCAACATATTTGATGTATAGTTTGTGTAAATGCTGTATATATTAATATTTTTCTTTATATTTCTGTTGTCTTCAATAATGTCACAGAAAATTAAAGTCATATTTTATTTGTAAAACATATTAATATTTATATTTATATTCTCTGCATCCCAAAAACATATGATCACGCCTGTTAAACAGTTCAGGTTACCCATTGTGAATAAAAGTGGGTGTGTATGTCCAGATTGCTTCACTTATCCCGTTGAAACTGGTGTATTAGCAACACATTCTCACTCCCAACTCTTCATGTATTGACGCTTGGTCAGGACACTTTGGCATCACTTTTTGATGCACAGGGTACCCTTTAGCGTCATTTTCGACGTGCAGGGTCCTCCATTGCTTTAAATAAGAAACTCTTGGCGTCAGTATGCCGACTCGAAAGGCACTGGGAATTTTATTGTCATGATTAAATTATATATTATGTAATAATATTGCCATTATTGCATATGTTGATATGTGATTTTTCAATGTAAACAGTCACAACAATTTTATTTACATTACACTATTTACACATTTATGAGCACGTAACTCAACCCCTGCCCCTAAACCTACCATTTGTCAATAAAACACAGATACAATTACAGTCATAATTTATTCAAAAAAGTATTAATATTCCAAGTCTTCTGAGGCAAAACAATTGATTTGTGAGAGGAATAGACGCGATTGCCATCTCCATCCGTCGTAAGGCCAATGCTATTGGCTCTTGTGTGTCTCGTGACCGATTGATTATCTTTTTGAATGAGATGTGAGTGTGTTAGGTGCTCCAATGAATGTATGCATTTATATAAAATTATTTCATACAAATGCATGTAAACCATTAAATGAAGACAACTGAAAACAATGAAGGACCCTGCATGTCAAAAAGTGACGCTAAAAGGATACTCCTGTTCATCGAAAAATGATACTAAAGGGGTACCTTGGGCATTAAAAAGCGACCCCAAGGGGTCCTAAGCAAGCGTCAATATGTGACGAGTTAGGAGTGAGAACGTATTGGTATTAGAGGTTCTTCCTCTGGATACTGACATTGTGTGATCCCACAGCATCCTAAAGTAAGCAGTGAATTGTAGATAAACATTTCCTGTAACGGAGCAGATGAAAGCTGTAGCTTGAGGGCAGTCAATTTGCTGAGCTGGTGTAAGACGCTCCCATTGTGAGTGCTAAAAGCCATATGATAAATCATGAGCAGCCATGGGACCGGTGGCATCGAGTGTTTGCCTCTTTGAGCGTTGTCTTTGCAGACTAATGCCACATATTTGCCAGCAACTGTTATCTTTGTGTTTGTTTACTGAAAACATGAGGCTTGAACTTTCCATGTATCCACTAAAGATTGAGCTGCAGAATGTGTAGTTTGGAGGTGATATGTAGCCTCTGGCTCCTGTAATCCTCTGATTGTTTATTTCTGCATTGTATTACAGTGTCTGATGTCCAAGCTTTATTTTCTGGCTTCACCTCTTGTGAGAGTGCACAATTATTGCATGACAAATCCACCAAATTCACAGCTGTGTCGTCGCACTTTGCACAAACCTGAATCCCAAAAATTAATGGCCCAGAAATAATTTGACGAATTGCTGTTTATTTTTAGAGGCTTGATTCACTATGTGGCTCCAAATTGAGACTTGGACTGGGCGGTATGTGTTATAAGTGCAAAAAAAAAAGTAAAAAAATCTTATTTTAGAATTTATTTTAAAAAAGTCAAGCACAATTTTAGATAAAAATGTGTAAGGGAGTGTGCATTACGTAATTGCTTAAATTTTTCTACTGTTTATGTTTTTCAGCATTTTTATCACCATTTAAATGTATTATATTTGCTGCATGTTTAATAGTTAACAGCATAACTGTTTTGCACAACATAAATGTGACTTGAGCATCAAATCAGCATATTAGAATGATTTCATAATTTCTGAAGTATCATGTGGCACTGAAGATTGGAGTAATGATGCTGATGATACTAATGATGCTACATTGTAAAAAGGCCTATATAATTATATATATATATATATATATATATATATATATATATATATATATATATATATATATATATATATATATGGTCCCACTTTATATTAGGTGGCCTTAACTACTGTGTTTAACTACTTGCATTTAAATTAATCATTTGGTACAATGCACTTATTGTGTACATACATTGTACCTATATATATATATATATATATATATATCAAAGCATGGTAAACATCAGACCTTCAAATGAAAATAAATTATTTGTTTTAACAACTTCAACATATTTTACTTAAACACTGGTCTCAGTCCTGTGAATTCCCAAGGACAGAAACTTCAGCAATGCTGTGCCACTTTTGGCCCAGATCGATTTGCTTTAAAGCTGGACATGAGGCGAATGTTAAGCTGGTCGTGCAGAATGTCTGATTGTCCCTTGTGTTCTTGGCCCTGGTACGAATGCACAGCTTACTCAGTCATAAGTTCAGCTGATTCAAAGACGGACATGTGCAGTCACATCTCCAGAGACAGGGGCAATTTCATAGTCGCTGACCGTCTGTGGACCTTCGCTTTCAAATATTACTCTGACAATACAAATCTTCAACAAATGTGTTATTGAATGGAGTTTCACAGAATTCAGAGTTACCATTTTGTCATTCTATAACTACATTTGTGCAAAGGTTATACACAATTATTTAATCTAATAGACAAATCATTTATTTGATTTTCTATCTGGAGTAACTTTTTAAAGGTCCCCACAGTTATTTTTTTAGCCCACCATGATTTTTAAAAGTTGGCTATATGAAGAACAATGGAAGCTTGTTCTTACCACAGGATGAAAAAAAATAAAAAAATTAAAAACTAAAAATAGCGATTGTGACTATTTATCTCACAATTCTGACTTTTTTCCTTCCTTTTTTTAAATGTTTTTTATGCCTTTTGTATGCCTCTAATACCTTGCGTGGTGAAAAAAAAAAAAAAAAAAAAACTATTGCATGATGTAAATTCAGAATTCAGAGAAACACTCAAGTTAACTAAATGTAAACGGTTATGAATCAATATTATATAAAATTATATAATTACTAAATTATGAATTAAAAAGCGTGAAAAAATGTGATGACATTGTAAATAACTTGGGATTGCAAGAAGAAAAGAAAAAAAAAAGTCTGAATTGTAGAGGTTTTTTCAGACAACAAGCTTTCCAGTCTACTAATTACTCTAAAAAAAATGGCAGTGATCATAGTTTAATATTAAATAATTTAGCAATTCAACCTTAATACACAAACGCAATAGTCCTCTTCTAAATGAGGACAGTTCAGAAGACAATTCCAGCATTTTAAAATCCTTTTAAAAGTTGTTTACTTAAAAAAAAAAAAAAAAAAAAAAAGATAATCTAATCATAAATATAATACAGACACAGGGGTTCAATCATAAACACCATAATACATTAATACAAATGGTATTGCTAGTCTATTGCATATGATGCAGTGTGAGCAATGTGTTCAAAACGAGATGAAATGTTAAATCTCTGTGTTAATTTGAAGAGTAATGGACATAAAATAAATCTTTGATGCTCCTAATTATACTAACAAGTGATACTGTATCTCTAATGATATTATACAAATCATCTTTTGTATAATGCAGGTGCCTCCTTGACAACTTCACACTTTATTTATGAGGTTGAGGAACCTATGACAGCTAAAGAAAACCCCGATGATGCTTTTGGAAAAGGACAGTGATGATTTTCATCTTGCAAGCACACAATTTGCTTTGAAGGTAACATTTCACATGAAGGTTTAGCTTTCAAGTTCATTTCCCTTTCATCAATTTTGTTTTTCAAAGAAGTCTGATATTACATTGTACAACAGACCCACAAGTGTCGGGTAATGGATTTTATGCCAGTTACACACAAAGAGCTGTATTCACATATATGGATCTCAAAGGACATGACTGCATCTATACACAATGCACCGTTGTACCTTAGAAACATTACCAATTATGGCATGAAAAAAGTCATTAAATAACTTAAAATATGTATGCATACATACAAAAACAGTTTTTAATTTTCTTGAATAGTCAATTTGTTGTATTAAAATACCATCATCTCTTGCATTCTTTATCCACAGTGAGATACATGATAGATTTGAGTTTTCATGCTGCTTTTTTTTTTTTTTTTGAATAATGGAAAAAGGAAGTTCAGTGAGTTAGGGTTTTATATTAGTAAGAAGTCAGACCTGAATGCTAATGTGTTGCTTATTGAGGACTGCTTCCCTCCTGAAAGACCCTTATAGCACCCTTATAGTCTTATTACAATTAATGTTAAATGATATTTACATAGTTATCTATTGGACAACCACAAATAAAAATCATTATTAGGTGAAGTGAGTTATTGCAATTTGATGAAAGATTGCAGTTTTTTTTCTTTTCTTTTCTTTCTTTTTACACTTGCTCATGCTCATTCACTTCATGTAAATAGATTTAGATCCTCTGCAGTGAATGGATGCCGTCAGAGTCCAAACAGCTGATAAAAAAAAAAACACACACAATAATGATGGTATAAAGTTAATGATGGATGATGGACAACTTGATGATGGATTTGTTTGCAACATTTTTCACTTCCCAAGACGTCATTTGATGAACTGAAGTCATATGGATGTGGATGTTTTTATCAGCTGTTTGGACTCTCATTCTGACGGCACCCATTCACTGCAGAGGATCCGTTGGTGACCAAGTGATAGAATGCTACATTTATCCAAATCTGAGGATGAAACAAACTCATACACCTTCGATGGCCTAAGGGTGAGTAAAAATTGTTTGACTGAACTGCACCTTTAAGAAAGTAAACATGACAAAGTTGCAGTGCATTCTTCCATCGTTAATTGTTGTGAGTATGTGTAGAAATTATAGCCCTGTGTTATACGATCATCCCATCCCCGTGTCATGCGATCATTCCGTCCCATTCCACTTCAGCTATTCAGGAAACATTTGACTGAATCCTGACCAGAGTACACAAGGCCAAGGGAGCAAAAGTTCACAATTAGCTTATACAATATCACAATGTTCGCGCTATAGGATGCACCCTATTTTTCAAATTGCGGGTCCATGAAAATGAAGACCTTGCAAAAAAAAAAAAAAAAAAAAGCTTTTCGGGATGAAAACACCATTGAATAGAATAGGGCTTTGGAAAGTCAGGGTTTCAACAACTGTCAACAACTGTCAGCAAGCATCAGAGGTTGGCATCCAGTGTGGAGGATCCACCGCTGGTGTCAACATGCACTGCTGGTATCCCCAAACCAGCTTACTTTAACGCTTTATGTTGCATTTGGGCTGCGTACACCACCGCAGAACTGCCCGAGGTGGCGGCACCTGCTGCAGCTTCTCCAGAGGTGGCGGCACACGCTGCAGAACCTCCAGAAGCAGCGGGGCTCGCCTCAGCCCCTTGTATGGTGGTGGCGCCCAGCAATGTTCTCTCAGTCTGTCGAGTTGCGGTCGAGGAGACTGTTACCGCTGTAGAACTTCCAGAGGTGGCGGCAACCGCTGCAGAACCTTCGGAGGTGTCCGTGGTATCCACTCACCAACTCTCGTCTTCCTCTGCCACGGCCACGGAGGCCGTCCTTGATTCCTCGTCCTGTCCTGTTTCGGCCAAGTAGGCCGTCTGTGAACTCTCTGCCTGTCCTGTCACAGCCAGAAGGGATGTCCCTGAACTCTCGTCCTGTCCTGTCACGACTATGGAGGCCGTCTGCGAATCCTCTTCCTGTCCTGTCGCAGCCAGAAGGGCTGTCCCTGAACTCTCTGTCATGGCTAAGGAGGCCATCTGTGAATCCTCGTTCCATCCTGTCGTGGCTACAGAGGCCACTTATGAATGTTCGTCTTGTTCTGAACCGGCCGAGGAGGCCATCTCTGAACTCTCGCCCTGTGCTGAATCAGCCATGGTGGCTGATTTTGAGCTGTCCATCTGGTTAGTCTCATCAAATGTATCTGGTTTTGAACTGTCTGTTAGTCCAGGTTCTGTCACTGAAATGTCTGTCAGTCCAGTTTCCTTTAATGAGTCTGTTTTTGAATTGTCTGTTTTGCCAGTTTCTGTCACTAAACTGTCTGATTAAGTCTCTGTCAATGCACCAGATTTTGAGCTATCTGTCAGTCCTATCACAGTCAAAGAACCTGATTATGGACTGTTTGCCTGCTCTGTTGTCATCAGGGAAAATGTGGATGGACTTCTTGTGTTCCCTGCCTTGGCCCTTGGGGCCATAAATACTCTGTCTGTCTTGTGTGTCTCAGTGTTTCCTAGGTCCCAGTTCTTGCCGTGGTGGTCTTCTGCTCCGACTGTTCCATCTGCTCCGCCGTGGTGGTCAACTGCTCCGGTCTGGTGGTCATTCTGCTCAGATCTGGAGATCTTATGCTCTACCGTGGAGATCTTCCGCTATGCCCTGGTGGGCTCCTTCTCCGTCTGCTCTGCTGTGGAGGTCTTCTGCCCCGTCTGCTCCACCCTGTTGGGCTCCAGTCCCGTCTGCTCCACCCTGTTGGGCTCCAGTTCCGTCTGCTCCGCCTTGGTGCCCTGCTCTATCGGCTTTGCCTCCGTTCCTCCCCCTGTTCCGCCTCCGCTCCACCACCCTCCTGGATGGTGTAATGTTTGGAGCGTGGGGGGCTGGCTATGTCACGAATCCGGCCTATGAACTTCTGTTCACCCACCACCAGAGGTCACTCGCTCACCACATTGACTGTTGCACTACACTACTGTTGCACGGCACCCACAGACTACATTACCCATCATCCATTGTACTGATTATACATATACAGCTGATTACACTGATTGCACATACACAGCTGAAGGCACTGATCACACAGCTATCACCAATCACACACACTACTTAAGCCATGGACATTCTTTCCCTCACTGCCGAGTATTGTATGCACTTATCCCTCTCCTAGCAATAGCTAATCTACGGAGCCCATGTAGTTTTCTTAGTCTTGCCTTGCCTGTTTTCCTGTGTTTTATTCAAGCCCGTGTTTCCTGGATTAACCCTTTCCGTGCCATTCCTTGTTTCTGTTCAGTTCCTGTATTGTCCTGCGTTTTTTACTCCCCTAGTGTTAGCTGCTTTACGGAACGTTTGTTGTTTTCTAGTCTGTGTTCCCAGTATTTACCCCTGTCTCACTAATCGGACTCTGTTTATTCCCTTGCCTGGATAATAGCCCGTGTACCTGGATTATCTCTCTACCTTTCCCTTTTGAATACTGTTCGCCCATCGTCGACCTTCGCTTGCCCTAGGATTATTCTTTGTCTTGTCCCTGCCATACCTGTTTGCCTTTGTTCCGACCCTGCCTATATATATGACCATGCCTTTAAATAAAAGCTTGCACTTGGATCCGCACGTCTCACGTCTCGTCAGCCACGTTACATAACCCATAAGAACCCGGACCAATTTCTCCATATAGGAAAATGATGGGGCATATAAAACTTATAACATGTTTCTGCAGTTGTTTTTGAAATACAACCCCTCCTTGTGAAAGATCTGTAATGTTACATATAAATGACATTGGGCGTTCATGATACATTTTTAATGTTACATATATGTCACATTGGGCGTTTATTTCTCAATTGAAAAAAATACATTTTGTCAGTTTTTTTTTCTGTTTATTTGCTTTTCAACACCATACAATATATCAAAATTATTACTTTTCTGGGAAGATCAAACAAAAAACCTTTTTCAGAAGTAATAAAGTTTTTGCATTTTATTCTAAATATTCAAAAACATATTTCGGTAACACTTTATAATAATGTTCAGTTGTTAGTAATTTATAAGTGATTAGTTAATGATGAACTAATCATTTACAATATATATATGTGTATGTAAAATATATATCCTTTATAAAATATTTGTGTGTTCATAAATTATTAATAAGTGGTATGTTAATATTTTTATCTATGTTTTGTACATTAAGTTGTAAATCATTTACAAGTGATTAAATAATGATGAACTAATTGCACAAAACATGACTGTACGTTCACAAATGATTAAGTAATATACTAACGATTTACAAATCTGTCGTAAGTTATCTTAAAAAAATAGCATATCATGAAATAATCAAACACATCCTTTGTAAATGGTTAATAAGTTACTAGTTAATATATTATTAATCACTTGTAAATCATTGAAATAACATTGTACTATCATCTCAATAAACATTTGTTAATCATGAACAAATGATTATCAAACCATTAATAAATTATCTGTAGGTGTATACAATGCATTTACAACACGTTCTGCATCCCCTAAACTAAAGTGTATACTCATCAGTTGTAAATGTTTTACAAACCTTCCAGTTACACATTGTGTGTGTGTGTGTTATATATAATATAAACACAAACACACACAACCTGTAACTGGAAGGTAAATGCTATACTGTAATGTTATACTTTACATAATGTCATGTGAAATTGTGCTTATGTGCAGTGCACAGACTGTGGTATATGTTTGTATATAACAGACATTTTGATTTTATTCTTGAATATAATGTACAATGGCTTTGCAATAATCAAAATGCATTAATATTGTTTATTTTGAGTTCGTTTGTCTTAGTTTGTCACATTTGTCGTTTGTGATAAATTGTGAACGCAAGCGTAAACATCAATTTAAAGTCATGCATAATGGACTTAAATGTGTTCTGAGGCATTTTTAAGTTTCATTCGGATAATGATGCTTTTGGGAATGAAAGCTCTGTTTAGAGCAGGAAACCGGACACAGTGAAGGCCAGAGTAGTTCATTTCAGTTTGACCCAACCTGGAGACACAGGGCAAAGTATTATGAGTCTGACAGGACCTTACCATAAATTTGAAGAGGGTTGCAGGGAGATTTATCTCGACCCCTCAGCGTTGTCTCTGGAACGTTGCAGGTCTTGTTAAGGCTAATCTGCGAACACCTAAAAACGAGAGTGATTATCCATTGAGTGGCTTCCAGCAGAGCCGCGTCTTTAGCCAAATGTCACCCTAATTCCTTTTGACTGGCTGCTGTAACGATGACACTCCCTTGATGAACACCGACAGCCCGAGTCCAAGCGGAGGAGGGCCTTTAATGATTTTCATCTTGGCTCGGGCTCGGCCAAGCCGAACGTGCGCTGGCAAAAGCGCTATAGCGAGTGGACACGGCGCAACACAATGGAAATTTGTTAACTCAATCTCCCTCTAGTGTTGACGGTTCAAAACAAAAGGAAATTTGTTCACGGTGTACTCATTTGGCTTCATTTCAGCGTGTTTGGAGTTTGTGTACGTTTCAGTCAGTCATGTGGACTCAGCAATGCCGCAGAGAATATGCCGATGAATGTAATGTGAACTGGCGTTGAAATGTGCATGACTGCCTCTCTCCTTCTCTCTCTTTCCTGCTTGCTGTTTCATTGTCACACACGCCACACATTTTATAAGATGAAGAATTATGACTCCGGCTCCCCTTAATGCCACACACCCCGTCGTTATGATGTATTTATCACATCCATGCAAATCACAACAACGCAATTAATATCTAGTGACTTATTTACTTACTAAATAAAAAATAATAAAATAAAAAAAATACCAGATACCAAATACATAATGCTTTTATGAATTAACTCGTAATGTAAGAGTTGTGTACCATTCCAAATTGAGAATACTTAATTTTGTCTAATTTTAGCAAATAACAAACAAGATCGCTAATCTGAATTTGAATTTTAGGGCATGATATGAAAAAATAAATAAATAAATAAAAAATAAAATAAAATAAATAAATAAATGTTTGTAAATGTAGTTTAAATTTATTTAGGTATGAATTACACTTGTTACGCGTTTTCACACATGCAACATACCGGGTATGATATTTCATTAAGTCGTGCGACTGACATTTAGTATAAGCTACCATGCAAAAATGTTGTGTCAGTAAGATTTTCAGCTATTTATTTACATTTGAGCATGAAGTACACACTTTTATACAACGCAATTGTTTTGTTCTCTTTTGTTCTCTTTTGTTTTGTTTTTGTTTTGTTTTTGTTTTGTTTTGTCACTTTTACTCAATTGAATGCATCCTTTTTCTTTCAAAGACATTTATTGTTATCAAATGTTACCAGAACACATATTTTAAATTATTTTCTAATTTAAATGTTCTTTTAAATTGTTTATTATTAGAAGGATTTCTAAAGGATCACGTGACACTGAAGACTGGAGTAATTTTTTTTACTGTATTTTGGATCGAATAAATGCAGCCTTGGTAAGCAAAAAAGACTTTCAGAAAAACACACAAAAAAAAAAAAAAATTCACTGACTGACTTTTGTCTCTTAAATATTTTATTTGGGACGCAGTTACTGAGGACAGAGGAAAAGGTCTGAAGAAAACAAATTTATTTGTAACATTTTGCTTAGTGAAAGACAGACAGAGGAAAAAAGAAGAATTTGGCGATATAACAGTTAATGGTGGAGCAGGTTGATCGGACATAAAAATGGACCGCATAGCAGAAATTACCCAGGGAACTAGATATTAGAATGAGACGCAGCATAAGCTCCGGTGAAGGTTCATAAACATGCACAGATAGCTGGTTGCAGTGACCTCTGAATTCAGTGTCCTTGAATGTTCCCATTTTTTCGCATTCACATTCTTAGTGTGTGACACCAGCAGAGCTGCACATAGACCGGAAGACTGACAAGGTTGATCATTTGTGATAAATTGCTGCTCTTTTAATCATCGTACTGTAACCTTAGGTCGTGACCTTTACACTCAGAGTCGCAATTAGAGAGGCATCAATCTGAAAACAGCGTGAATTACAGCGCTCTCACTGATATGAGCTCAAGATCGTTGCTTGCTTTCTCGCCCCTAGTGTCTAATTTACACCTCCTTTTGTCCGGAGTGTGCAATACGCCTTAACCTTTTGGAATGTCCATCTTTTATAACGGTATATCCCGATACCCTGCTGCATGTTTGCTTGTTTTTATGGTCCCTGGTGTAGCAGTAGAGTTTTTATTTGTGATGAATGACCGACTATTCGCCTTTCGACCAGCTTGAGAATGGGTCAAAACATGTCCGAGTCACATTTCACCTCGAAAACAAAAGGACATTTTTGCATGGTGGCATTTATTATTATTGCACTAAATCATTATGTTCATTCAAATTGTCACAGTGATTTTTTTCTCTCCTTTATTGCAGTTTTTCCATTATTATCAGCGGTGATTCTGAATACTGCTATGCACAGGCTTGCTTACTTTATTTATTTAGTTAGTTAGTTAAGTTTAGTTATTTATTTATTTAATTTTTTTACCTATTTACTGTATGTACTTAGTATATATGTACTTATTTAGGTATTAATGTTCTTATATAATTAAATATAACAACAAAAATTACATACATACTCTATAAGTACATAAGTGCATAATTGAATGTTTATTTAGTTATGTACTTATGCATGTATCTACTTGTTTTAGTTCTTTATGCCTATAAATGTTCAGATAATGTAGTAATACAATAATAAAATTGTGATTTATAATAAATTATACAAATTTATAATGAATTAAAAACATTTTCAGTTCTTCAGACGAGTTTATAGAAACTGTTTAATCTGCATAAATTAAAGTACAAAATTTTAAATACAATAAAATGTCTGTGTTACACGTTACACATACTTACTATAGTAATAACAATAAATTAGGAATAACTACATGCAGCTGACCCTAAACCAAACCATCATCCTAATCCTAACCATACAGTAAGTACCACTACATGTAGTTAATTAATATTACTGAGTACTTAAGTGTACAATTAAACTATAACAAGGACACCATAACCAAACATATTTCTTTATAAAATATAATAGGTTAAAATATGACTTGGACATATTCTTGGCAGGTTTGCACGAGTTTCAGCTGCAAATTGTTAGTATCAATGTCTTTGTGGACTGTAAAAAGTATTAAGCCATTCATGCACAAACACAATTTGTCAGAGATGTTAAATGAGGTCATGCAGGTTATAAGAAGCAAGCGTATTTGATTTGTTTATAATTGGGGTAGCGTCTACTGTATACATAAACTGAACTGCGGCATATTCATATTTATGTATTTGGGCATTGGACTGTTTTTCGGATCCATATCTAAAGCCCTTATTTAAATGCAGAGCTTTGTAATACCTTTCGGTCTATGCCAATCCACTGAGAGGTTAGTGCCAGCCGCATTGCACAGGGAATTTCTTAAAGGCAGACAAATGCTAATTCATGTTAATTTCTTGCAAAGTTACATTCATACAGCACCCAACGATTATTCCCTGGGGTCAACGTGAAACAGTCCATTGTTATCTTCCAGACTTTCTAAGGAGATTTCAACAAATAGGAACATCATTTCCATCAGTAGACGGCTCATGAACAACATTCATAACATTCTACAGCTCTGCATATGCATGAAACCTTTGCACGCATGTGATTTGATAATAATGATTTGAGTTCTGTTTGTGTTTCTGTCAGCTCCCTAGTTTAATTTAACTTTTATTAGTTTAATGTATTTCATATTTTTATTTATTTTATTTTATTATTTTACTATTTTGATTGCATTTTAATTTAGATTTTATTGCATTTTTTAGTTCTGTTTTATGCATTTCATTTTAGTGTAACTTCTGTGTGAACTTTAATTAATACATTTTATTTAATGTAATTTTTCATAATTTAATGAATTAATTTGAATGATTGATTGGTTCTTCCTATATATTATTGTTTGTCTATAAAAACAATAACCCATCGATTTGCTATATTTTAGAGCTGAGCATAACTAGAAAACATAAAAATAAATAATAACTGTTGTTGTTGTTAAATTTAAAGTTTGCATAGCTTTCCCAGACCAATAAATCATAATTGTAAAATTTCCTGTTCTTTTAATGTTTTTCATGACCGTGGGAATCTTCTATGCAAAAAGTGTGTGTGTGTGTGTTGTATTACATTGGCTGACCTTCCTCAGGCCACGAGCTACATATTGCCACTGGCAACAAAGGGAAGCTAATTTGTAATCTGCAAACATTGCTTATAATCTCTGGGTCCTTTATGAGCTGTTGCCTAGCAACAATATGGCACCTTTCTACATTGAGTTATGTGCAGCTTGCAGTAAAATGTGTCAAACAGAAAAGATAAACTCATATTGTGAAATAAATTGTGTGTGTAGACATGAAACAAATTGATATGGACGGTAATAAGAAACAAATCTGTATGAATTCCTAAAACATCCAAATTAGCCTCTCCATTATTGATTGTCTGTTTGAAGAAGGTATTTGCATGCATATCATCATGCGCGTCACAGATCGTATCACACCTGGTTGGTTCATTTCAACCTTGCAGAGGACGGCACTCGAAAAAAGACAAGGGCCTTCCCTCATTTTCAAATGCTAATGTTGTAATCATTCATAATAATGAGCCTCTATTTAAACAAATCACTGTTCAACTATTTTTCACCTTGGAGAGCAGAGTGACTTCTTCAAATTGAAATATTTTCACAAATGTTTTGATAAATATTTTTAACTTCATGGATCTTTTTTTTTTTTTTGTTGTACTGTTACCCACAGTTTGTGAATATGCAAAATGTGGTTTAAAATTAATTCATCCTTTTGCATTTTCTGCCTTACAGCATTTAGATGTCTGTTAGGGAATATTGTTGGGTAAACATTCTTATCTAAGGTAAAAAGAGTTGCGTTCCTTCTCTCTGTCATAATGGATATATGATTAAGGGGTTTTAGAGTACCATCAAACAATAAAATTAGTCACAAGTGTAATAGGATAAACATATTCATGAGATATGATCATGTCACACATTTACTGAACCGTGCAAGCGATTAAGTTATAACAAATTGTTTTCAGTGGGAAAATAATGTTTACGACCCCATACTTTTTGGGAGGGGCATTATTTACAGGCTGAAGGGTATGAAATGTCACACGATGCATGCTAATTATTGTTTTAATGATTAGAGATTAGGAGTCGATGCTTTTAGAGACAACAAGAGTAGATAACTAGATGAGACACTTGACAACGACAATGGCAGTGTTTTTTTTGTTGTTGTTTTTTGTTCTTTGTCAGCATGCACAGAAATGTAGAATACAGTCCAGGGAAATGTATTCTTCTCCCGAAATGACAATTTACATATCAGCCTGTTTCTAGTAGCAGAGCCGCAGCTGTTTGTCTTCAGTTGGACCAATGACAGACTCAGCTCTGATATAATTTTGCATCTGCAGAATATGCACATCTTGAATGGAAATTTAATCCTTTTGTCCATCTGTTTATGTTGTATTCGGTTTATTGTACGCATTACAGTCAAAATTACAGGGCAGTGGTTATTGTGGCGTTGCTTGACTCTGCATGATTAATTTTGGGCAATGCAATTACCTTGTAATTAGATCTAAGCTCAGTAGTTCATTTTAGCAAGGAAAAGTTGGTTATGCGTCCTATTTTCTATATTACATGTGTTACAAGTATTAAACACTAAATGGTGTTTATTAGAAGTGTTACACATTCCAAGCATTACAAGTATTAGTGTCACGCATATTACAAGTTTTATATTACAATTATTACACGTGTTACATGTATTACAAGTGTATACAAGTTATGTGTATTAAGTGTTACACGTATTAAACATATTACAAGTGCTACAAGTACTACAGATGTTGGTTACACTTTATTTTAAGGTGTCATTGTTACAATGTAATTATACATTTAAGTACTGAATAATAGCAATTAACTACAGGTACTTACTCTATGGTTAGGGTTAGGATTAGGGTTACTTGCATTTAATTATGCATAATTGTTATTATAATAGTAAGTACATGTAAGGACACCTTAGAATCAAGTGTTACCCAAATGTGAACAAATGTTATATCAGAAATATGACTGGTTAGAATTTTGACATTTAACATCATAATTGACTTTTTAGCTATAACTATGATTTTCAAGTTTTGGGTGTGGCCTTATTTGTCTAGACAACCACCTAGCAATGAATCCGAACACCCTAGCAACTGCATACAGTACTGAAGTGCTCAAAAGACCTTTGTAACTGCATAGTAACACTCTAGTGCTGAATTAGCTCAGGCAACCATCACTTTGTGAGCAGCCGTCCTAGATTCCACTCAAGGTTATTGCGGTTGCTGTATTTAGTTACCGTATAGATATCATATTAGAAACCATATCTTGTATCTCATCAATACAAATCTTTACAGACTGGAGCCGTGCTGGAGGCAAAACAATATTCAAGTAGTGTGATTGGCCGTTTTGACTGTGACTTCTGACATTCATACAACTCATCTTGACGTTTCAAAGGCCCATTAATAAACTCTGTAGTGTTGCCTTTTAATTAGCGATGGTCTTTATTGCAACTTTATGTGTCTCTGCTATTCTTTATTGAGATATATATCTCAAGAATTGGGATTGGGGCCGATCAAGCTATTTTTTTAACTGATCAGTATCAGCTCTCCTAAGCCTGATCCTTAACTTGTGCAGCAGGAGACGGTATGTGCCTTTAACCACCATTACAAGGAAAAGAAGATGCTCTAATGTGAATGCGTGATGCGCAAGAAAAAGCGAGGTCTGTTTTAGTGCGCTATAGTTCAGTATATTTAATGCACACTTTTAGAATGATCACTCACGTTATAATGATCGCTCACTCACGTGATTCATGCTTTCTAACCTTATCTTAACATTATGTTGCAATTACTATGCTTATTATACATATACAGTTTTATATCAGTAGTCCCATATTCATAATTGTGACCAGAAAATCTGTTTACAATGTCTGCCATTGGTAACATATATACAGTATCTGCCAGTGTCTGTATACTGTGTGTGCATATACAGTATATACATAGAGAAAATGTATATAGCTGTGTAAAAAAAAAAAAAAAAAACTTCTACAACAGTTTGAGAGCAATAGTTTAATGACCCCTAGATATTTATTATTATTTTTTATTTTTTTAAATTCTCAACAATTTTCCACAACATAACCATTGTTTTTACTCCCACCTTATTGTCTGCTAAAAGGAATCACACATTGTGCCTTTCACATGTATTCTTCATTGTATTTATTTATTTATGACTGCCACGTAATAGCAGAGTCCACTTTTGTGTCACATACAGCCTTTGGCGTGCTTTGCCTCGCTCTAATGAGAGGCCAACACAGGCCTCCAGCTTCTTCCGTAACGCCTCGTTTTTTCCTCGTGGTGTAACAGGACTTGGCCCGTGGTCTCGCACAAGATCCTTTGGGTTGTAACCCACTAAGAAGCAACCGGCCCTCTGCCTGCTTGATTCCAGTATTCCCTGGATGAAGGCATTTTTGTGTCGGTGAGGATAACAAGGCGCCTGAGCCTCGGGTGAAACTGGGGCTCTGTCTCAAAGCTAGGCAGCCTAACGAGTCATTAGGAGACAGTGCATCAAAAGGCAATCACAACCCTATGTGTAAAATTTAGGTCAGCGCTCCAGCTATAACATCTGCACTGCAACATAAGAGCATTTTAAAGGCCGTAGGGCGTTTTCTGTGTTTAGTTCGTTTTGCTTCTTGTTTCTTTCTCTCCCACCCCCTTTGCCTATTATCCGTAGAGCTTGGGAAATAAGACACGGGGTGTGATTTGTTAAAGTCTTGGAAATAGTTAGGAGGAACATGTGCAGTGTTGTATTGTAAGTCAATGTAATGTATAATATGAAGACGTAGTTTTGCTACTATTTAATCTATTATAATATATTAGGCTACTATTCAATCTATAACTATTTAAATGATTGTCTGTGAGTGCAACATCATAAAGTGAGTGCATTCTTCATGATAATTTGAAATAGTTTAAGTCTTTGAGTTTGAGTTGTATAACGCTCATAATTATTCTTCTGCCCACATACACTATGTGAAGTCCATATTTGCTCAGTGT
The DNA here is from genome assembly GCF_012432095.1 of Onychostoma macrolepis. NCBI lineage: Eukaryota > Metazoa > Chordata > Actinopteri > Cypriniformes > Cyprinidae > Onychostoma > Onychostoma macrolepis. Next base: position 43,035,718 of record NC_081155.1, read on the forward strand.
TCTGCCTTTAGTTTGACCTCTGTTTTGAAGAAAATTCACTTTGATTTGTCTGAGTCAAACTAATGATGTATGTGCTTGCATATGGGCAGTATATGTTTGCAGTATTAAATCTGAAATCATAGTTGTTTTCGAAACTTAAGATTGAGATAATGTAAAGAGCGAGGGTGTCCTTGTGGGTGTTAAATAATTGAGACATCTTGTATAAATTAAACACCAAACTATTGTACATGCAGAAGAAATTAAGTTGAAGGAAAGGAAAAAAAATGCACTTATAAACAAAGACTCGTTACATGACTAATAACCAAGAAACTGAAAAACAGGATCAATCAAGGTAAAATCAAAGCTATTTCATGTGTCTGTTTGAATGCTTGTCATTAAAAAGCTGGAACCTCATTAACCCGGCAAACTCCAGTTATTTAAAGAAATTACATTGAATTGTCAAATCTGCTTGATTGACATATTCAGATTTCATAATTAATGTTGCACTATACCAAATGGTTGGTTATTAGTAGATAAAGCCTGCAGTTCTTCAAACAAAGCTGCCAGAAAATGGGAATGTTGACATACAGTAAAGTGTATAGCAGGATTCTCATGATCATGGACAACCAAATGCATTTTTTTGAATAAATGTTAAAATGGAAATTAGTGAAATTGAAAGTCATGTAAGTGTCTCTAGTTTTTAAGTCATACTGGCTGAATATAGCATGTGCAGTTTGTGACAGAATCATGTGAGTGAATCATTCTTTGGAATTGACTCTCTCAATGATTCAGCAGAACTAATAATTACTCTAAATGATTCTTTGGTGTGTCCGTGTTAATATTTTGTAATACACTGCAAAAAATAAATAAATAAGTAAAAAATAAAGTAAACAATGCACATTACTTTTTTTCACAAACTTGATCAAACCACATAAACATGTTTTGAAGTCCAAGTTTTGAAAATATATTCAAGTTTAATTTAGTTCAAATATGCTTTTATTTTGTCATTTAAGATGCGATATGACTGTAACGCCACACATAAAGTGCAGTAGTGTTTACATATGTATAAATTCCGTAATATTCTCTGATATATGGGAAGTTTAAGAGGTGACCATTCATTAACTGCATCTTGAGAGCTTTAGTCCACCTCAAGTACAACTCATGAATGATTTTAAACTTTGTTTATTCTTCATGCCGTCCATTATCTCAAGGTTAGCATTGTGTGTCATTGTCTGAATAGCCGCTAATTATGGTTAGCATCTCACATCGTGAGGTCATTGATGTTAATGGAAAGTGCAGCCATGTGAAATTGTTATTAACCCATGAAATTAGATAATCTGCCTAGATTTATGATCATCAGCAGTTATGTCTCTCTTATGTTGTATTGCTTTCAGTGTAAATGACATAAGTACATGCACAATTTGCACACATTGCCATTATGCACATGCACATATAAAACATTGTTTCTTCAACTGTGGGCACTAGCAACTGTGCTTTTTTTCATGAAATAAGAATTTTTGACTTTAACTTTTTTTTCTACCACCATGTCCATCATCTTCATTTGTATTTTTCATCCCTTCAACTGCATCCCCAATAATGTATAATTTAAAGACTTTTTGTAGTGTAAATGGTGGTGGAAAAACTAAACTTTTAAGATGTTTAGCTAACATTTTGTTAACATTATAAGTTTTAAAGAGGTCATAAAGCCTTTATTTTATTTTTTACTTTTTTTTTTTGTACTGTTCTCTGGGGGCAACTCATAATTTTACCAAGAGTTTTACATTAAAAAAAAAAAAAAACATAAGTTAGAAGAAACAATCTATTTTCTGTCCTGTTTTTGACTCCTCTCATCAGAACGCTCTGTTTGAATAGGCATGGCGGATTGTAGACTCGGAAGAAAACGCCCACTAATATAATTGACAGTAATGTAATTAACAGTTCCTCATAAATGGACGCTGCTGTGATTTAGGACAAAAAAAAAAAAAAGCATAAATAACTTGTACATTAATACATATCAAACAATCTGTAAGAAGAGACAAAGAAATAGTGATCATGTAATAAAAACAGTTTCTCACCCTGTTGCGACATTACTGCCGGATACAATATAGCCAACACAGCATCGTCTTTTAGTTTCAATATTTTTGAAAATCCTGCATTGAATTGTGCCTTGTTTGTAAACGAATCTGCACTAAAATGAAGTGAACAAAAGACCAAGTTCTTACTGATGCGGTCTGGAACTTCATTAAAAATAAAGTTCATTCACTATTTCCTAATGTTGGGATGAGAAGGAAGGCAACAAAAACACTGTTTTTCTACAACTTGGCACTGCACAGTGTCTTGTTGTCTTCAGAACCATCTTTATCATTTGATTTCTGCATAGACCTGTACATTCGCCTTTCTTGTAAACACTTCATGCCTGAATTGGTGGGTGGGCTAAACAGGCAGTGCTGTTAAACAGGCATTGATCTGCGGAGGCGGTGCTTATCCACACTATTACATCATAGAGTAGAATATTCCAAAAGCTCTCATTTTTTCAGAATGCCTTCAATATAAGCTGTTTTTAGACTAACGGCAAAGTTTTGAGTTCTGAAACTTACATGATGTTTTTATAGTACAATGACGTGTGAAAAGATCAAGGGAATAGACATAAAAGTGCCACAACTGAAGAAGCACCTAAAGACTTTGACATAGCAAAGCAAAAATGTTTTATTTAATTTTTTTTTTAAAGAAGAGTTTCTAATTGAATTACAATTTTACAGTTCTTTTACAGTGCAGTTTTTTTTTTTTCTCTCTCTTATGGAGTTAGCAGGTCAGATCCACCGTAAAACGTTTTGCTTTCTCCTCCTACTCATCATCCTTTCCCTTCTTCTGCCTTGAAGGCATTTAGAACTTTCATGATCAATTCCCACAAAGCCTTGTGCCATGTGTCTCCGGCGGGCTTCACTCCCCTCAATCATTTGCGATGCTCCGCTCCGCCCTGACGACTGAAGGTCAAAATAAACTGGATCGTTTAAAGCTGCCTGGGGATGTACACTACACTATATTGAGTTCCCTTCTCGTGCTGTGACGGCGAATAATGGAATCTACTCCAGTCCTCTATTTACTGGACTTTCCTGTGCAGTTAACCCTGTCGTAGGAGAGTTACACGCGATGATCGTATCAGTGTATCACAGCTGACTCTAGCTGTCATGCTTTGACAAAACAGTCATGACGTTAACATGACGGGTTATTTGCTTGGATGATTCCTCTGGGAGTGCATCATATCTCATAAAGAAACGTTGCTGTTGTGTCAAAGCCTCGGGATACCTTTAATAAGTGTACTTAAATGATGGAATAATTTTAACTTTAACCCTAAAAATTAGCCTTAGACCCCATTAACTTTCACCATGACTGATTTTGTTCCCGCCCTTTTTTATTGATATATTTATTAACTTTAAATATATAACAAAATTAATTAATTAATTTATTTTAAATTACGTATCTATCTTAATGTTTCAAAAAAGGTTGATGACAAGATTTTAGAATATATTTTGATATAAATAAAATAAAATAATTAATTAATTAATGTATTTATTTTAATGTTTCAAAAATGTGAGGGCAAAATATGTAATTTAAAATAAATACTTTTATTAATATAAATATAATTTTACATTATCAATAAAGTATATATATAACCCCCCCAGCATAAATGTCTGCCCACTGCTCCGGGTGTGTGTTCACTGCTGTGTGTGTGCACTTTATATATATTGTGATGTCACAACCAGCACATATGTGAACCCCATAACTGTCCTTACTTAAAAAAAAAAAAAAAAAAACATTTCACATGAATTTCATTGTGAATATTAAGTACATTTCTTTTTTTTTTTTCTTATGAGACAGTATTTGCTTGTTTTAAACAGATTAATGTACAACCACAACATTAACTGTATAATAACAATAACTACACAATTACGTTGTAAAATTGTCCTTCCTATATTGTGCATTTCTAGATGAACAAATCTTCCCAGCATGCACTGTGGTATTAATAAACCATGTGGAAAACAACTTTGCTGTGAAATGCTGTAATATTTACTGTGTTATTTACACCAGTGGTGTTGGGTTTTTGCCTCTTGGCAAGCTGAAAATTTTACTTAAGTACATTTGAAGAACACCTCCAGTAATCCTGTAGCACTACCGCTAAATATTGCACTCAACTGATGTTTCTATGTGAGAGTGTGTTGTGAAATTACAGGGTGAAATCTGATTATTTCAGTTGACCAGACAAAAGTATACGACAGATGGGTGAGGGACAGCAGACAGACCTCTTGTCTTGGTTTCACAAAGGTCCTTAGAGATCCTTCATGGCAAAAGATCTGTGAAAAACACACATGGGAAAATGATTTGTTTGCTTAGATGTTTGCCTTTTTTGATGACTAATTCACTGCCATGGGCACACGAAATGCAATAAAAATGACACCCTTTGATCATAATAAGCATGTCAAATGTTGGACATTTTTGAAGGATCTGTGAGACTAGATTGCTTTATAACATTATGTTGTATCTGCTAGATGTTTGTCTGTATGCCCTGTTCATTCGAACTGCAGTTTTGTCACTGCAGGTCACAGACTTGGCTGTGTTGTTAATCGATCTGGCCTTATCTTTTGGAAATCTAGGATATATTGCTGTTTAAAATAAGATGTTAGTCTATCTTGACCACAAATCAGTTGTCTAGGCACTTTCTGGAGGAGAAAGAGGTTGTATATTAATTACAGTAGTGCAATGCATCATATATCAGGAACAAGATAACTGATAAAACATCTAACTACGTTCAATAATATTTATATTTATGCATGTGGTAGACTGTTTTATCCAAAGCTACCTACGTAGCATTCAAGGTGTTTAATCAAAATGCATTGTCAGAATACATTTTTGCATTGCCTTCAAAATTACTTTTTTGTCGCTAACTGTTTGAACAACATTTTGCAGAGTTTGTTTTTGCATAGCTTGGCTGCTGCAACTAAAGCAACATTTAGAAGTATTTACATTGCCATTACAATTGCATAGGTAATGCTATGAGAATACCATTTAAAATAATATTTGTAATATAAATTTAAATAAATAAACAAATTATACTTTGCATATGAATCTAAAACTGCCAGTAGGTGGCAACAAGTCACTGTCTTAATGAGTGAGTTATTGAATCGTTCATTTAGCTGCTTCATTCAGGAATAAAGCAAGTGAAACATTGATTCGTTAAAAATGCTGAGGAATGAAAGACAACTATGTCAGAAAAACAGCAAAAAGACAATACTGTGTCTAAAATGTAACTCACAATATTAACTTACTGAACTGTTCTGAAAATCACATTTGCAGTTGTGTTGATATTTGGGAAAAGCAGCGCTTGGTCGCATGATATTGGCAAACTTTATCATATAGAGATATAAGACAAAAACTCATACCTGGGCTTTTTTTTTTTCTCACCTCATATTAATTTTTTAGGTCAATTTAATGGCATACTAGGCTACATTCTGTAGTGTGAACATGTTTTGGTTTGATTTTTGCGAAGTGAGTTATATACTCAATGTCAGCTTTCATATCGTTAAAACTATTATCATAGATGATGCATATTGCACACCTCCAAAACTAACTGGCTAACGTTTTCACCAAAAAATGGTTAATTCTCATTGAAAGTACAGTTTTTGGGTCACATTGTTGTTGCAAATGGTCGCCTCTTCGTTCTGCCCTTACAAACACCTTGGGCCAGAATCTAATCCAACTCTAAATGGTGCCTTGCTCTTTAAGTTCTTTTGGTGTCAACACTTCTTTCTGGTTCTTTGCTAGGATGCACTTGTCACAGCCCAGTCCTTGCCTCTGGTGCAAGTCATGCTTTTGTTTGGCCAAGCGAACCAGCTAAATAAAGGCTTCACAGCATCACTTGAAAAGAGTCCTGAGCCATTAGAGTCCTCCAGATCTGCGTCTTAGAGACCACAGTGTCAAGGATAAGATAGGATGAAATGAATGACTTTTATCTGAACAATGACACCAGTAATTGAAGCTGGTTAGTCTTGGAGAAATTGGAATGATAGCAGTCAGATACTTGAAGCCCCCCAGGATTGGTGTCAAGATGCTCTGAGCCGATCTCATGTCTGGTTCACTGCATCCTTCTGTGCTTAACTGTCTTAACAGACAGCTAATTATCACATTGCATTAAAGAGGTTTCCAGCTTGCTTTTTTCCGGCATGTTTTTTTCTACTTTTTTTCTTTTTTCATATTTGGTATGGCTGCTGGGAGTTTCTCCCAGCTTTTCTTACACCTCATCCTAAACAGGCACAAAACATGCACTGAAAGGGAGGGAAGAAAAAAAAAAAAACAGATGGTGTCACAAGCTATTTTATTTTATTTTAATGCTTGGTGTTGACAAATGAAACCTATAGTTAAGTACATTAATTAGCCTAAACTAACATTTCTTACTTAACCCTATGAGGTTAGCAAATGTGCCCGCACATTGAGTGGCATTTTTTCCTGATAACACCGCAAAGAACTTAAATTATCATTCATTCAATCATTTTGATTGTACAGATAAAAACAATGCATTTGAATCTGCAAAGGGTCTACTTGTTAATTTCTGATACTACTAATAGTTTTTCTTTTATTATTATTATTATTCAAATGTATCTATGAACATTAGTTAATGCACTTTGAAATAATAAAAACAATGAAATTTTATGTGAAAAAAATGTTATTGTTAACATATTACATAAATTGCATTATATTGCATTCCAATGTTAACAAAATGTGACCTTATTGCAAAGAGTTTACAAAATAAAATTTAAAAAAAATCCTTTCGATCTTTAATTTTAGAGACACTTAAGTATGTTTACATAAAACAAAATATAGATATATGGGTGACCACTGAACATCTAAATATGAAAATGTCAGATGACAGAAGTTACATAATTAAATAAATGTTGTTTCAATATATGTAGCATGATTTTGGACCTGTGATCTATAGAATAGAAACTAAGTGCAGTCATGGTTGTGGGCGTTTATGATTTAAAAAAAAAAAAAATATCAATAAAATAAAAACTTGTAAAAGACAAAGTTTCTTTCTAGGCGCTTCATTAGGGTTGTTGAGGACTGCTGCTGCTGCAGGATACAGGAGGCCTTCTTCCTTTTGCTTTGATTGTTTTCTTTCTAGGACACTTTGATCTTGATTAAAATTGATGACATTTACAACATGCTTTTCTTGCATCCTAAACAACTTCTCCTGGCCACTCCAGCAGGCCTTGATCAACCTTGATTGTGCCTTATACAGAAAACCATTTACTATATAGTCACGTATAACTTGTAATAAATCGCATGTACCTCCTCAAGTAGCTTGCTTCTATTTTAAGAGCACGTCTACTGTTTATTCGGTCACGCTCTGAAGCAGATGATGCATTTCCCAAAACACTTGAGTCATGTACCTTGAAGAGCAGTTTATCTCAATACAAGCTCTTTTTGAGGCTGGGGAACATCCACAGTTTAAAGTAGCTGTAATTGATAAAATAATGTTCATACGCATTACCAGTCCTTTAATCATACACAAACGTTTCCACATTTTAAACTGCCAGTAGATCAGTAGAGTTTCCCTTGAGCTAATTGGTTTCATTATTTAACAGAACAGACAATGTTCAGTAAATTTATTGGCATAGAAACAGAGTTTCAGTTATTTGGCCTGACTTTGAGAATATGACTTTGGAAGTTATTTTAAGCTTTCTGTGTTATTTCAAAACACTACTTAAATCAAAAACAGAAGGAATCAAAAAAGAAGGATCTTAATGCGGAATTATTATTATTATTTTTTTTTCATGCAACATTTCATCACGCCTGTCCATGTCTGTACATGCTTTAAAAAGGACTAAATATTGTGTATGTGTGAAAAGAACAGCCTGAGAACCAATGTCATTATGATTTCAAATGTTTCAGGACACAGCAAGGAGCCATTTTTCAGTCTAAACTCAATAGCGACTGAGAATTCAAATTATAGTGTGCAAACTACTGAAAGTTGCTGTTTTTCATGCACTGGTATATTTTGAGATTTTGCTTCCATGTTGTTGTTGTTTTTGTTTTTTTGTTTTCCCGAAGAAAGCATCCAAAATGCACACCATGGTTATTTTATTACACTTCATCTATTCATCTATATTAGTTAAATCATCTAGCCTATTCACCTGATGTGTCTTGCCGTAACAGTGTTTTTGTCTTTTTGCCGGCTTGAAAACCTTGCACACTGTCCATGAACTGCCGTCGTACAGAAGAGAGTGTGAAAATGTGCATGTCTTGTGTCTAATAGCAACATACGGGTGTCAAACGTCACGAAGAGTGAAAAAATAATGTCTGAATTTTTCATACTTGCCTGAACGATTCTTTTAATTAGCCCCACACAATTAAACCAGGACTGATTTTTGGAAGTGTTTCTGTACTTTCTAAGTAAGCGACACACTCAGACCAGCGAGGCAAAGGCGACGGAGGGCAGCAGCCCATGTCCAGACACTAATGGATGAAATTGCTTGTGTAAGCCCTTTTCTGTCTACAAAGCCATGAAAGGACACTGTGATACATTTGAAATTCTCAGAGTTATCAAAATTCACCTCTCTACTGACCCAATCAGCGTACATGATGTGAGCTTTGCATTTCTGCTTCCTTTCAGTCGCCGGACTCTCCTACAAAATGGCCTAATGTGCAATCTTATTCTGTGGATTTTCCAAAGAGGCATAGTAGTGGATGGAAACGGAGATGAGGGGGTTATTTTCCAACTGGCCTTGTGAAAATGGGCAATTTCAAACTCATTTAGGTTTATTTATGAAGCCATTTCCGAATCGGTATTTATTACAGAGGACGGCCTGAAAATGGTCCTTTTAAATATGACTAGAAAATGGGCATTTTAAAGAAGACTCGATTGGTCCAGTTACAGTTCTTCCTGGATACAGGCGATAAAATGACCTAATATCCCAACTATCGAGGAGCTATGCATGAGTGCAAATGGAATATGCAATTCAAAGATTTCTATATGGATAATGCAATTTTACATATGAATTGCACTCATTTGCAGGGTCTAAAAGTAATCTGCACTGTCGAAGCTATACTTTCAAACAGTAAATTGCCCAGCAGCAAACCACCAGTCTATAGTCAATCTACTCTTTTGAAAGTTACTAACAAAAATGAGCTAACCACACTGAAGCTACTTAAGGGTGAATGACAATAATAATCACAATTACTCACACTGTTAAAAAAAAACAAAAAAAGAAGTACTAGTAATTTTCTGCCAGGAAGTTATCTGGTAATCATTTCCATTAAGCCTAAAATGCAATGCAGAGAAGTGAAAAAGATAAAAATAAATAAATAAAATCCTTCATATTAATACAGCACATTGTGCCATGTTGTTTCATTTGTGTGTGTGTGTGTGTGTGTGTGTATCCATATGCATATATTGATAATTGCTTTACACTAAATTCAGAGAAAATCTTCATATTAATACAGTACATTGTGTCTTGTGCCCCAGCGTAGACAGTTGATACTTCAGGCTTGAATAGCTAAGAAAATTCTTTATTACGGTGTACAGGTCCATAATTGTTACATAATTTATAATTACACGGTTTTTGTAACAACTTTTAAAATACATAATTATGATGTTGTGTTATTCATTATTTAATCAGAATAGTGTTTCTTTGATTCAGAAATGGGTGCGATTGAATGAATTAATCTAGATTAGGACGATGGCATTAAACTTGAAAAATAAATTTACAAATACATTTACACTATATTTACAACACCTAAAATATAACACTGACAAAAATGCAGTTCAGGTCATTGATTGAACCGATTGTTGCTCCGAATGAGCTGATGCATAAAAAAGTGAATTGCAATTTACAACACTATATGAAACATTTTTAAATACTTTTTTTTTTTTTGGTCCAGTTTTGTCCGGTGTTGAGGGGGTCAGAAATGGCACAGTGGCCAGTCAGAAACCATGCATGCTACAGACTTCCCAGATTATGTTATTTGGGTCTTTTTTTTTTTTTTTTACATTCCAGTCAAAGGTTACGTGCCCGCTCAACTCTTTTGTATTCTGGCCTTGTCAGTTTATCAAGCAAATAATATGTTTGTCAGGCATGAAAGCCCCCAGGTCCACCATCGAACTTTAACCATACGTCTTTTTTTCATTATTTTGTCATACAGGGACTTCAGTCGCCCTGAACAGTAACCATCAATCCGGCGCGTGGCTAGCTGACGCTGACGCTGACTGACAGATCAGGCCAAAGAACAGCCAGAAGAGAGAATTGCTTCATCAGTTTGTCTATATTTGAGGTTTCCAATTTACATACGCTAGCTGCGAGCTTTCTGAAATGTGAAATCTGGCCAGTCTGCGGTGTTATTGGAGCAATCTAGCCAACTTCATTAAGTGTCTGACATGCCGTCATATGTGGAAGAAACGTGTAAAGTCTATATGCAGTTTATATGAATTATACGAGGAGTATAGGGCTGCTTAAAGACACAGGGGCTGAGAACTGTCTATATAGTGCGATTTATAAAACTGACAGCTTGCCGAAATGAATAATTAAAATAGCTAACTGAATGTATTTCTGATGTTTGCGGTTTCAACACTGACCTCATTACTCATGCTGTGTGAATGCATTAGCTGAACTCTGTGATTTTGTTCCAAATCGATAACAGAACACATTATTTTAGCATTTGCTTGTCCATCTGTGTGGCCGCACTGTACACGCTGCTTTAAAGCATTTCCATTACATACTTAATTAAGCTCCCATTACATATCTCCTAAATAATGGATCATTAACTTGTGAACTCAACCATAGTCAACCTGGCTTTTATTAATATGGGAGGGGCAATTAGAGTAATTTAATTAAAAAAAAAAAAGTTTGACTTTCAGGTTTGTGAAAACCCATAAGGAACATGCATTAACCAGCACTCAAAATTAATGAGTCAAAGAAGTATGTGACCATTAACTTTAACAAACTTCAAGAAGCTTAAGAAAAAGCTGGTGGTGTATATTGATTTAAACTGTCTTAATGTAAAAAAATAATGTGAGCTGAAAAATTGTAGTAGCGTGTAATGAGTGATGTGATCTCATATGTTTTAAGGAAGAGATCATTTAGTTTACACGTTTGAACAAATCTTATGAAGAAATATGTGGGTGATAATTCAGTCGTTCGAATAAATTATATATGATCTCC